>NC_080104.1:46450652-46751069 GCF_950005125.1 Chionomys nivalis | reverse complement strand
TAAAATAGTAGCTAGGTCTAAAAAGACTCAGTGTAAATCCCCATACACTTACTAACATTAAAAGATCTGTTTTGTTTTTATTTTGAAAGTTCACAAACAACAAGCCATTTGAAACAGCAGTATGGCAAAGTATCAAGGGATGGTAGATATGAAATCAGAAACCTACATTCATATTCTTGCCCTGACACTTTCTGGTTTTGTGATTTCAAAATTCTCAAATTCCTTTATTTTTTGAGAGGTTTTAAAAAAAAAAATAAAGACAGACATCATGCCAGGCATGGTGGCGCACACCTCTAATCCCAGTACTCGGTAGGTAGAGTGTTGTTGGATGTGTTTTACTCTTTTGAGGGGTCCACCACCCAGCTCCCAAATAAATCACACATGGAGGCTTATTCTTAGTTAAGAATATCCGGTCTTAGCTTGGCTAATTTCTTGCCAGCTTTTCTTAAATAAGTTATCCTGACTACCTTCTGCCTCTTGATGTGGGATTCCCCTTTGTATGCTTAATAAAGAAACTGTCTTGTGCCTGTGTAGGGAATTTAGGTGGGTGGGGGAAAACTGAAAGGGAGAAAGGAGGCAGAGGCAGAGAGAAGCCATTAAGACGCTGACAGAGACAGACATGCTGAAACTTTGCTGGTAGGCCACAACCTCATGGTGATGCACAGATTAATGGAGATGGGTTAAATTAAGATGTAAGAGTTAGTAAATAAGAAGCTAGAGCTAATGGGCCAAGCATTAATTTAAATAATATAGTTTCTGTGTGATTTATTTCGGGACTGAGCAGCCAGGAACCAACAAGCGGTCTTCTACTACAGCCTCTGGCTTTTTCCTTTTTTTACTTCTGTATAATCTTATTTACATTCTTAATCCATGGTTGGCTTGGTGACTGGCCCCTACTGTCCTCCTCTCCTTGTTCTTTTGCTCCTCCCTCTTCCCAGATTTATATTTATCCTCTCTGCCTGCCAGTCCCACCTAATTTTTCTCCTGCCTCACTATTGCCCATTTAGCTCTTTATTAGACCATCAGGTGTTTTAGACAGGCAAAGAATCCCAGCTTCACAGTGTTAAACAAATGAAGCATAAACAAAAGTAACACACCTTAAAATTCCCCAACAACGGAAGGCAAGTACATCTCTATGAGTTCCAGACCAGCCTTGTTTATACATAGTGTGTTCCAGGGTAATTGGAGTTTTAAGTGTTACCATGTCTCAAAACAAAAATTTAAAATACCAACCATTTTCACAGCATTATCTCTTAACCATTTCAATTTAGTAGACTAATAAATTACTATCTGTGAAGCTCAACAAACATTACAAGATCTAAATGTTCTACCCAGTTCATAAAATCAGAGCTGTGACTACAAACTGAACAATACGCTTCAGTCTCAGTAGGTTTATAGGGCTGCAAATACTCAATGTACACATTTAGAAAATTTCTAGTGAGAGGTTAAGACGCACAGCCAGGGTTTTCTCCATGAGGAGGTAGTTTCTCTTCCCATATAGAAAGATTAAATCTACTTACCATTTACACTGAACCATAAGAAACCACAACATTAATTTAAAGCACAGGAGGAGAGGTCCTCATCATTCTTAAGCTTCCTATCTCCTTTAAGTGTTAACTGTATGATACTCTGACCTCACAGATTCATTCTACTCAAGAGTAATGCTGAGTTCTAAACTACTCTATCTGGGCTGGGGAGTAAGCCCAGGGCCTCATACATATGAAGCACAATCCCTACCACTGAGCTAAAACCAAATCCCTAAAATATTCTGAATATTCTGAATAATTCTGAATCTGGTGACTGAATCGTTCATAACACATTAGATGATAAACCTAAAAAATGATCAGACTCATCACTGTTAAAATATTGAAGTTATAGATAAAATTTAAGATCATTATAACTTATAAGGATTTGCCTCTCATTTATAAAACAGACATGAATATTTTAGTAATGTGTGCTTAGACACTAGTTTCAAACAGCAGATACAAAAACTACAAAAAAAATGCATACATGATAAGTGAAAACTAAGGAAACAAGGCAACCTAAATCTGCTATGGTGGCTCATCCATGTAATCCAAGTACTGAGGAATCAGAGGCAGGAGAACTGCATTAAGTTCTAAAACATAACTGCATTGGGTTATAGTGAGCTCCAGGCAAGCCTGAGATTGAGTGAGACTCTGCAAAACCCAATAGTATCTATACAGGATATTTACTCTAGTAGCATAAGAATTCCTAAATCGTTTAACTCAGGAGGCAGAGACAAGTGGATCTCTCTGAGTTCAAGGACAGCCTGGTCTATACAGAGAGTTCCAGGAACAGTCAGGAGTACATAAAAAGATGCCATAAGACACACACACACACACACACACACACACCAATTAACAGCAAATACACTCCTCACGTATATATAATTCTAAAGAAATAATCTAGAGAATTGGTATACTAAGGTAATTTTTTATTACATAATACATGTTACTCTTACAAAAGCTTCGCTTTAAAGATAGACACTAACCAACTCACAGCAACATTAAAGATCACATACCTGACACTCATCTGACAAATTAGCAATCAACAACAACAACAAAAAAACTCAACAATACACTTCTATCACCTCGCCAGAGTTCAGTAAGTGCTTTTCTGTACAGACAGCACACGTGTGCACTATGAATGGAAGCCAGAGGACAACCCCACTCATCATTCCTCAAGAATAGCATCTTCTGTTTTTTAAAGTCTTGACTTTTCAAAAACATTCACTCATGCAAGGGAGAATTTGTATGGAGGTCACAAGATAGTTCACAGGAGTTGGTCCTCTTCCTCTATCCTGGGACCAAAGACCAAACTCAGGTTGTCAGACTGGCACAGCAAGTGCTTTTGCATCCTAGTTCATCCAGAGATCTCATTGGTCACATTTTCTCTTTTATTCCTTTGAGACAGAATCTCTCTGGCCTGAAACTTGTGGAGCTAGCTAGGCAGCATGTCAGCCTGTCTGCCAATGAACCCCAGAGAATGAGTCTGCCTCTGCTTCCTCAGAGCTAGAATTTCAAGTGTGCCCCCACCACACCTGTTTCTACCTAGGTCTATTCGGAGGACATCAAACTCAAGTTTTACCTGCATGAATTGCACTTTAAAGACTTTATTTAATCACTCTAGGTCAATAATACACTTTTTAATGAAGCAGACATGCAAGAAAGCATATCTCTATTCCTATCCAGATGTATCTGCTAAAATAGACACACTACCCATAACTGCATTCTTCCCTTCATTTGGGGTCAAAACGCTAAGAAACATTATCATCACTTAGTTATTTGATTTACTTTTAGTCATTTGAACTAGACACTCACAAAAAAATTAAATTAGTGACTAAAACCTCAAGTGATTAAAGAAATGTATACTCCATCATTTCAAGATGTAATATCATAGCCTATACCCCAGAAACCTAAGAGGGAGGCAGTATCACTGTCCTGCCTGTGATTCCTGCTACTAGGGAGGTTGAAACATGAAGTGCTCTTCATGTCCAGATGTTCAAGACCAGCATAGACAATTAGGCAAAATTTCATCTTTAAAAACAGAAAATTCTAAATTCTGTCATCCTCAAAAAACTTTATGAAGAAGTCAGTGTTAAACTGATGGGACAAAAAGGTATACCATACAGAACACTGAATGAAGCCTCCACTGCTACCAGGACGAATGAAGAGGTGTTGGAGAAGCGGGTACTTTTTTGTTTTGTTTTGCTTTTGTTCGCTTGCTTACTTTGACTTCCTTTTGTGGGGGGTCATGGCAAGGATGACAGGAGAATATGGGAGAACCCAGAGGTGAGCAGAATTGGGGTGCATGATGCGAAACTCCCAAAGAGTAAACAAAGCTTAAAATAAAAGTAGTCACAGTGTTTACCACAGACAGTTCTGCTCCCTTAGTAACATACAGTAGGTACACCATAATGGAGACCAACTGTGGGCATTTTTTTAATATAGCTGAAAGTAAAATTATGCAACATTGCTGCCAAAATGTTATAAATTCATTTCAAATAATATGTAAGGAACACTGGGAAAATTATAAAAACTGTAGGTTCTAGAATGAAAAAAGGGAAATTACACAGTAACAAATGAATTCTCAAATTGTTAAAGAAAGGCCAAAAAGTCACACTGTTGCAGGTCAGAGTGAATTTTCATCCATTAAGTAAAATTTATATCAAATAATTTATAGATATATATTGTATGAACCAATAATTAAGAGGTAAAGTTGAATGTTTGTAACCAAGTCAGGAGATAGAAAAACAATGTCACCTCCTGAAAATTCCTTCTTTTCTTTCCAATCAATTGCTTTGATTTACAGGTAACTTAATTCTTACTACATATGTGGTAGAGGATCTTGATGGTAATCCCACCTGACCTTGAACTTCCTCCATCACATCCAGAAGCATTCAAACCAAGACTGCCTGACAATTTTTACTTTTAATTAACTAGCTTACTATCTTGTTATTTCCCCCTGTATGACAATTTCCAGTAGACCTTGGCTATCTCTAATACTACCTAACCTAAAATCATTTCCTAATTTTCATGTACCTAGTAACAGTATGGTACAAAAATTCTGCTCCATGTTTGCTTTAGTGTCAAAACCATATACTCGAGGTAAAACCCTCAATTTTCATATCAGAAAAAAGGAGAAATTAGTTCAGGGCAAAATTAGTTCAGGGCATCTTTATACAAACACACAATAATGACTAAGTAAAACTATCACAAGAAATCACTAAGATGAGGAAAGGGTTCTTTTTCAATTTTTACACAAAGAATAGCCAAGCAGAGTTTTGTAAACTGCCTCTATTCTTACTTTCATAAGTAACTAGTAGCCAACTAAACACATTTTCCACGACCAAGTTAAATAATACATGCCACGTGTAGGTAACATGCAGTAGTATAGCTAGGAATGGTTTACAAGAACACACTCGAGTCTTCCAACACCTCTATCAAAATGGTAAATACTCTGCATGTTTCGGTGGATTTGAAACTGAATCTAAATACGAAGGAAATTTTTTTAAAATTTACAGGAGAAAATAAATCACCCAAGTCGCTATGAACTTCACAAATTCTGTATTTACTGAACAAGGCAGGGAGGGTTAGTCAATTCCCTGCCTCTACTCTTTCCCATTCCCTAATGAGAATGCATACGTAACTAACAGAGCATTTCCTGGCTGGCACAAAATCATACATACACATTCGATAACACTGACCGTGTCCTATGTAAGTGGCAAATGGGGGTGGGCGCTACTTAGAAGTGTTAAATGCCCTTCAAAACCTTAATTTACTCTATCTCTCCCTTTGTGAAGCCATATAATAAAACTCAGGAACGGGAACCCTAAAGCACTATTCCTTTCGAACAACAACAACAAAAGTACTAAGTGAGGGAGAAAGGTTTCCATTACTCCTCATACCAAAAATATTCCCATCGTTTCCGATTACAAAGCCAAAAGCCGGACGGGTTTGCGACCGGCAAAGCGCAGGAGTTGCCCCCCGGCGCGGGTCCTTGGCCGGCCCGCCCCACCTGCCGCGCGCCTGCCAGCCCGCTCGCAAGCCCCGCACCCCAAGGTTGCGCTCCCCGCCCGGCCCCGCGCAGAGGGGCGTGCCGCCGGGCCACCCGGCCGGCCGCTCTTACCGCCAGGTCCGGGTGGCCGCTGTCGCGGTGGGACACGGCTCGGATGACCCCGGCCCGCCAGCCGCTCCCGCAGCCGCTCTGCCCGCGCTCGGGACGCGCGTCCTCGCCGGCCGCCACGCACAGGAACCGCTTCCCCACCAGCTCCGGCCGCGTCTCCACCGCCATGGCCGCCTCTGCTCCGGGAACGAGCGCGGCCCGCTCCTACCGGCCGCCCATGCCGAGGAGCCGACCGCAGGCGAGGCGGCCCGCGAGCGAGAGCGCCCCGGCACGCTCCGGCACCCGGAGCCGCGCCGGCCCCGTCCTCCCGCGCGCCCCACAGGCAAACTGACAGGAATGTGCGCGCGGCCGGCGCAAGCGGCGCGCCGCGGCCAGTACCCCTCCGCCCGCGCCGCGGCGCGTGTCCTTCCGCGGGCGGGGGGGCGGGGGTCGGCGGGCGCCGCCAAGTAGTACCGCCCCACCGGCTGCGCTGCGGCACCGAGCGGCAGCTGCAGAGGGACGGCCGGCCGAGGCTAAGCTGCTTCCGCCGCTCCTTCTTCGCCCCCTCGGAGGGGCGACTGCAGGGGAAGGGCTCGGATGCCCCGCGCGGTCGCAAAGCAAACTCCCGGTGGCCCGCATGTCAGGAGCGACGTCCTTGCGGACACATAGCGCTGTCGTCAAGGAGCCCGAATCCCCTCGCGGTCCCGGCGAGCAGCGCCGCCCACCCCACCGTGCCCGCTCGGCGGCCCGCGGCTCTAAAGCAGCATTCCTCCCGGCAGCGAGTCTAATTCCGCGTTGGGGCTGTTCGGAGATTTACACCTAGTGCCGCCTTTTTACATGAACGCCAGACACTCCACCGCGGGCTGTTACCGACGTCCTTAAATTTCACAAACTGTCTCAGCGCCAAGCCGAGTACTCAGCGTACTAGAACACAGTCGAGTAATAAAACAGAAAGCTCCAGAGTCAGTTACTGGAAAAGACTACAGAAAGAAAAGATTCGTGGCCAATCACACTTGAAGAAAATAAATGATGTTTACTTCCCGTCCAATCACAACAGGACTTTATAACCCAGACAAAGACAGCTAGGAATTCCTCTTCTGATCGCGCCTCAATTCTCAAGATCAGAGCTCCCTTTCAGACACCAGTGAGCAGTTGATGACGGATATCCTTTACAGGCTTATTTTATTTAAAGCACGTTTGTGAAATTTTGAATCTAAATCCAATCTGCCATTTTTTAGTGATTATCAACTTCAAAAATGTATCTAATCCAGTAAAAATCTCTTCCTAAACTACTCCTCCGCAAAAAAAAAAAAAAAAAAAAGCTTTCTGCAAAGCCTTATAGTAGCGCTGCGTGTGCATAATAAACACAAAGGACCCTTCCCTATCCACAGAACATTCGAAGCAAGCAGTTAAAGTGGCAAACAGCCATTGGCTATATAAGCGATGGAAATTATAAGGCTGAGTTGAATTGAGCAGTCTAATTTCACTTGTCTAAAGAAAAGCAAAACTGTAATGCATAAAGGAAAATTGTGCACAAAACTGCATGCTGGCGGCTCAGATTTCTCAGGACTTCTTCCCACATTAGGTTAACAAACCTAATAAGCTAATGAAAAGAGTACAGCATATATACAGATTTTTTTTTTTTTTTTTTTTTTTTTGGTTTTTCGAGACAGGGTTTCTCTGTGGTTTTGGAGCCTGTCCTGGAACTAGCTCTTGTAGACCAGGCTGGTCTCGAACTCACAGAGATCCGCCTGCCTCTGCCTCCCAAGTGCTGGGATTAAAGGCGTGCGCCACCACCGCCCGGCCATATATACAGATTTTTAAAAGGAGTCTCATATCAAATACCAAACCATCAGTGATCTATCTGCTTTTTAACCTGGGGTACAAAGGAAATTGGGGCTGGAGACAGAAGGTGCGAATGGGTGGCAAAGCACTTATCTAGCTACTACAAAGAAAGCCCTTGGAGGGATGCCAGTGTGGGTGAAGAGTTTTGTTTTGCTTTTTAAAGAAAACTGATTCCTAACTCTCAATGATATCCTAATGCAGGTAAAGCAGTCCAATAAAAAGCATGTAAATACAACAAAAATCACATTCCCAGTAGAAACAGTGCTTTCACAGGCCATGTGTCCCCACAGCTGTTTTTCTTGCTGAGTAAT
Source organism: Chionomys nivalis (assembly GCF_950005125.1). Lineage (NCBI taxonomy): Eukaryota > Metazoa > Chordata > Mammalia > Rodentia > Cricetidae > Chionomys > Chionomys nivalis. Next base: position 46,743,288 of record NC_080104.1, on the reverse strand, counting down.
ACGGGCTGACTCTGAACTCATCCTTTTGCTTTTCTTTTGAGACAGGGTTTCTCTGTGTAGATCCGCCTGTCTCTGCCTCCCAATCGCTGAGATTCAAGGTGTGTACCAGCACTGCTGGGTCCTTTTGCTTTTCTCAAGTGCTGGGATTATAGTGTGTGCCACCACGTCCAGCTTTAACACATTTCTAGAATTATATCCCAAACTGTCTCCAACAACACCACGCTATAGCTAATATCTAGGTCTCATGCTAAGCTGTGGCTATTTTGCCTTTGGAGAAACTTGTAAAAATTCATCTTCAAAAAAGACCCTGAAGTTTTTTTGATTTCTTCGTTTTTTTTGGTTTGTTTTTGTTGCTTTATCTTTTGTGGGTTTTTTTTTTAAGGTTTTTTTTGTTGTTGTTGTTGTTGTCATCTAATTTTGTTAAGGAGTTATCTGTATTGTTTAATTTTTTACTAGCAAATCCTAACTGTAAACAATATGGAATTGAAAGAAATTTTAGCATCAGATTTGGAACCTTAGTAAACCAGTTAATACTGACTGTCAATTTAGCAGGATGGATTCGAGGCATGCCTGGGAGGGATTAACTAGATTGAGGTAATTAGACCCATTTTTGCTGTGGGCAGCAGGATCCCACAAGCTGGGGTCTTAGCCCTAACCAAAGGAAGAGAGATGAGTTATATCATTCCCTACCCACTGTATTTGCCTGGCTGCCTGACATTCCTGCCATTCTTGGCCACCATGCCATGCCACGGACTATGTACCCGTAACAGTCTCCACCCCCGTCTAGTCTCCCTTACACAGCTTCTGTCTCGGTGTTTGTCATAGCAACAGAAGGAGCAGCGAATGCACTTAAGAGTACCATAGGTTTCACTTGTGAGCTTCCATACACTACTTAAAGATGCTCAGGCCAAGCAAGGTGGCCACACCTTTAATTCCCTCACCTGGTAGCAAAGGCAGGCTAATCTTGAGTTCAATGCCTGCCTGGCCTATGCAACAAGTTCCAGGGCAGCCAGGGTTACAGAGACCATATCTCAAAATAAATAAATAAATAAATAAATAAACAAACAAACAAACAAACAAATAAATAAATAAGTGAAAGATGTTCATAAAATAGCACTATCAATAATGTAAAGAAAAGGTGCCAGAATTTTTACAATGCCGGCAAAAAGGGTAGCAGAAGATATGTACTTAAGCTGAAAACTAGAAATACCACTCAGATCTTCTATACTTTCTATCATTTATGGAGATACGTCCCTTAAATATGTCTGCACATACACAATTCAAGCAAGCCTCACACATCAAACACAAATGTTAATCCAAATAAAAGACACACTAGGAGACTATACCTGTTTTTTAAAGTCGTGGTGACTTGCTTGTGGTTCCAAAATAGAAGGTGGAAGCAATAGGTTCAGGGACTCAAGGTTATCTTTAAACACAAAGCAAGTCTGCGGCAAGCTTGGGCTCAAACAAAACAAAACCTTACTTGGTTTATTTTAAAAACTAAAATGAAGGAAGAAAATTAAATTACTGCGATGATAGGAGCCATGATTATCTACTCAATTATTGGTGATTGGTAGATCATGTTTCAATTAGCAAACACTTCAACTTTTTGATTTGGTATAATCAGCAAGAGGATAAATTATCTGCTTTCATATACATTAGTATTCTATACCACTATAAAGGTCTGTCACATTTTGGGAGGACAGGGGCTAGGCAGGTAAGTATTCTACCATTAAACATACCTGGGAGTCTACCTAACATCAAAGAAAAACATGTTTGGCACTTTTCTCCTACATTATGGAGCACCTGCTCTGTCAGGCACTAGACTAAGCACTTTACACATGTCATCTTATTTTAAGGATGGGGAAAATGAGGTTTCATAAGCTTGCCTAAGACTGTAGTGAAGGAACTAATTTTTGTTTGTTTGTTGAGACAGGGTCTCACTGTGCAGCTTTGATTGTTATTGAACTCACTTTGTAGACCAGTCTGGCTTTGAACATGCCTCTGCCTCCCAAGTGCTGGGATTAAAGGTGTGTGTCATGACTACCAGACTAAGGAACTAATTTTTAAAACCAGGTTTGTAATATCAAAGGGAATCTGCTATTAACTAAAAAGACACTTTAAGAGAAATGGGAAGGTTTACCAAGCTGATTACTCTTTAGTAGCAAGACCTAGTCATAATTTGTTCAACATCTGTTTAGTATTATTATGTCTCTCACATCTTGAAAGCTTCTGTAGACAGCACCCTTGGTCTGAGAAGCTCAAAGCCTATCTGAAAACTCAAGACATCAGAAATGCTTTGGTCTATTGACTTATGGATTATCAAAAAGGACAGAGAGAGATGGCTCAGAGGTTAAGAGCATCGGGTGCTCTTCCAGAACTCAGGGTTCAATTCTTAGGACTAAGGATTCAATTCTTTGCATCCACACAGTTGCTCACAGCTGTCTGTAACCCCTTCTCCAGGGGACCCAATGTCCACTTCTGGCTTCCATGGCCACCAAGAATGTACATGGTGTACAGACATACATGCAAGAAAAACAACCATATCCATAAAATAATTTTAAAGGGGGGAAAAAACCCAAGATGTATCAACAGAATGTCATACAAGACACATTTAATGCATTTTTCACATCTTCCACATCTGTTTGAACTTGGGATTTTTTTTATTAGCTGTCAAATGTAAGAGTGGACTCATTCATAAAGTCTTAGGGTTATACAAACACAACTAGAAACCATGGAGACCAATATGGAAGAGAACCAACAATTTCAAATAACTATGCAAGTGGAAAACCAAAACTAAAACACAGGGTAAACTGATAGTATCATGTTTATCATGAAACTTTAAATGGTTTGTATTTAGCTAACTTCTTAAGCATATACTTAAAAGGAATTAATCATACTTATGATAATAACTTCAAATGTTTGTTCTTCAAAAAATCCATCTCCTATTCCCAGACTGAGACAAACTGTTCAACTAGAGATTCTCAAACGTTAGGACAACTGCGTCTGAGCAGTCATGTGACTGATCGTTTTATACCTGTCTCATCTGAGAGGTACAAGCTCCAGAAGGGCAAGGACGGGGACAGTCTTCCCTCACCATGTCCATGTACCTGTGCTCCCCGCATCCACAAGCCCTTGCTGTGAGAAGAGCAATGGAAGAATACAGGAGAACACCTTTTCTCCTTCTGTGTTTCCTTCTGTGGAGACAAGGGCTCCTCCTATGGAGCCCAGTCTAGCCTGAACTTGGGGTTCCCCTGCTTCAGCCTCCTAAATACTGGGTTTGGTGTTAATACACCACCCCACACAGCCATCTTTTCTTACTCCAAAGAGAAGGGAACTTAGAATTTTCTAAATCAAGAGTAATGAATCAGAGTCCCTGTTCTGCCTACACACTCAGTTGTTGCCTTCATGGTAATGCCGTGCAACAGAACCCCATTTCTCCAGATTGCAGTGTTGAGAATCTTCAAGCACACGATAAAGAAGAAAAGCAAGGCTGTTCCAAGGGAATTTCTATAGAACGAATATAAAGATTTACAATTTCCAAGCAAAGCAGTCATTTCATTACCAAACTACCAATTTGATACAAACTCTAAAACACCTGCCTAGTGTTAGACTTCCAAAGAGAACAATCTCATACCTGACAGAGGCAGCATACAAGTCTGACTGCTGCCTTCATGATGCCAGGAAAAGAAGAAGGGAGGCAGGAAGGAACAACACCAGTTAGCAATCTCTCCAGAACCTTCTAACTGTGCATACTGATGGTCACTACTTTATATTTAGAGTCTGGCTCCATAGGAACCCGCGGCTTCTCAACTTTCTCCTCGTTTAGATCTGCCTTTTAATAATAAAGCACTAGAAATTCAGACTACATAAATAACAAGGCAAAATTCCTACTCAGTGAGAAACCCCAAGAAACAAAGAAATGGAAAGTGGCCTTCTAGCCCACACTAAGCAATTATGTAGGGTGTCTTCCAGCGCGTTCTCTGCCCACTGCCCCCCTCAGAAATGTTTCAACTATTAACTGTCACCAAAACAAGCCGCATGCAAGTTCTCACTTTGCAAACAGGTCAGGTTCTACCAGAGCCTTGTTCCCATTGAACCCACAAGCTCCATTGACCCGACTGTGTTAGTAACAGTCCTGAGCCCGTTCTGTCCACACTAACGAGAATTCATTGCACTGAGAGCTTATAGGAAAGCTATAAAAGAGCTGAAGACACAGTTCAGCAGTTTAAGGGACCCAGGTTCAATTCCCAGCTCACACACTGTGGCTCACAAACATCCATAACTCCAGTTCCAGGGAACACAACATCCTCTTCTGGCCTCTGGGGACAGCAGTCATGCACATGGTACACACACATACATGCAGGCAAAATGTTCATGAAATAAATCTTTTTTTAAATTTATTTATTATGTGTATACTGTTATACCTATATGTACACCTGCACTGCACACCAGGAGAGGGCGCCCGATCTCACCACAGATGGCTGTGAGCCAGTGTGTTTGCTGGTAATTGAATTTAGCACCCGTTTTCTTAACCTTCAGCCCCGCATAAAATAAATCTATTAAAAAAAAATCTACAATAACTCAGAAACCTCAACATATTAACTACCCCATCAATGTTCTTCTCCAGATAAGATGGGATTTTACAATCGAAGGCACTTTTGTGTTCAGGATCACACAGCTCTGAGGTACACTGCTCAAATGAATGGCACCCGGTTGGAGGAAACAAAACCTAGCAGTGAAATATGGTCATTTTCACCCATTCCTTCCTTCGGTAGTCCCAAAAAGCCAAGTGATGATATACAGGAAGATTTATAACCTCTTGCAAATATGTAATAGAAACGAATTACTCCACATAAAGGAAAGCAGTGTCTACAGCTCCACGTGTGCTTCGCCACCACAGGTTATTTATTTATCCAGTTAAAGGGAGGAGACAAGACTTCAGCTCCAGAGTCTGTGTTTCCAGGTGCCAGGACCTGGAAGGCCTGGGTTTCACTTTAGACTGCTTTGGCACGGAATGACTACTGGACCTCAAAATAGACGGACTGTATCAGGGAGCTGACCAAGTCCACTGCCAACTTCCCACCAAGGAGTAGGGAGGATCGTTTAGCCCCCTCCTCCCCAACGATTTACAGTTAACTGGTTAGGATGTGGGGTTCATGAGGCTTTGCCCATAACCAAGGATCTGTAGACAGTTAACAGTTGCTCCCCACTACCTGGGGGAGGGACTCGTCAGACTCCGCCCCATCCAGGGACTTATGGGTGGTTAACAACTGAGGGGAGGGTCTCGCAGACCTCCTCTCCCTAAGGAGTTAAAGACAATTGAGGATGCTGGGCAAGGAGCTATTAAGGCCCCATGGTCTTTATATATAAGCAGTTAGCAGTTATATGAGGTGGTTAGCAGATGATGGGAGGGAAAGACAGACAAGATCCCCAGGGTTTACTGGAGAGTTTTCCTTCTTCTGCACCCATACCCGTACTCCACTTGGGTGGAGTCCTTTCTTACTTATTGCTACATCCTACACGGCATGAACAGGTATGTGTGATCTCATCAAAAGCAGTCCGTGCAACATATAAACAATCATTATAGCATAAGCTCAGGCTCTCAGAAGCCTATCGTTCTGAACAGAGAACAATGAACGTAGCACTAAGAAATACAAACTGAGTTGGAGAAGACAGAAACTGGCCCACCACCACACACAAAAACATGGATATAGAGGAGGAAAAAAAAAAAATCAATGAAACTGCTGTATGTAGAATTTGGGGGGCAAAACAGTGAAATAACTGGTAATGTCACGGGTGAAAAACATTTCCTCTCCAGAGTTACCTGCTGACAAAACCATCCTACTTTTTAGACTTTTCCAGAAACACCTACGGAATATTAGTAGTCAAGGATGTTTAGGGGGCTGGAGACAGTTCAATGAGTAAGAGCACTTGCTTCTCTTCCAAAGGACCTCAATTTGGCTCCTAGCACTCAACCAGGCAGGTCACAACTGCCTGGGACTCCAGCGGTAAGGGATTTCACTTTCTCTTCTGGCCTCCCAGGACAAGGTTGTGCGCTGCACAGTAAGGAAGTTGTGGTCTTGCTAAAGCCTGCAAATGAGGCAAATGCAACAAGCAGGAGGTTTCATTAGCACTGCCTTGGCTTGCTTTCTTCTAAAAATGTATTGATGCTTGTGCTTGTGTCTGTAAAGGATATGCCCATGGGGGAGGGGCACATCTATGCTTAGGCAGAAGCCAGGAGGAGGCAATGAATCCCTGGGGGCTGGGGTTACAAATATTTGCATGAGGCCCAGCGAGTTAACTCCAGGTGGTGTGGGTCCTGGGATCCTAAGGGTAGCCCTCTCAGAAAGCAACCTTTCCAGCCCCCAGGAAGAGTCATGTTGAAGACGGGAAACTGAGGGGGTAGGACTGAAGCAGAGACAGCTGGTGAGACAGGAGCTAAGAGGGGACCTGAGGACGCAGGAGGAAGGGTACAGGTAAGAGTGATGATAAAAGGGAAGGAAGATGGCCACAGTAGCTGGTGCTGATGCATCATGACAAAGTTAAACAAATCTCACGAGGTTGAACTTCAGACTAAGGGCAGAAGCAACTAAAACTAAAGGAATGAGATTCCCACTTAGAACAGTAAATCTGCCTACAGCATGAAAAATGATTAAGAGGAATAGTGAAGAGGTTGCTGAAATTAATTAACTTAATCTCTCACTTTTACAAGTTTAATAGCACCCCGCGATGGCATTTACACATCCAATTAAAGCTGTGTGCATCTCTGTGCATGGTGGCGCACACCTTTGATCCCAGCACTCAGGAGGCGGGAGGCAGAGACAGGTGCATCTTTGTGAGTCTGAGGCCAGCGTGGTCTACAAAGCAAATCCCAGGCTACAAGGACTACAGAGTGAGACCCTGTCTCAAAAACAGTCCACATCTGCAGAGCAGTGGTGGCGCACATCTTTAATCCCAGGCAGGGACAGGGGGATCTCTGTAAATTCAAGGCCAGCCAGGTCTACAGAGTTCCAATACAGCCAGGGGTACACAGAGAAACCCTGTCTCAAAAATCCAACAAAACAAAGAGTGCACATCTCTCCGCCTGCAAACATGAAGCCCATCTTCTTTCCCCTTCACTGTATGTCCCGCATAGTTCCTTTCTCTTAGTTTATATTATAACCACATTACTTGAAAGCACTTTCCCCCAGATAACTTGTGTGGCTCATGCCTCAGTTTCTTCAGATCCCAAATTCAGTATTACCCTAACATGGCTGATTCACTTTACACAAGGCAGCATCCCTCCCTCCTGTCAGTTCTGCATTCACGGTGCCCATCACCAGCTGACCCTATGAGCAAGAAACTACACACATTACACTTTTTCTGTTATGACAGTCACGACAGAGACAAAGAAAATGAGGCTACAGGTTAACTCGCTAACGGCCACAAAATTTCTTAAATGCCAACCAAGGATTCATTGATGGCTGGCATCACAAAGTTTAGATATAATAGCCTCTATTTTACCTTTGATGCCAAGGCCATCTACTACAAATATATAATAAAATGAAATTGACACTTTGAGGAGAAGACTGAAATAACCCCATGAAAAAATAGAAGCATTAATCAATAAAATATTAAAGGACTGCCAAGCAAAGTTAGGGACCCATTAAAACAGAAAGAAATAGGTGTGTTCATAACAGCTGTGACCCAGCTGTGAACTTTGCTCAGAGCAGATGCAAAGGACGAAGATGGTGCAGACTAGCGGCCCTCAACAAGGGATGGGAAACACACTACTAGGTCCCCCGCTGACTATTTTAGTGTCAAGCCTACAGGCACCGGTAGATGGTGGACAGGATGCTGGAGAACATCACATAGTGTCAAGGACAGTCTCCTCCTGGACGCCAGCAGTGCTAAAGAGAAACCTGGTGTGACTGGGGTTGGATTCCCACGCATGTCAAGAGGGAGGAGGGATCCAAAGATGCTCATCAGAATCACACTAACAGACCATGAAGGTAAAGAAAATGCAAAAACTTGCAGTGTGAGGGACCTAAAATATCAGCAAGGACAAAGTGGACCCTGTGTTGCTGCTGCCAAAGGGCAGTGTGCCAGAGGACACACTGCTGCTGGGCGGACAGGCTGCAAAGTCAAAGTGCATCCATCCGGGAAGTCACTGGCTACAGATGGGTCAACCTCCAAAGTCTCCCATGCTAGGCCAGGCTTTCTGCCTTACGTGCCAAGAAACATGAAGGATATCGAGGGAGGAAGTACTGCTTCAGAAAGGAAATAAATCCAAAAGGACAAGCGGCTGAGCTGAATTAGGGCAGAGCAGAAGACAGAGACCTTGGCAGCCTCTCACTGGCGCCCCGGGGCAAGCACCGCAGACTCCGTAAGAGTGAAGCAGGATGCAGACTACTGCACGTTCATCGTCTCATTTATCCCACGCTTGACATTTATAAGAAAGGTTTACTATTCTGATATGTAGAACACGGAGACACCGAGACAGGGCTGAGACAGCGCGTGAGGTTACACAATGGCAGCAGAGCTGGGATGCACTCCAGAATGATCTCACTCCAAAGCCCTGCTTCTGTGAACTGACGCATAAATGGCCGTGAGTTTTATAAAAATGGGGAGACAGGAATGAGTGGGGCTACATGGTCCCAGTACTCTACAGCCACCGCCCAGGACAGGATACAAGAACCTTTGCTTTGATGAAATAGCCCTGTTTCGCACAGCAGAGCGGCAGCCTCCCAGACCAGTAGAGCTCAGCACCGTCACCGGCAGCCCCCAGCTGGCACCGCCTTCCCTCCATCACCAAGCCCTCCCTCCTCAGTTATTTTAACTATTTCCTCCCTTTCCACTTGATCTAACTCACGGTAACTTCGGAGTACAGCGATTTAATATTCCTACTTTAATGTAGGGTAAAGAGTACTACAATGCTCCCATATAAGCAGGAGTCTGTACTGCACTGTCTTGTACAGTCACTCAGGCCATTCACTCGATGGAGAACTGTTCAGAATAAACAGAAAAGGGAGAAAGGAAAAGCATCCGGGCTTCTCTTTCCTCTCGTCTCCATCACCTACAGAGGAGGAGGGGTATAAATGCTGCAGAAGCCTTTAAAACAAAACCAAAAAAAAACCACTGAATTATTTTAATGTAATCCAGGCTGGTCTCAACTTCACTATCCTTCTGCCTCAGCCTTTCAAGTACTGGAGGTAATTAATTACAGGCATGTGTCACCAGGCCCAGCACTTACACCTATCTTTACCGGAAAGAGTCCCGTTACTACAGAGAAAACCCTGATTTAGAATAAAGTCTAGATGTCTATTTCAGTCACTGGGGAGCCTTTCAGATTTGTTCCCAGATCAACTCTAGTTACCACTAGCCTCAGGGGACAAGGGAAGTTGGGGCTCCACACTCTGAAGACAAATAAGGCAACTTGGAGAAAGCTCAAGGCACCAATCAGTCGCCAGAGCCCTTCTGTAGAGTCCCATGAGGAAGTTGCATCGACAAGTTCAGAATGCGCCATTTGTCAGAGAATCCACTCTAAATGGGATAAGGGGAACCCAAACTAGCAGAGATTCCTTGTCCTTGTAGAGATTCTTTTAAGTCCCGTATAAAATAGTTATCATGTTTTCTTTGAGAGGCAAGCTGAGTGAGTGAGTCCAAACAGAGGCACCTTCAGACACAAAACCATGATCAAATTAGTCATGGTCAAGAAAAACATTAACCTACAACGAAGCTAAGAATGCAATGAGATAAACAAGAAATAATCCTTTAAAGTGTAACGAAATCCTTTCGCAGAGAGGCGGCTCAGTGGTTAGGGGCACTGGCTGCTCTTCCAGAGGATCTAGCTTTGGATCCTAGCATCCACATGGCAGTTCATCACCATTTTTAACTCCAGCTCCAGGGCATCTGACAGCCCCCGTCTGGCTTCCGTGGAAACTGTACCACTGTGGTGCATAAGATATACATTTAGGCAAAATACCTATACACATAAAATAACCCTTTTTTTAATGTAGGAAGAAGGAAAAATACAAGAAATTCCAGGTGCTACATTCAATATGAGGAAGATGAAAGAGAGCGAAGCAACCCAGAAAGCCCAGCACAGCTAGCTCCAAGACGCAACAGTCACAAGCCCCTCGCTGCCAGGCTGGCTGGTCACATCTTCAGGTATACATAAGAGCACTAGCTTTCTATTTCGGGACAGAAAAGGAAGCCAATGCTCTCAGTTTCTCTTTCTTAACTCCGGTCTTCCTTTCTCACCGTCTCCTTGTGGGCTGGAGACATGAAGTAATACATTAATTTGCTGTTGTCTCAGCTGGTTCAGAACTCACAATGCAGTGCAGCCTGGCCCTAAGGTCATGGCAGTTCTGCTGAGGTTATTTATACTCATGACCTTACGCCAACCTTTTAATAATGTATTTACAGCAGAAAAACTTAAGTGATACTATTAAAATCTAGGTCAAATTAGAGGCTATTTTTAAGGAGAAAAAAAGGTGCATACTATTAAAATAATCCTCCACAGCACCTGAGAGAGAGAAATGTGTTCTACTTTCACATATAAATTAATTTCGGCCTCGGCCATTTTTATAGCCCTGATAAGGGGTCACTATAAATGGAAGTGATGAACTCACACAAAGACAGGAAAAAGGATGGGAAGACTAGAAATGTCCCCTAGATAACTCTAAGAGTATTTTCCGGGCCAGTGAGATGGCTCAACACATAAAAAAGGCACTTACTGCCATGCCGGCCAACTGGATCCCACATGGCAGAGTTAATAAGACAGGATATTGTCTCAAAAGAAAAACACATGGCTTTGTGTTCCTACAGCCATGCCCTCCTGTCTGCTGCCATGTCTTCCCCATGATCATGGTCAGAACCCCTGCTGGAACTTGGGTCACAGTGAAGAGAACATCTTTAGCCTCAGAACACTTCCCTTAAAGATCATGAGGACTTGTGAAGCTGGGAAGCACATTTCACATCATGAGGGTCGGAAGCCTATGGGGTCAGGGGCAGAGTGTTGGGATCTGAACGTGAAATGTCCCCTACCCCACAGTTAGTAGTGGTTTGTGTGTGGGAAGGTTTTGGGGAGCTTTGCTGGAGGAAGTAAGTCACTTGGGGTAGGCCTTCGTGTTCGGACTCTGCATCCTGTTCCTGCAACCATGCCTCCCGTGCCTGCTGCCGTGTTCTTATCGTAATGAACTAGAAGCCAAAATAAACCCTTTACTCCTTAGTGCGGGAGGGGATTCTGACTCAGTGTAGAAAAAGAAAACTCCCCTACCTAAAAACACTATCCAGCAGTGGTGGCCCAAGTTTAATCCTAGTCCTCAGGAGGCAGCAGCGGGTGGACCTCTGTGAGTTCAAGGCCAACCTGGTCTACTGAGTGAGTTCCAGGACAGCCAGGGTGTTACACAGAGAAACCTCGTGTCAAAAAATACATAAATAAAACAAAACAAAACAACAAAAAATTTAGTAATTCAGTATAAAGAAAGAAATCTTTTTAAAAATTATTTTAATGTGTACTGGTGTTTTGCCTACATGAGGGGGCCGGGTACCCTCGAACTGGAGTTACATAAAACAGTTGTGAGCTGCCATGTGGGTGCTGGGAACTGAACCAGGATCCTCTGGTAGAACAGCCTATGCTCTTAACCGCTGAGCCATCTCTCCAGACCAAAGAAGAAATTATTTTAATAAAGAAAACCAGTCATTATTTTGGATCTAAGAAACCGTCTAACAGACACTTAAATACAGTGTGAACAACTGGTTATGGTAGGCACACACCTTTAATTGCAAGGGGTTGGGAAGGAGGCCTGCAAGGGGCAGGTGGATCTTGCATCCACTCCCTACCCCCACATACACCAGTTATTAGGATGGTTCACACCTGTAAGTGTGGGCTTCCGGGTGGAGACAGGAATAGCTTGAGGCCAGCCTGGGATACAGGAGACCCAAACAAAATGAAAAGGGAGAGGAAAGGAGACGAGAAGGGACACGACACACTGAACTAAGAGTGAAGACAGCAGTCAAGGCGCTCTGAAGACACCAATAAAGTGACTCACGCCGGCACGCCTAGCTTCCCACGACAGAAATTCTAATTTCTGCCCAAACGATTAGCTCATGTATCTTCCAGGCCTCAAGCAGTTGAAATAAATGCATCAATTCAGTAAAGATAACTTTGCATGCACAAGAGCTAGGCTAGCAAGAACAAGGCCCAAGTTTACAAAGTAACTGAGGAAACCAGACAATCAAATCTAAAGTTATAACCGAGTTTGGCAATAATAAAAAGCATAAAAATTTTGTGCCAGGCCTTATACTAAAGCCACTAAAACACTAATTCAAGGAGCTAACTAGCCCTTGATGGCAAAGCACGTGTCCATTATCAGCATGCAGAAGTGGACTGGCACAGCTCAAGTCCCACTGCAAAACCCCATATTCTAAGCTACACTGCTTTAACCACTTTGCAAAGAATATATTTGTTGCTGGTGCTGGTGGTGGGTTTTGAGACAGGGTATCTCTATATAGCCCTGGCTATCTTGGAGCTCACTCTGTAGACCATGTTGCCCTCACACTCAGAGGTCAACCTGTCTCTGCTGGGATTAAAGGCCCGTGTCTGACAGGCCAGTCTCATAAGTACACTGTTGACAATGGAATTTGAAAGCACAGTGTAAGGAGACAGGCATGAAGTCTCCATAATGGAAATGCCACAAGTACAAAGCACAGTGAAACATTAGGGGCTGTTCCTCCAACATGTCAATGAAATGACCTGACACACGGAAAGGCTTTAATCTGATGAAAACTCAGAACGAAGCTACAGGCACCAGGTCTGAGGCAGGTGGAAGGGTCAAGGCCTGTGTAAAAGAGCACCCTTGCAAGGCGGCGCACGCCTTTAATCACAGCACTCAGGAGGCAGAAGCAGGTGATCTCTGTGAGTTCGAGGCCAGTATGGTCTACAAAGCGAGTTCTAGGACAGGCTCCAAAACTACACAGAGAAACCCCCGTCTCAGAAAATGGGAGGGGGGGCGCACAACCATGATCCTCTGATCTCTCATCCTTAGACAAGAGCCTCAGACAGGCCTCAAATATGTGGGGAAATCCCCATTAGTATTAAGCAGAATGTTAGATTAGCCACTAGTGAAATAAAAGATGCCAACATTTAATCCTTTCTAAAAACTATATTTCTGTGCATTTAATTCACCAAGCCATCACTTTCAACTGCATGGCAACACCTTGGAAAGTTACTGAGGTCGAGCGGGGGTTGTCTGGACCTATAGATAAGCTGACAGATATATCCACTGAGGTGCTCTGTCTGCCTCGTACAAGTGCCACACCCTCTTTGACTAATAATTCTAAATTAATATACACAAGCCTGTTCTATATTTAATTAATAAGGCTTATAGCAAAGCAAGCATTTTCTGAGGCAAAAAAAAAAATAACCATGAAACCATGGTTAGACTGAGCACAATAGACATCTGTAACGACCGGTGTAGAAAAGGTCCTAACACACATTTATCAGATTGCCACAGACTCGGACTGTACACTGTTTAGGTATCAATTCGATAATCAAGAGATTTCTATTCCAATTATACATCAGTACAATGTGCTGTGTGTGTACAACATGAAGGTTCCTGAAAGTCACTGCTAATAAAATATCTGCATGCCCATTGCTGCTGCTGCACTGTTCACAACAGCTAAGCTGTATGAATAAGCGAACGGGAAAACGTGATCAATGCGCACACTCAAGTGCTCAGCCACGAACAGCAAGACAGATGGAACCGCAGCACACTGCTTCAAATGAAATAAGCTAGACACGGAAAGAAAGACACAGCGTGTTCTCACTGATGGAAACCTGACAAAGCAGACGTCAACACCGAATCGTCGTCAGGAGAAGCTGGGAAGCGTGGGGAGAGAGAAAATGGCTGTGTGGCAGCTGGGCTGGTCCACACCCAGGGTGTCTGTGTGGAACTACACAATCTCCGCTGACCTGTAGGACATGCTAATAGAGACTTAAAACTTTGAAAGAGAGATGTTATTCAGATTCCCTCAAATGCTTAAGCTACTAGTTTATTTTTCCTTTTTATTGTGGTAAGAACCCCGAAAATGAGATCTACCTTCTTTAAAAAAAAAAAAAATGTAATTTAATCAGTTCCTCTATCATTTACTTGCTATTAAAAATTAAAATACTTTTTCCTTTTATTTGCAAGTTTCTGAAAGGCAGAAAATCTATTCTATATTTTAACCAATCTACTCAAACTTCTATCTATATACTTCCAAGTTCCTGTGTATCATTTCAGGCCTGAAGCTTCCAAAGCACACAGGAATCCTTGAGACTCACTACTGCCTTCGGCTCAAACCAAAGCATATAGGTAGAACGAAGTCATTGGAACTGCACATCCCTTGCAGATCCCTGGTGACAAGTGTGGAAGATATCCCCAACACCACAAAGTAGAAAGAACGCATCCCAGAACTCCCGTCATACGTAACTGTTCAGAATGACGGCTGCAGTCTAGTCTACTGAATGACATCGGTGACAGGAACGAGGGGGAGGCTAAGATTACAGGCCCAACTGACTGTCATCACCACCCCCTATTGTAGCATTCTCAGAGGATCCCATCTGGGGCAGATACACACAGAAACCGCAGGGTCACTGGCATGGCATGCCTCTTGCTTCACTCTGATCTCCCCTTGAGATAACCACCTCCACTCAAGCCAGAAAAATCTTCTGTTTACAGATATCTCAATTTTGTCTGCCATTCTCTCTCCACTGATAATAACGTCTGAGTTCTTTCTGCCTGGTTGAAAAGCCACTGTAGACTCCAGAGACAAACTTTAGCTTTTGAACATGGCCCAGGAAAACCTTCTGATCCAGGGAATGCTATTTAGGCTGAGCATCAAGGTGAAGGTCTTTCAATTCTGGCTCAGAGACACTGTGAGTGCCAAACTCCAGCGAGCTTCATGAAACAAGAAAACCTCCTACTCAACACATTTAAGTATACAGTATCACGTCAGCCCTACTGCTAAGCACCTGATGTAGGAACTGTGGGCCGTAATCATCTTGCCTAGCTAAATCTGAATTTCCTCTATCCTGGCCCCTGGCAATCAACTCCAGTCCCAACCCTAAATTTAAGTCAAATGTGTGAGACAGACTTATTAAAGACCAAGAAGACCAAGGTATTTATTGAAGAAAATCACAGCATTCCTATCAAATGAAAACTCATTTTTAATAGCCTCAAGAGCAAAAGTGTAATGGAAAAATAAGTTTAAAAAAAAATCAAAGGAAATTCTTTAGGCACACTATAAGGCCTGCCATGTATCCAAACACTGGGGAAAATACTGAGCGGGAAATAAATCAAAACCAGGGAAGAATCGCAGACACTTGTCTTGTTCATCTGACACTGATGCACGTGAACCTCAGGGCTACTATTTTATGAAAATGCTTAAAAAGCAAACTTAGAAATCCATTAAGAGAGGAAGGGGGATGTTGGAATACTGTCACAGAGAAGCTACTGTTGAACTACACCACTTGTCTTAGGAGCTATGCACTGTAACATGACTCTCATCCTACCTTCACAAAGAACTCAAGGATTTCTGCTTTGCAGTCTACTTCCTACCTAGATTTTTTAAAAATGAAATTATAGTTTTTAAAATTCATAATGTACTTATATGGGTGTTTTGCCTGCATATCTTCATATGCCACACCTGTGTGCCCGGTGCTTGTGGAAGTCAGAGGAGTCCCCTGCAGCTGGAGTTATAGTTGTGAGCTCACCACATGAGTGCTGGAAATCAAACCTGGGTCCTCTCCAAGGGCAGCCAGGGCCCTTAACCACTGAGCCATCTATCCAACCCTGAACCAAGATGTTTTTAAACATTCATTCAGTAGACTGGTTACTCCTATTTTAAGGTTTCACTAACAGCAAATGCAAATAATCTCCTGAGAGGCCCGGCATTTAATTTGTGCATCACTGGGAGGTGCCACAACAAAGAAAACTGCAATTGTAAGAGGTAACTTAATTTTAAAAATCAGATGCCAAGTTATGAGAACGCATCTCACTAGGCGGTGGTGGCGCACGCCTTTAATCCCAGCACTCGGGAGACAAAGGCAGGGGGATCTCTGTGAGTTCGAAGCCAGCCTGGTCTACAAGAGCTAATTCCAGGACAGGCTCCAAAGCTACAGAGAAACCTTGTCTTGAAAAAGCCAGAAAAAGGGGGGGGGGGGGAGACAGACAGAGAGAGAGAGAATGCATATCAAATAACATTCCCTCTGAATGGTATGTCAGGATGAAAACTCACCCAAATTGCTCCAAGTTTGCAGACTGGACTCTACAATTCTCACTTAAGGGTACATCTACTCACAACTTGACAAAATGAACTCTATTGCTGCCCATGTCTCTTTGGGGATGGATGAGACAGGGTCTCACTCTGTAAGCCAGACTAACCAGGAACTCTGAAGAGACCACAGGCTATCCTCCCAACTCACAGCAATCCTCCTGCCTCAGCTTCTGAGGAAACTAGAATTACAGGCAGGTATGTACCATCAAGCCCAAAACTTGTGTCACATTTTTTTCAAACTTTTCTTCCACATCTTTCTTTTCAAAACTCTGTTTTTTATTGATGGGGCTCCCCACAGAAGCCAGAGGAAAGCGTTAGATCTCCTGAAATGGAGTTCTGGGTGGTTATGAGCTACCATGCCCTGCTAGGATATGAACCTGGTCCTCTGCAAAAGCAGCAAGTGCTCTTAATCACTGAGCCATCTCTCCTGCCCATCTTATTTCCTTCTAAATGGCACTAAATCCAGGGATTTATACAAGCTTAACTCATTTTCCTACAGAGAGTACATTTTCATCAAATTTCCACTTGCCAACAAAATCACCTGCTAACACACTTGCGGTCATTCGGAGCAGGAGACGGAAAAGCACGCTGGCACTCCAAATATGGTTAAATTCACATTACTGTTACGTGTGCATGCTGTGTGAGTACGGCATA
Organism: Chionomys nivalis; assembly: GCF_950005125.1. Lineage (NCBI taxonomy): Eukaryota > Metazoa > Chordata > Mammalia > Rodentia > Cricetidae > Chionomys > Chionomys nivalis. Next base: position 46,726,329 of record NC_080104.1, on the reverse strand, counting down.
CGCATGTGGAGGACAGGGGGCAATTTCTAGGAGTTCATTCTCTTTGTACATGGGTTCCCGGACTCACACTCACGTCACTTGCGCAGCAAACACTTACCCATGGAGCCTTACTCACCAGGGCAAGTTTATCTTCTTTCTAAAATTAAATAGGAAGCCCGGATATGGCTTAGAGGGTAAAGCACCAAGCCTGGTGACTCACTCGAGTTTGATCCTGGGACCCAAATGGTAGGAAGAGAGACGGGGTCTCCGAGCTGTCCTGATACAGTGTGGCGCAGCGGCCTGTGCGCACACAAGGCAAAGGGAAGGAAATGAAATACAGATAGCAAGCAGTGTGAGCAATACCTTCCAAGGGCCGTGTTTTACTCCCTGTGTTGAAATAATAGGCCAATGCCTGCCAATGAACATTTTATTCACTTATGTACACTCACTTTGAGATAAACATGAATTGTGAAGTGTGTTGTAAAAATGTGGACTGCGCCAGGTGGCGGTGGCGCACACCTTTAATCCCAGCACTCGGGGACAGAGGCAGACGGATCTCTGGATCTCCGTGAGTTCAAGGCCAGCCTGGCCTACTGATTCCCAGGATAGTCAAGACTGTTTGACGGAGAAACCTTGTCTCGAAAAAAACGAAACGAAAACTTTATGAACTACATAAAGACTCTTAAGGTCGGAACTATTGTTATACATTTATCACAGTGTAAATTTCATCCCTTCTTCCCCCAGACACCCATGTACGGTGCCCCAGAAACACCACTAGCAGCTCATTACTGCACATCAGCATTCCACCGACTACCAAAGGCCTCTTCCAGCATCCTGTGCACAGTGAACGCAGAGCGGCTGCTCTTAACACAGGACGTCAGTGTTCACAACCTGCCAGCCCTCCGGCGCTCCCTCTGCCCACAGCTGCCCACTTTAAAACAATCTTTGCTAAACTTTGTTTTGGAGTTCAAGGAAAGAGAACCAAATTTTATAAATAAACACATTAGAGTCTGGGTTGTTCACTTGATAGTGGCAGTATCTGGCAAAGAAGCTCTGTGATACCACAGGCTACCCCCAGCTATCACAGGCTACCACCAGTTCATGGGCAATGGCCTGAGGAGTTGTTTACAGAAAACACTTCACTCAGGTGAAGATGGGATTCTTGACTTTACTACAGAAAAGAATTTCAAGATAAAACTGAGAAGCAGATGTTCTTCAGGAAGAGAACTCAATACTGATCTAAGTGTAAAGGTTCATAGAAAGAAAAAGATGTATCACAGCCAAGGGTGGCTATGAGCTTCTCAAAGGATCTCAGTGTCCTATCAGTTGCCATCCATAGGATCCGGTGGCTCTGGCTCTCAAGTTACATCTCCACAGTGTTGGGAAGAAACGTTTCCCCCTGGTGGGCCAGTGGGATCATAGGATGGTGCCCGAGGTGTTGTGCAGAAGAGAATAGCCTCCTGATAAGGCAAAGCCAGGGTCACACGTACAACACAAGACAGTAAACGGAGTTTTTGATTCCTAGAAGACGATAGGTTTACAGCTAGCAAAGGTCACAAACGCTAGGGCCTTGAGCATAGCTCGTGGCTATTTCAACATCCTGACTTGAAAAGTCGCTGCAGACTATCTCCACAGCAAATGCTGGTAAGTGCATTGGGTTCTCAGCTGAGGGGGTGGGAAACCAATCTAACTCCCCAGAAAGGGGCTCCTCCTGTTTCCCTTCCCACCTCTTAACCTCCCTCTAGCCATCTTACCTCTATTGATCTCTTGTCTAGCATATGCAAGGCCCTGAGTTTGATCCTATGCTCTGCAATAAATAAGACTTTAAATCAAGGTTCAAGTTCAAATTCTGTAAGATAATTCAGAGAACAAGACAATAATTACTACGCACAGATTATGGATCAGGCAATATGCCAAGAGCTAAAAGGCATTATTATCTAACGAGAACTCAAAGTCACTCAATGAAGCAGGGCCATTACAAGCATTTTGCAAATGCGACTGGGTCGGAAAAGCTAAGTGAACAAACCCAGCTCCTAGATGGCAGCGACTGAAGCCAGAGGGTCTGAGAAATGAGTGTGAGCCTTCACCAGCCACGCTCCGGAAGTCCACACCACCTCTAATCCTTCACAAGTCCACATGAGCTAACCATTTAGCTGTCTGAAGGCCATAACTAGAACAGGGTTCTGTTTAGGCTTAGGGCTTTTAGTTCAACTTAGGTCAGTTCAGTATAGACAGCACACTGTACTCTAATTGTAATCTTGGGCTTACAAAAGGGAAAGCATTAATAATTAAAGGTCTCTGACAAAAAGGCATGTTTGTGATGCAGGGCTCAGAGTGGGGAACAATTAGGAGACCTTTTCTGTGAACAGTCTGGAAGACGATGGACCGAATGACCTCTGGGATGTGCAAGGATCTATGAGCAGAGTGCTGCCAAACAGTGCTCGACCCGCCCTTCAGTCCCTGTTCAAACCCTCGGCTGCCCTCCACATCCTGCACCCCACACTCCAACGCCACAACCGCTCCTCGTTGTCAGAGGGCCTAAGCAACTTAACTCTTAGCAGCTTCCATCAAGACAAAGGCAGTGCAAGATGTGTGACTGCTCGGTGCAACGCTGAGCAGTTCTTTCTCCCACTTGCTCAGCTCCTCCCATCGTTAGCCTAATTCTCAGGTTATCTGTTGACTAACTTACCCTCTGTCAAGCAAGCAGCTGGGCCTCTCGCTCCTTCAACCTCATCAACATCTCCCGGAAGTACTTACTCTCCTTCTCTGAACTCTGGATCATTATGAAATTGATTAAGGGGGTGCTCCCAGGCTGTTTCCTTAGCACGCCTCCTTGGTAAGTTCCACTTGAACTGCTACAAACCAAGGCAACAATAGACTGGTCATTCTAGGATGGCTGATTTCAGGTCTCTTCAACACTTTTTGGTTGGTTAAAAAAATTGCAGCCTGAGAGCAAAAACTATGGAATCAAGCAACCTGTCTCTGTGCCTTCTTAGGTGTTAACTAGCTACTCAAAATCCTAAGGCTGGGCGAAACAGGGAAGCAGGACAGACGACATTCCTGCACTAACGACTTACAGCCTAACTGGAGGACGAGCACACTGACACTAAGGACAGAAGCCAACGGTAACTACTGCGGAGTAAAACAATCCATGGCAGGCCAGGTGAGATTGGGTAAGAGATGACAGAGCTGCCTTGGAATCTGGACCACACTAAGAAGGCAGTCTGAGGAGCAGTGTTGAGCCGCTGAGTCTCCAGCTGAACCTGCCAGGTGTTCATTCTGAGACAGGGAACGGCAAAGGCCCCAGGGAAGGAAATAATAGGATGCCATGTTTACAAGGAACAGAAAAAGGACAGAGAGATAGTAACACATCAATTCTGGAAACATGGAAAGATCAGTGCACATAGGGCTCTGAGGGTCAAGGTGGAATCTAACACAAAGCATGGGGAAGCCACTGGTAGGGGGAAAGGGGTAAACAGCAATGTCTTCTCACTTAGGTACCAGAAATTCCATGCTGTTTGCTATGCCAGGCAGTAGGGAGGTGGTGATTGAGAAGCCGCACTGATTCAGAAAGGTAAAACTTAATGACAGAGAACGAGAAATGATGTCACATCGTGATACATAATTTTGTTTTTTCCATCCATGGTTTCTGGCCCCAGGGCAGACCACAGAAACTCTATCTTTGCCTCTCCTTTCTGCCTTTAGCTGCTCATAAAGTCCTCTCACCTGCCCCTGCCTACAGTGGATAGTAATGCCTTCCTCTCTGCAGAGGCCCCACCCATACCCTGAGAAGAAATAAAGCACAGCCAGCCAAGAAGGTTAAAGCAGACAGTCTCTGGAGCAGGCAGGCCTGCAGGGTCCTCACGCAGTATACTGCCAGAGAACTGGCTGTGTGAGCGAGCACATCTTGACATAGCTGTCCACGCTTCTAACAGGACGATGCAAAGAAGTTGCCAAAGGGGACAGCTCTTGAGAATTTCCAGATTGTCGGCACAAGGATCCTCAGTTGGCACACCCCCAGAAGGGCCAGGAAGCTGCTGCCCTTTCCTTTACCTTACCCTATGCCTCTTTTCGTCTATCTTAGAGCAAATTACTGAGCCATGGAAAAACCTGGTAGAGTCTGGGGCATATCTTGGGGGTACATAAGCCACAAAGGCAGGCAAAAGACCCTGGACTCAATCCCCAACACAAGCCAGGCAGGGGAAGGAAGGCAGAGAGAAGATTTTTAAAAATGGGAAGGACACGAGCAGCTGAACCTGAAGCCTGCAACTGGCACCTCAAAGGGTGAAGGGAACATCTTAACACTGGGCCTGTGACCTGTGCAGTCCGATGATTGCACTGAAGCAGCAGATGTCTGGCTGTGTTTGCTGCAGAGCTGACTGGGTCTACCCTTTGTGCCTTCCCTCTTCCCACGCTTTTCAGTGCTCTTTATCTCCCGTGGGAGACCCTGACGGCGAATCACCTTTTTGAAACAGCTGAGGTTTGTTCCTTCAAAAAGAGCAATTTCTCCCTGCCGTTTTAATTTCTTCTAATCAGTATATGTGGCACAGTATCCTAACAGTAGTCATTGGTTGCACATATGTTCTTTTCTCTATAGTGAAAGTATGTGTCTCCCGAATCCCATGGTCTCTCCACTGCAAAAGCTGTCTGGAAATGTGCGACGGATCGTTACTAATCTAAAAACATCTCACACGTCTCCATGACAGTGTAACACGTACAAAGAGACTTCTTACACTTCCGTGTTCAATTCTCTCGGTGATTTATAAATAATTCCCTATGCTGAGGACACACCAGACCTGTGCTGGACCTGTAATCATAAGCCCAGCCTTCCAGGCTAACCCAGAAGTAGAACTCCAACTGGGAGCCTTCCCTACTAGGGAAGCCTTTCAGGACAGCACACCACTCACTGAGCCGGGCATCAACCTAAACCCCACGACAGTAGCACCAGTCTGTCCCAGAATACATCTCTTCTTAATCTTTCAAAGAATAACTACCTTTCTCCATCTCACTGCACTTGCTGATTTGATTATTCCTTTTCTCCAGACCTGAGATGAGCTTCTCGTAAACATGAGATGAACATTATACAACGGACAAAGGGTTCTGCTTTCATCTCCAGAATGAGGAACTGGAGTGACACCTCACCACTGTGAGGACAGCTAAACAAAGCAAGCTGGGGTGTGTGAGCCGCATCCTGCTGTCAAGAAGGCTAACATCTGCTAGAATGAATGGTGTTATGTTTGGATTGGGAATGTTCTAGCAAGGTTGGAGCCTGATCTCCAGCTGTTGGTACTAGTGGGAGGCGGTAAAAACTTGAGGAGCAGGGTACTGTGACCCTGGCTTACCTCTTCCCCTCCTCCCAAGAAGTGGAAAAGTGAATGACAGCTCTTGGGAGCACGGGCCCAGCCATGACACTCTCTCTGCCTCAGGCAGGCACAGAAAAACACCTAGCCAAGTGACCCGGCTGAGACCTCTGACCCTCACCTTCCTTTGAGGTAACTTTTCAAGTATTTTGTCACAGTGACAGCTGGCGGAACCCAGATGGCAACCATTCAAGGTGTTGACAGTATTTTTATTCTTTTATGTCTGAGTTTCTGGGAGTTAAGACGGGGTCTTAGATATGCTCAGTGTGGACTCTACTAGACTCTCCCCTATAGCTTTTAAAACATGCGCTACATGTCACATACCATAAACAGTCACATATGTAGCTGAGGCAAAACAGAACAAAGAAACAAATGCTCCAAACATCCAAAACATCAATGAGTGAAAAGAAAAACTATACTGGCATATACTCAAACAGTGGTAATCCTACACGGCAGAAGAAATCAAGGAACCAGGCTTACAAGTAAAAATAAGTCTCAAAAACCTAGTATTAAGTAAAGAAAACAAGAAGGCTGTAGAGCATCTAGAAAGGTGTGAGAAAGATCAAAGGCCTCTGCAGGGATTTTCAGAATGGGCAGGTGGGAGAGCAAACACAAAGTCTCAAGGGTAGGGAAAATGGAAAGGCAAGGAACCACTGGCTGGTGTCCTAACCTTGTCAAGGTCTCGGCCAACTTCAGCAGCGACAGAAGTTCACAAACTTAAAAGTCTATAGTAACCACGATGATCCTTTGATAGAACTAATCACACTTTAATTACAGTGATCTGGCTTTAAAAGTTTCTGAATCCCCTGCCAGGAGTTGGTAACACACACCTTTAATCCCAGCACTCAGGAGGCAGGGGCAGGCAGTTCTCTGTGAGTTCGAGGTCAGCGTGGTCTACAGAGTGAGTTCCAGGACACGCACCAAAGCCACACAGAGAAAAACCAAAGTTTCTGAACCCAAACTAGAGACTATGAGAAGACTAGAGCAGGCACAGAACGGATTCAGGCAGCATCACAGGTAAGTTTGAGACACAACAAGTACAGTCAGCTTTTAAAATGCAAAGGAGAGGCACAAGAATAGGAGATACAGTGTGAAACAACAGGCCCAGACCGTGTCTCAAGAGAGGAGTGCACAACCGCAGGCCTGGCACCCAAGGCAATGGAAAACGCGGGCAAGCTGTCCTCTGAGATGCTTGAATTCATCGTCTACAAACAACTTGTGAGTATCAGAGCGTTCTCAGCAATATAGTTGGGGGGGGGGGGTAAAATGGCAGCTGAGCAACTTTTATCTAGTTTCCTTAATAACCAAGACACTGGAGCAGAGTACAATGGTCCAGTCTTTAACACCAGCACTCGGGAGACAAAGGCAGGCAGATCTCACTGAGTTAGAGGCCAGTGAGTTCCAGGCCAGCCAGAGATACACAGTGAGACCCTGTCTTAGGAAGAAGGAGGGAGGGAGGGAGGGAGGGAGGGAGGGAGGGAGGGAGGGAGGGAGGGAGGGAGGGAGGGAGGGAGGGAGGGAGGGAGGGAGGGAGGGAGGGAGGGAGGGAGGGAGGGAAAGTTGTCATATGAGCTGAGCTGACAAAGTTCACTAACATGTGAGCACACGTAGTGTTCCACCCTTCACTCAACTTCCCCTTCTTTCCACCATTATTTGTTGTGCACCCGCGCTGTGTGTCTAGGTTCAAAGCGCAGCACACTCCTGAGGACCTAGGACCCTTTGGAGTCAGTTCTCTCCTCCCACTTGTGTCCTGGGGATCAAACCCAGGTCGCCAGTCTTGGGAGCAAGCATGTCTACCGGCTGAGTCACCTCACCAGCCCCATCAACTTCCCTTCTTAGCAAGGATTTGCTAGTTTGGTCTACATCATGTAGGGGGAAAGTGAGAAACATGAATGAGAAGCAACTTTCTTGTATCAAGGTTGGGATTTAAGAAGAAAGCTTGGGTCTGACCTGCGAGAGCAGCAAAAAGGAGGAGGAGGAGGAGGAGGAGGAGGAGGAGGAGGAGGAGGAGGAGGAGGAGGAGGAGGAGGAGGAGGAGGAGAAAGAAGTACCCCTGTGGCTAATGTGGTGCATTGGTGCTATCAACGCCCCACAGACTGGCTTTCCTCACCCTCCACAGCTTCCCCACGGGTCTTGTACATCCTACAGATTTTAACACATGTATCATGACTCCCCACTGTGAATCACTGCAGGACAAGGACAGAGAAGCTTTATTGTGTTACAGATCTGCTCGGTGCCTCTCCACTCCACCCACCCCACAACTAGGAGAGTCACTTTCTGCTGTGCACGGTTCTGCCTTTTCAGGTCACAAGCTTGAAGTCACAGTGCACACAGCGCTCGGACTCTTCAGGAAGTGTTTCTTTCGTAAGAATGTAGGGTGAGGTTTCCTGGACTTGACTGCTTCCTCTCTTTCAGCGCTGTCTAAGCTTATTAGAGTTTATCTACTCCCTACTGCAGGACATCTTGGTCACACGTGAACTCTGACGAATGTGAATAAAGCTACTAGAGACGCCTGCAGGGTTCCCTGTAACCTAAGCCAGCACCGGAGAGTCTGAGATCATCGGGCTCAACAGTTATGGACACGCTTGAGTCGGGAGAAGCTGCCTTTCAATCTGGCTGTGCCTTCTGTGCACATCCTCACTGGACTGCCTCCCTAGTGCCCTGAACCCCAGCCCGCACTGCTGCCCCAGTGCTCTGGACTGAGTCACACTAACACGTGTGGAATGCATCCCCACCTTGTCAACCTGTGACAGATGGAGGTTGGGCCCTTTCCACGTGTTTACTCGTCATAGATGCTTCCTTCCGGACCAGGCATCTCTTAAGATCCTTGGCCTATTTTGTAATCATTGCTGAAAAGCAATGTTGATAGGGGCATCTCTCTCACGCTCCTGACCCCTAGCAAGAAAGCATTCAGTTCTTCACCATGCACTACGATCATCTACAGTTTTGGTGACATTCTTCACCAACCAAGGAAGCCCCTCTTTATCCCTGTTTGGTGAACCCTTTTTTTTTTTTTTGGTTTTTTTGAGACAGGGTTTCTCTGTGGCTTTGGAGCCTGTCCTGGAACTAGCTCTTGTAGACCAAGCTGGTCTCGAACTCACAGAGATTCACCTGCCTCAACCTCCCAAGTGCTGGGATTAAAGGCGTGTGCCACCACCGCCCAGCCTGGTGAACACTTTTCATAATGAACTAGTCTTGGGCTTGTCAAGCGCTTTTCTTGTGTGCGCTGATATGACCATATTGTTTTTCTTTCTTAGCCTGTTGATGTGATAAAATTATTTTAACTGCCAATTCACAGCTGGGATGCCCCACTTTGTTACGGAGTATAATTTTTCATACATTACTGGGCTCTGTTTGCTAGTATCTTGTTAAAGATTTTTGCATCTCTGTCTACAAATGGTGGTCTCTTGTTTACCTTATGTTTACTTGGCAGGCAGCCGTCCCTTAAATCACTTTATACCTAGGAATGGTCCTCAAGCTATTAGCAAGAAGGAGGTTAGGGATTTCAGAAATCTGGTGTGTGTGCTTGAGAGAGAGAGAAGGCATATATAACAAAAGCCCCTCTATCTTCTGAAAAAGATGGCAATTTGTTCCTTTAGTATTTGGTAGAACTTAAAACAAAAATTAGATTTTCTGAAGGGAATTAGATGATGGCTGAAGACAGTGGCACAAAAAGACTTGATTTTTCTCCATTTCACTTTTCAATTTCACTTGCTATGTTTCAAATTACAACACAACAACATCAATACATATTTTTACATTTTCTGTTTCAAGGCTAAACAGCCATAGAATTGGATCGTCCAGTATTTTAGCTTTCTGAAAATTAGGTCATAAACCCCACAGTTTTCTGGAATCACAAATCTAAATGGTAAAATGAGGGACTGTGATTTAATCTACTGTGTTTCAAATGAATGCTGAGAGTGCCTCAAATGTGTCTCTGCCACTTAACATAGTGGGTTTTTTTTTTAACCAGGAAGATGGAGAAAGCTCTTTGGTCTTAATCCCCGTTTCAGGTGAGGCTATTTCCTAAATGTAAAGACCTGAAACAATGCCAGCTCCCGGCGAGGCTTCCAAGAACTAGCCATCCGATGCATTTTGCTTTCCCTATTGTGAGCTGGTAAGCGCCTCTTATCGATACCTGTCCTGATTACCTAACTCCAAATCTAATCTGTCTATTCTAATTCGATCTTATCGGACTTTCGGCAGCAGCTCTGTATAAGTCAATTTCCATGCTGGATGCCAAACTCTACCTCTGCCGCAGATCTAACACCCAAAGAGACTGGCGAAGAAAGGGGCAGGCAGGTGGGTGCCCATCTGCAGCAAAGAGCAAGATGAAGTTTCTTCCTCCAAGTCGGACTCCCCCGCCGCCGTTCTCTAAATCAGTGCGAAGGTAATTTGGCAATTTGAGACTCTTTACAAATGAAAGTATTTTCAATTATTTAAAAACACTCTCCTATTAGAAATGGGAAGGTGACCTAGTATTCAGTCTCATTAGCATATTCATTAATAATTACATGACTAGACACTATCTCTTCTCTGTACCCTGGAATTCTGCTCTATATAATGGGATCTCTCTCTGACTGAGGTACTTTCCTCCTCTGTTGGTTTGCTAATAAATCAGCCCCCTTAACAAGCAAAAGATGTACATTCCACTATCTCCTAGGACCACTAAGATGCTGGTAGTGAAAGCAAGTCTTTGAAATGGGTCTTAAAACCCTTCGCGTTTGATCACCACCCATTAACATATTCCTTCAGAACAAAACACACGGACCCACCATTCACCTCAGTGCTGGTAAGAGAAGCAGGTCTCCCGAGGAGAAGTGTCCTCTGCCCTATATACACTGCCTCCCGTCAAAACGGAACTTGATAGCCACTGAAGAAAAGTGTCTTTGCGTAACACAAGGCAGGAAGCATGCCACGCACAACACACACAGTGGTGAGATGTATAAAAACAAAAATAAGGGCTTTAAGTTTGTTCTATAGGGAATGACGGCAAGCGTGCCAAGGAAGATGGTCAAAGGTTCCTCAGAGCTAGAGAGGTGGCTGTGGTTAAGGGTGCTTGATCCTCGGCCAAGAAGACCAGAGTTCCTATCCCAGCACCCCCACCCAACCCCCACAAGCCAGGCTTGGTTACCCATGTTCCTTTAACCTTAGAGTGTGGTAAGGGGCAATGACAGGAGAATCAGTAGGATTTGCTGGGTAACAGAATAGCTGAAAACTTATACTCTCCAAGTTCAGAATGACCCTGCCTCAAGGATAAGACACAGAGGGTGTCTGACACCCCACTCTCTGGCCTTGGGACACATGTGCATGCATGCACATGCACACATGTGCGCGCGCGCGCGCGCGCGCACACACACACACACACACACGCATCTGGGCAGAAGATACTGTATTTCCTTTTCTCACATAGTCCCAAAGCCTTATCTTACACAGTGGAGCATATATCTAATGGCCATCTATTAGATCTGAGATTCAGTAATTGAAACTGCCACCTCTAAAAGCTGGGCACTTTCCACAAGAGGTTCCTCCTAAATATACTGACGCTAATTTAGGATATCAGTTTCTATGTGGCCCATCTGTCAAACACTTTGCGATTTTTACTCTACCACTCTGAAATGAAAACAAGTAAGATCTCTACCAACAATTTCAAACATAATCCATCTATCCTCAATAAAATGATAAATGAAAATGGGAAATGAAAATAAGTTATATTTAAAAAAAATGCATGTCAACATTTGAACGCTGGGACAAAATAATTAGTAACTGGACATGACTGCACTGCAAACCTGCTATGATGCAATGTTCCAAAACTATAAACAATTGCTCATCAAGTTGTCAACAGAACAACCCTTCCTTTAATCTATACAACAGGAATGGACAGACACAGATACAAGAAAATTCACTCTTGGTTAAAACGATGACTTTATAAAGCAGAAACTTCAGGCTCAGATAGTTACAAATATTATAGGAATGTCAAGCATGATATTCCTAAGCCATGAAGGACACAGGAACATTCTTTGTTCAGCATCCCCACCCCCATCCACCACATGTTAGTGGTTAATACCAATTACAAACCACTAAGGGGGGGGGGGAGAAGGTTGCTAATTTCCCCCTAGAGAGCAACCTCCCTGGACCAACTAGCTCCCACCCAATTTAGGTATGAATCACAATATTGGAGTCCAGCTCTATTACCTATGAACTATGTGATCACTAGCTAATGAGTTAAGTTCTCTAAACCTCCGTTTCCATGGTATCAAAGAGAATCAACACTCCAGGGCTGTCTGAAGTGTGGGGATGACTCAACAACACTGTAGCAGCACAGGGTAGGTGGTTTACAACCCCTGGCTTTTTGAAATGGGAACAAGGGGGCTGTATTCTGCAAACAAAAACAGAAAAACATCAGTGCCTGATAGGTACTAAAAGAGACTAAATGAGTAAGAGTGAGAAAAGTAGAGAAATTTAAGGTATAAGTTACAAGGGGCCCACGGGGTGGGGGTGGGGGGAACAAGTATCAGGAAAATCAAGGTCAGGGAGGTAGAGAAGAGGAATAAAGCATTCAAGAAAAAAAAATGCAGTCAAAGGCATGAAAACACGGCTTGGCTCCGAGAAGAGAGATGGGGGATGGCATATTAGGGGTCAGGGATGAAGGCTGTCGTGACATTACAGGACCGGTGCCCACAGAAGGTTACCAAGGACACTGAGTATACCAGAAACCTGGGGCTTAGATGCAAACATGACTCCCCAATAACGCTGAATAATGGCCGAACTAAATATTGAGGACAAACACAAATTATCATTGCAGTCCCGAAACAAAAGTCCATATTCTTAAATGTAAATAAGCAGAAAGAACCTAAGAGCAGAAGGCAGCTTGCGTTCTCTGCTTCCTGGTTCTGCGGATGGACTGGGGCAGGCCTCGGCCTCTAGGGTGCTGGGATCACAAGGCCTTCACCATCAGGCCTCGCCAACGCCTTTCTTTACTAACCAAAAGTCTTAATTTATAGACCTCATTCATTAAAAGGAACTGAGGATAATCTACCCCTGTCCCTTGATACCATTCCAGGCAAATCCGAGACCTTCCTAAACACATTAATTAGCAATACCTTACATCACCCTTGAAAAGCAAGAGGTAAGCTACGGTATTATTAGCCTCTTTTTATTATGGGGAAACTGGGGAACAAAAAGATTAAATTACAGTATGTCACAAAATGAGCCATCATATTTTCTAGCACTTTAATTAAAGGCACCAAGCCCACATTACAGACTTCCCAGCTTTAGTAGAACTTTTACTGCTGCTTCAACCGGGGGACTAAGGGAAAAACACCAACAGTAACTTAAAGGTCATTTGCCCAATTTGATACTTGTCACCCAAAACTCAGGAGTTTCAAATTTTAGACCGCGTAAGCAGTAATCTACCCCTCCCCCCACGCGCACACACACCGGAAAGGAAAAAAAAAAAAATAAGGACACTTGTAAAGCACCACCGGTCGGAAATCCTGGGTCCACGTTTTACTCGGGTTATGTGGCAGGCAATTCAGGAGTTGGCTGTGGCCGACGGAAAAGATGCCCCAGGGGGCCCAGCGCGGCCTCGCCACCACCGCTGCCCAGCACTCCAAACGTGACCCCAAACGCTCTCCCTTGGCCCCTGCATTGCACCACGAGCCTCGAGATCCCCAACCCAGACCTGGGCTAGGCCCTGGCTGCCGGGCTTCCGCGAGCACCGGAGCCGCACCTAGCCACGCACTTCCCCAGCCCGGTTCCTCCCCGCGCCCGGCCTCGGCTCCCACGCATTCTCACCGCCCGACCGGCGTCCCCCGACGCAGGGAAGCGAGGTAGCCGCGCAGGTCGGTGGAGCGCAGCGCCCGTCGGGGTCCCGGAGTCGCCGCCTATCAGCGGAGCGCAGGGGCGGGGCCGGCTGGGGCGCGGGGCCGCGGGCGGGGGCGGGCGGGGGACCGGGCGCCGGGCGGCTCCGGGCGCCGCGCGCACACACCGGGCCGGCTCCCGAGGGCTCCAGCGCGGCCCCGGGGAGCGCGAGCGGGGAGCGCGCGGCCTGCGGTCAGCGGCCCAGCGGCCGGAAAGATGGTGTCCTGGATGATCTCCCGAGCCGTGGTGTAAGTGCCAGAGGGGACTGGGGGTGGGGGGGAAAAGCGCTCGTGGCCCGGTTGAGGAGCCGAGCACGACGGGCCGTGCGCGGCCTGCTGCTCACCCGTGTCCGAGTCGCTGCGGGGCTCCGGGGCGGCGGCGGCGCTGGGAGCAGAGCGCGGGCGGGCGGCGGGCTCTGCTCCGTGGAGCGGCTCCGTGGCGCTCGGCGGGCTCTGCTCGGCTTCTCCTCCGCTCCTCGGCTCGTCGGCTGCGCGCCGGGCGCTGCTCGGCTCCTCCTCGGCTTCTCCGCTCCTCCGCTGCCCGGCGGTGCGCGCGGCGGGCTCTGCTCGGCTCCGCGGCGCGCTCCCGGCTGCGGCTCCCGCTCCCGCGGCCCGCGCTGCGCGGCACCGCCCTGCGCAGGCTCCGCCGACGCTGAGCGCGGGAGGCCGGCGGGGCTCCGGATGCGCCCGAGCCTTTGTCACCAGGTCTACCGCGTTGCGGTGTCTGTGTCCCCGGCGGCCGTGCGCCCCGCGGTCACGTGTAGTAGGAGGAGAGATGGCTGTTAGAGCCCTGACTGCGGAGCTCTGCTCAGGGGTCCCAGGGTAGACCGCTAACCCAGGAAGGAGCCTGGACTTGAAAGGTCTGCCAAACCCTCCCTCGGGCCCTGTTTGGGAAGCAATATTTGCGACGGAGGAGGCGCAGGTGTCTGTCCCCTTTGTTCACATCTTTTCACTTTATTGCGATACCTGCCAGAGCTGCGGGTCGGGAAGAAGGGGGTTGGAAGTTGTGTTGTTTAATCTGCAAAGATATTTGAATACAAGTTAAACCGGTTCTTTCCCCCGTCTTCCACCTTAGCCCTCTCTGCTCTAAAATAAAGTCACCAAGTAAACTGCGGTAATTTAGGTTGAGCCTGGGGACGGGGATTCATTATTCATGTAGGAGTAATGTCATCTGAGTACCTTAATGAAATGTTTATATGAGGTAGCAGGCCTCGCTGATTAGCTTATAATTTGAAGGGAGAAAATAACACTACTTGGGCTTTTTTTTCTCTCTCTTTTCACTACGGAGTAGCTAAATTATCTAGCTTGGCTTTATTTCATTTGGAAGTGAACTAGGTAACCTAATTTGCAATGCATTCAAAATTTGTCATTTTGCAAAACGCCTCAAGCTTTGAAGTCTATGAACTTCTTGTGTTCATCTTAAAACCCAAAATAGAGTTATACCACGGATGCCTTCAAATTGTTTTTTAGCCTTTTCCAGGGCAATCTTTGGGTTTCCACATAATTCAGGCATACTTTTTGCCAAGGAAGTATAGTCGACTCTACTAGACCACCAGAAGTCTCTCAACTGCTTTGCCCAAGCTCTGAAATTAAATTCCCCATTTAAAAAACAAAAAACAAAAAAAACAAAAACTGTATTTGTCTTTTGATCGCTTTGACCATTTCTACTGATGGAAAAATTATGGGACAGATTGGGTGAGTTTGCATTCACGAAAGTTTTGGTTTTGTTTTTGAGAAGGAATATGTTCCTAGTGCTGCCCCCAACACAAAGGTCAGATCTTCCATGTAGGAGATCTTACTGGAACAGACATTGCACATTCTCAGATATCTACTGTACAGGTCAGAATGTCAAGCCTTACGAGGGTAATACCCAGTGTTAGACAAGGAAGAGATTATATGCGGTTGGAGAGTCATCAAAGAAGGCAAGAGAGATTACATTCAAAATAGACCTTAAAGAACAAACCTAAACAGCCAAAGAGGAAGAAGGAAAGAGATTTCTGATAGGTGGATTTTTGTAAACCAGAGCCCAGGTAGATTACAGGGAGAGAGAAAGCGTCACCATTGTCTCAAGAGTTGGTAATTCCCAGCGACTGTGAGTGGAGCCAGTGGAGGAGGGCACCTCACTGAAGAAAGCATACCTGCTTTGTCACCCGGTGGGGTGGACGGTCGGGGTGAAGAGGAAGCAGGAAGGTGTGATGAAGGAGAAAGGGGTTCTTCAGAGAGGTGTTAATCAAGAGTGAGGAAATGTATTTCCTGGGTTTTAGACCCAGCACGGTGGAAGCACACTTGGTAGAGAACCCGAGTGGTCTGTGTGCTTCCCTCTGCTCTTGAGTTTGTCTCTAAACATGAAAGCAGTCCTGTTGTCCACCCGGACCTAGGTACATGTTCTGAACCATGCAGGGGGATTTCTTTATGTACATTCTTCCTAGGCTACTGAAAGGGCCAGCTGGTCCTACACAAGATCTGACAGTTTTCTCAGAGTGAACCTCTAGTGGCACCAGTGAGGGACAAAGGATTTATTTATTGTTTTGGGGTATTCTTGGGGATATGCATCAAAGGACAACGTACAGGAGTCTGTTCTTTCTTTCCACCATGTGAGTCCCAGGGATTGAACTAGGGATTTAGGCTCAGCAGCAGGCAGAGTCTCCTCATTTTAACATGATTATTGTAAAAATCAACTCACTTAAATGTTGCCACAAGACCAACAAATTAGCAATTTTAATGTGTTTATTTATCTGTATGTGTATGTATACCATGTTTCTGCAGGAGCCCAAGGGGGTCAGAATACAGTGTCATATCCCTTCCATGTGGGTGCTGGAACCAAACCTGCCCCTCCACAGGAGACACAGAGTGCTCTTAACCACTGAGCCAGCTCCCCGGGTTAGCAATTTTTGATGGTCACGTGAGTGTACCGCATAATACTAAATTCCTATACCTCAAAATCTGAAAGCATGACTCACGAATTGAAGGAAATACCTACTCCCTTTCCCTAACTTTTCTTAGCTCATGTTCTGTAGCACTGTCCACAAAATCAAACCTCAAACCAGCTTATCTGAATTTAAATATTAGCTCTGTCACTTAGCAACAGTGACTCACCCCATAAGATAAGATGCGTTCTTACATATACTGCCTCCATGCAGCATGTGACGGGTGGTAGTCATTCTATAAGTGCCAGTAAATAATTAGGAAATAAACCGCCAGTGTAAGTATGCCAGGCTGCATCAAGGAAGCGCTTACCCTCCCAGTACCTCTATACTGAATTGTAGACTGTTTTATGTTTTCTTTTCTAACCCCCTCCGAGCCCGTGTTTAGATAACAAAGTTATACATACAAAAGTTTGTACTATACCACTTTATAGGGGATGCTATAATGCAGGTACAGTTCTGCAGTAGATATCCTTCATGTAATGTCTTGAAGATTTCTTTAAGATAAACACATGACAAGTATATCTGAATCAGACTTTTATGTTTTCATGATCCTTGGTCCAAAACAGCAAATTGTTATCCAAAAAAAAAAAAATATTCCAAATGACTTCTGTGCAAGCACAAGATGCAGCCCGGCATATGGGCGGGTGGTGGTGTAGGCCTTTAATCCCAGCACTTGGGAGGCAGAGGCGGGAGGATCTCTGTGAGTTCGAAGCCAGCTTGATCTACAGAGACAGTTCCAGGACAGCTGCACAGAGAAACCCTATCTCAAACAAACACACAAATAAGAAAGAAGATGCAGCCTGGCATACTTATACTGGTGTTTTGTTTCCTAATTGTGTACTTGTTAATGTCTTGCTTTACTTATTAATATCTACGCAGACACTCTGCATGTCTGAATCCCTACCTCTGAATGCTTCTTTGTCTTCCCTAAATTCCCTCCTGGACAGGGAAACTCAGACTGTTTCATACTGGTTAGAAATATGTTTTAATCTAATTTTACTTCTCTTCCAGATGTTATTTTTAGCTATACAGTTCATAGTTTTAGTGTTATGTGTGTGTGTGTGTGTATACATGTGTATGCGCATTTGTGGGCAGGAACACGTGTATGTGGAGCTAGAGGTCAACGGCAGGTGTTTTCCTCTGTTGCCCTCCACTTTATCATTTGAGACAGGGAGATCCTCTCTGAACCAGGAGCTCACCACCTGGCTGGTCTGGCTGGCCAGCCAACCTCAAAGATTCATCCTCCTGTCTCTACGTGCAAGCACTAGAGCCACGGGTGCATCTGCCGTGCCCAGATTCTTACCATGGTCCTGGAGGTCTGGGCACAGGTCCTCATGCTTGCAGAGTAAGTGCTCTACCCGCTGAGCCATCGCCCCCACCATATAATAACATTCCCATTTGTTTTTATTTGCCCTTGGTTATTCGGGCAGTGCTGCAGAACAAACCTAAGACCTTGTACACACTAGTCAGATGTTCTACCACTGAACTACATCCCCAGCTCTTAAACAATTTGATTTTTTTTTTTACTTTGTGATTTCTTTATATAAATCCAGATGTTTGATAAGTACTTTCTTGTCATATGGAATTGAATTATGGAGAGTTCTCTATTTCCTTCTTTCTGAGTAACCCCTTTCTTATGTTTTGTCTTACCATGATTGCATTAAATGGCAGTAGTGAGGAAACTCCCCTCCTCTTCCTTTAACTCTTTGTTCTAGTTTCATTTCTGTTGTCGTGACAAATATCCCGACAGAAAGCTACGTAGGGAAGGAAGGGTTTATTTTGATTCAGAATTCCAGGCGACAGTCCCTTACTGCAGGGACATGAGGACAGGAACATAGGCATCATATCCGCAGCTGGGGTGGAGGTTGGTCCTGGCTTGCTTTCCTCTAGCTTTCTCTTCTCCTTAGAGGGATCTGGTCCTAGGGTATGATGCCACCCGCTGTGGACTGGCTCTTACACCAGTTAACAGTCATGACTGTTCCGCCCATAGACGTGTCCATAGGCCGAGCTGATGTAGATCGTGCCCTATGAAGGCTCTTTCCAAGTGGTTTAAGGTTGGGCCAAGTTGATAAAGCTAATCAACGTATTCATCGTCTTTTTCATATTTCATGAACATATCTTTGGAGACAAAGTTGTACACCGAAAAACTATGCTCTAGAAATGTCCCCTCCTCTTTCCAGCATGTTCTGTTTACTCATCTGTCAGATGTTTCTTCTGAGCCTACGCATGTGTTATGATTTCTCACACACCCTTAAAAACATAACTTCACAACATCCTTTCGTCGTGCTGTACTTCCTTCTTACCTCTTCCTTTCTCCTTCTCTTCCACATAAGATGGCGCACACCTTCAACCCCAGCACTTGGGAGGCAGAGGCAGGCAGGTTCTCTGTGAGTTTGAGGCCAGCCGGGTCTACAGAGCTAGTTCCAGGACAGCCAGGACTACACAGAGAAACCCTGCCCCCACCAACCCCCCCAAAAAATAGAAATATGAAGGTTACCGTTATGTTGCCAGTTTCAGCAACATGGCAAAACCAGAGCTGGCAAGGAAAGAGTAAGTGAAAGTCATGGGAGGAATCTAGATACAGGTTTGTGCTGACCAGTAGTAATTCAGAAAGTAATTTCAGGAAGTACTCAGATATCCTCATATAGAATGTGTTGATGTTTCCCAGGTAATGGTGTTCCCGTCTTAGGAAGTAATTATGTGCACGCATAAGTAAAACCCATCACTCTGCTATCGACAGCTTCATTAACCTTTTATCATGTCACATTTCTGGGAAGTGTGGCCTGCTGGCACTGATACAGCAGAGCACCACAAACTAGGTCACTTCAGAAGCCTGAGATGGGGCTGACAACAGGTCAGCTCCCGAGGGCTGAGGCAGCCTCTGTGGAGCTTCTACTTCCTGGTGGTTTGCGAGCCGCCTTGGATCCTTCATCTTCACACAGATGCGTGCCGGTGTGCTGTCCAAACTCTCACTGGGTCATAGCCTGCTATGATGCCTTCCTTTTAACTTGATTATCCCCATGAAGACCCTGTCTCCAGATAAGGTCACCTTCTAAAGTAGGCCTTTGGTTCCCAGCAGTGCACAGTGATCTCCAGGCATTGAGAGGGTGACAGACAGCCGCATAAAAACTATCTTAGGGCCTGGGTTAAAGGGGAAATGTAACAAAATAGCTGTCTCAATATGGTTTTAGTCTGTAGGGGGAAGGGTGCTAATTTTCTCCTGAGAAATCACAGAGCTAGAACTGACAGTGGGTGTGGGAGCTGTAGGCGACACGCGTATGTGATCTCACCTTACACCTCGTTGACACAGGGTCTCCATGGCTGCTGCTGCATGCACTATGTTCACCTCGTTGACACAGGGTCTCCATGGTTGCTACTGCATGCACTATGTACTCCAGGCTAGCTGATCCAAGAGCTCCCGGGCAATTCTGTTTCCACACCACATCCAGCTTGCCTTTTTTTTTAAAAAAAAAAAAAAAACACATGTGCGTGTTTTGCCTTCATGTATGTCTGTTTATCCTGTGCATATGTGCCTAATTCCCAGAGGCCGAAATAGGACACTGGATCCAGTTACAGCTAGCCGTGAACCACCATGACACACCCAGATTTTTATGTGGGTACCAGGGATCAACCTCGGGTCATGAGGCTTGCTCGCACAGGTAGCGCTTCACCCACTGAACCAACTTGACAGCCCGTAAAGGGCAATTTTATAACCTCTAAAACTGTTCACCATTAACTGCCGGCCTTGTGAAAAAAGCGTGTGGTCCCCCACTGGGACCAGAAGGCAGTAGAGAGCCCCAGTGAAGAACTTGACTGTACTTTTTGTCTGCTTTATTACAAGAATATCATCACTGTTGGCATTAAAATGGTATGTCTTATGCTAAAGACACTGATAACAGGAAACTTTTCATCTTCAAATTTAACCAATCTTTTTTAGGGAGTGGAACTGAAATGAGGTCTCTCTATGTAGCCCTGGCTGTCCTAGAACTTGCTATGTAGACCTAAGTTAGCCTTGAACTCACAGAGATCTTCCTGCCACTGCCTTCCTCCTGCTGGCAAGCACCACCACACCTGGCCAAAGTTTACTGTTGTTTATTTATTTTTTTGTTTTTTCGAGACAGGGTTTCTCTGTGGTTTTGGAGCAAAGTTTACTGTTGTTGGTTGTTTTACTCTTTCGGCTTTTGGGGGGACCTGCCACCCAGCTCTCAAATAAATCACACACTGAGGCTTATTCTTTCTTCTAAATGCCCAGCCTTTGTTTCTAGCCAGCTTTTCTTAACTTAAATTATCCCCATCTTTTTGCCTCTGGGCTTTTTTCCTTGATCTCCCCCCCCCTTCTCTCCCCTCTCTCGCGCCCCCTCTCTTTTCTCCTCCTATTTACTCTCACTGCCTGCCAGCCCCGCCTATCCTTTCTCCTGCCTTGCTATTGGGCATTGGTGGTTCAGCTCTTCATTAGACCATCAGGTGTTTTAGACAGGCAGGGTAACACAGCTTCACAGAGTTAAAATAATGCAGCAGAAAAGAATGCAACACATCTTTGCGTCATTAAACAAATGTTCCACAGCATAAACAAATGTAACACACCTTAAAATAATATTCTGCCATACTTTACCAAGCTTTAGGGGCTTCTAAAAGTTGGAATGTGCTTTCTTCAGAACTCTAAAGTGAGGAAACTGACTCTTATCCTTGGAAAAACCCACAGGCCATTTTAACAGTAGGCCCAAAGAGCCGTACCCACAGCACTACAGACTGGGGACCCAAACTGTAACTAAACCTGGTAGACTGTGTCAGATATTCAGAGTAGCCCAAGAACTGGTAAGGTCACTGAGAAAAAGGAAGATTCACCCTGCTGTGATTGGCTGGCATTAGACTTAATGTAACTCAAAAAAGAATACAGAAGCTATCGTAGGCAAGTGTGGAGCTGTAATGGGACAGAGAAGGAAGTCAGAGTCAGTGGGGTGCTTGGCTGCCAGGCCACACACCGGAATCGCTCAGGAAAGATTAGTATGCCGTAAGAAACGAACGGGAAAGTCAGCCAGCCAGAGTGGTGCATGCTTGCCAATCCAGGCTTCTTGAAAGGCTGACAAGAATATCCTATGAGCCAAGGAATTGAAGGACAGTATAGCAATACCCTGTCTCAATTAAAGCAGGATCAACCAGGAAAATGAAGGTATATAGAATTTCACAGATGTTGTTATGGTGGCTTAGTTATCTCACACACAAAAAAAAGTCCAAAAATAAGTAACTTTACATTCATTCACCATTCCTAACAATAATTTTTATCTCTGCCAATCTCTGTGGGAAAATCTGCAATCATTTCAGCAGCCTTTTAAGTATACACACTTTTTTTTTAATATTTATTTATTTATTCTGTCTGTATGTCTGCAGTCCAGAAGAGAGAACCAGACTTCATTACAGATGGTTGTGAGCCACCATGTGGTTGCTGGGAATTGAACTCAGGACCTTTGGAAGGGCAGGCAATGCTCTTAACCACTGAGCCATCTCTCCAGCTCCAGTATACACACTTTTTAAACTAATTGGGAGCATAGTTTTGTCAATTCCTGTCTAGCTTAGGGGAGGGGAGGAAGTAGTGCTGGAAAAGCTGGTGCTAGATCGAATTATGGGTTTGTGGCACGTAAATGCACATCTTGTAATGGTCCTGCATCTGTCAGGAGCTCTTTAAGTCTAAGAGAAGGATGGACAAATGCATGCATCTCCTAGGAGGAACCAGCATGGATGGACAGATGTACAGAAGGGTAGACTCACTCATGTACAGAGAAATGTAAATGGAGACCATATTGAAATTCTGTTTAGCACCTACTCGATTGCAAAAATTAAGAACTCTAAAAATATCAAGTGTTGGCAAGGATGCATGTAGCAGCCATGTCTTCCTTAGAATGCCAGTAAGAGCGGAAGATGCTGGGGCTGGATTTTAAAGATGTTGCCCTGACTGACAGCATTGACCACCCAGCAATCCCATAGCTAGTTCCATACCCTAAAAGAAATTAAATACGTAC
Organism: Chionomys nivalis; assembly: GCF_950005125.1. Taxonomy (NCBI): domain Eukaryota; kingdom Metazoa; phylum Chordata; class Mammalia; order Rodentia; family Cricetidae; genus Chionomys; species Chionomys nivalis. The sequence goes on along the minus strand of NC_080104.1, from coordinate 46,704,184 downwards.
ACCAAGAAACATCTCAAGGATGTTTATGTAAAGCAAGAATTGACTGAAGATACTAGTTTCCATAGACAGGAAGAATGAGTAGATGCATATTTACACAATGGAGTGTTATGCTGACTGTAAAACTGAGTGTAGTGAGCCTTCCTGTGGGGGAGTATTCAGAGAATTACAGTGTTGTGGATGAAGCAACCCAGATATGACTGGATTGCATGACACCATCTTTAAATGTCTCCACATAGGCAAGACTGTGATAGTTAAATTCCATGTATGTGCCAAGTCTTTTTCTTTTCTCTTCCTCAGAAAAGTGAGTGTTTGACACAAACTTTAGCATCGGGGTTAGTTGTGAAGGCAGCAAGAGATCTCGAGGTTGGTATTACGGCATCCTGCTCCTGAGTGCAACAGATTCGTGTAATTCTCCTTATTGTGCTGTGTAACATAGAAGTGCGTGCATATATTCTTTCCTTGGTATCAACTTTGATGTTGGAAACACGTTTGACACTTGAAGTGATTTAGGAGAGAGTTGCACTAACTGAAGGGACAAGCTGAGGCAAGCAGGGAGCAGATACCATGGGAAGGAGAGGCTGGTCCTGGCCCAGCCCGTATGTTCTTGCTGGTGTAAGGGCCGGTTCTAGTGCTACGCCAGGCCACAGATGGAGGCAGGGAAGGAGCCGCACCTGTCATCATGAGTCTTTGAACAGAAGGCCAGAACCTTTGAGAAATTGCCGAGCAGGCTGTCTCTTGTCCTTTTTCTCAAAGCTAGTATAAGTCCAGGGAAGGATGTCCAACTTCAAGTTTATCCAAAGGGTTTTTGAGGTTCTAGAAGTAGATGGATAAGTGGCTAGTTCAATGTTTTCTCTGTTTATTTCTATTGATTGTCAGATGAGAGTTGGATGCTTTTAATTTTTTTTAAATATTGAGGAGGGGACATGAGTGTCACACCGTCGGTATAGAAGGTAGAGGACATCACATGGATTTCGGTCCTTGCCTTCCACCTTGTTTGAGACAGGGTCTCTTGTTTGCTCTAACAGATCTTTGGGCTTGTGGGACTTCAGTGTCCGCCTCCCATCCCACTGTAGGTGTGATGGGATTGCAGACATGGGATCCTAACTCGAGTCCTTAGCCATGCATTCAAGCCCTCTAACCGCTGCACCATCTCTCCAGCCCTAGGAGTTACCCTCTTGTCTACCTCTTTGATATGTAGCACATACTATAAGAAGTAACTCAACATTTAAAAGTGTGTGAATTACCGTGGCCAGCCCTGAGAGATAATATGGATACTGAAATGCAGACTCATGTTCTTCACTCAGTGGCCGTTTTGTGTTTTAATGCTATGGCTGGTCTGTTTTTGTTTTTTTTTTTTAAGATTTGTTTATTTATTATGTACAGTGTTCTATAAACATGTATGCCTGCATGGCAGATGAGGGCACCAGATCTCATTACAGATGGCTGTGAGCCACCATGTGGTTGCTGGGAATTGAACTCAGGACCTCTGGAAGAGCAGCCAGTGCTCTTAACCTCTGAGCCATCTCTCCAGCCCCAGCTGGTCTGTTTCGATTGACTGTAGCCAAAAATCTCACACTGCTTGAGACTACCCAGTGCTTCCACAAAAATAGTTTAACTTGAGTGGGAGATGTGGCTCAGTGTTAGAGTTCTTACCTTGCGTGCATGAAGTCTTGGGTTCAGTCCCCATCTCTGCAAGCAGGGATCCCATCGTTCCATGGGATGCGAAAGGGAAGACTAAGCAGTGGGCTCTGGGTGGATCTGAACTGTCAGGGGAAGAAGGCATCTGACTCGCATAGGGATCATGGTTTGTTACTCCCTGCCGCCCTGAGCTCTCTCTATCTGAAAGAAAGAGAACATGAAGAGGTGTGTGTTTTCCTGGGGGTCACTATTGCTGTAGGGATGCTCTAAGACATCTGTCACTCTCTGGTGGCCAGGATTTATTTGGCTTGTTAGACTGGTCCCTTGCTCTTGTTCTTTCCCCGCGCTGTGCTCATTTGTTCAGTGAATGACACACACATACAGAGAGCATCGGAGGATCCAGGACGGGATGTGGGACGTCAGCTCTCTCTGGAAAGTCACCTCCACACTCCACCCCCACCCCAGTCATGCAGCAGTCACTCAGAAGTAAACACACATTGCAAATGTAGCTTTTTCAGCTTGGAGAGAATTTGTCTCCATATGGGCTCTGAATGACCTAGATTCCCTCTAGTGCTGGTCAGATTCTTACTTTGCTATGTTTTGTCAGTCTTTATGTTTTGCTAACATGTTAATCCAGGAAACCAAGTCTGAAACTTTCCGGCAGACAGATTTTCCCAACCTTGAACTGGGGCATGGTCACACATGCTTGTAGTCCTAGTACTTGAGAGCCAGAGGCAGGAGGATCAGGAGTTCCAGGCCTGCCTGGACTATATGAGACTTTGTCTTAAAAGATGTCCTAGCCTTGTTGGCCCTCTAAAAATGAATTCTGTAAGATGAGATTGTTTAAAATTACAGCTTGGGGCCAGAAAAGCAGTTCTAGCACATTTAATTTGAGAAATACCATTGGTAGGATGATGACTTTGACCTCTTAAAGCATCTGTGTTTTCAGTGTTCAGAGCTCCTCAAGGAGAGTTCCCATTTTCTATTTTTTTTGTTGTTGTTCTTTTTTTTTTTTTTTTTTTTTTTTGAGACAGGGTTTCTCTGTGGCTTTGGAGCCTGTCCTGGAACTAGCTCTTGTAGACCAGGCTGGTCTCGAACTCACAGAGATCCCCCTGCCTCTGCCTCCCGAGTGCTGGGATTAAAGGTGTGCGCCACCATCGCCCGGCTGTTTTGTTCTTGTTATTTGTTTGTTGTTGTTTGTTTGCTTGTTTTGTTTTGAGGCCAGGTTTCTCTGTAATCTTGGCTGTCCTGGAACTTGCTTACGTTGATCTGGCTGGCCTCAAACTCGCAGAGATCCACCTGCCTCTGCCTGAGGGTATTCATTTTCATACAGACGCTGAATGCCTCCTTAGAATGCAAGTGGGTGAAGATCCCTGCCCTTCTGGAGCCCTCCCATTCCAAACCAGCCTGAGCAACTAATGAGACCCTGTCCCAAAGAAGAGGGTATGAGGCATAGACGGACACATGTACATCATTAGAACTCATGGGTACTAAAGGTTATTTGGAAGCTTGTAAAAACGCTTTTCCTAGACCCCATTCCCAAAGAGTCTGATTGAGTGGATCTAGGATGGCCTGGGCATCGTTATTTCCAAGGGTTCCTCCATGCATGGAACATGCAATCACATTTTTAAACTCTTAGGCTGGATTTCTTTGGCAGTTATAGTGCCAGAAACTAACACAATAGAGCTGTCAAACATTGCCATTTCAAAACAAGGAAGTAAAAATGGTAAAATGGTTTTAGTTTGGGTTGTTTCGTGAGATTAAAACAAGCACTCTGAGCCCTCAAGATCTCTGAAGAAGCAGTCAGTGGCCTATATAGATGGAAGTAATCCTCCTTGGCCATCGAGGTGACTCGGTCAGCAGGTGAGGGTGCTTGCCACCAAGCCTGGTGACCTGAGTTCCATCCCCATCTCCAGGACCCACATGGTAGAAGGAGAGAACACACGCCTTTGGTCACTGCCATACACACAGACAGTCACACTCAAATGTAATAAAAAATGTTTTAAAAGAAGTAAGCTCCTCTCAGACAAAGCTTGTCCTTTTAGTATTAATTGCAAATGTGTTTGAAGCAAGAATGTGGGAAATGGGATGTCTGGAGTTTCTTCAGCATTCTCTCATTACCTCATGAATTGGATGCTAGAAATGAGCATCACATCTTCAACCAGCAGCACGAGAACAAAGTCTAGCAAGCAGTAAGGCCTCATATGTGTGCCGTGGCTGCATGCCCACCTGCTGCAGTAACATTTATGCCGCATCTCCAAGAGGTCGTCTGTAACACGCCTGGGTGTGGAGCCTTATGCTCTTGTACCGTAGGCAAATTCATCAAAACAATTTCTGCCTGTTAAAGTAGCCACAATATAAAACTGTAAGTTACGAGGCTGTAGAGATGGCTCCATGCTTAGGAGCACTTGCTACTCTTGCAGAAGACCCAGGTTTGATCCCCAGCACCTACATGGTGACTCACAGCTGACTGAAACTCCAGCTCCAAGAGACCCAACACCTTCTTCCAGGACCCACAGCATCACCACACACAGACACAGACTTGTGCTAAATGAAAAAGTAAATAATAATAATAAATCTTTAAAGAAACAATTCTTACAAGGTTCAAATGCTTGGTAGGGGAGAGTCGACTCACGAGTCGTGAGTTTTGTGAGTGACAGATAGGAGCACACATAGCCTGTCAGGATGCTGGTTTCAGCCAGTGATACTGGGAGTGGGTGTTCATTTTCCAGATCCTATTTCTGTGTAGCTGGTATGTGTGTGCAGCCCTAAAAGAAACTCCTGGACTATGTCCAACTTCTCTTGTATGTCCTTCCCCTAGAGTCTAAGAAAAGCTATATGGTATTTAAAATGTGGTTCAATGTGTTGTCATGGAAACTAATAAAAGAGAAGCAGGAAAAGGTAAATCTTTAGTGAGAAACCAGGAAGGAATTGTCTTAATGAAGCAAAGAAACTTAGAAGAAGTTAAACGCTTAAATGTAGAGTCTCTGCTCAAACTACTGATGAGTCAGAAACGGAGAGATGACCATCGGTCCGAAAACCACAGGAACACACCCCAACACGTTGAGATTCCAAGGAGTTGTGCCCTTCCCTTGTGTAAGTATTTGTTGAGATTAATTCACTAGAGACAAGGCCACTTAACTTACGTTGTTCTCCTCCACACATTGGAAAGAAAGAAAACAGATCTCTGGTCAGCAAAGGACTTTCATTTGTCACTATGTAGTATTTAGCATACTGTAACGCAATCCTAATTAGTCTTATTAAATAAAAACCTGGAGTCAGATATAGGGGCGAATGCTGAAAGATCAGAGAAGCAGAGCAGCCACTTTTTTCCTCTACTGCATCCTCAGACCAGAAAGGCAATCCTGTCCCAACGAATCCTCAGACTGAATTATTGTAAAATTTTGTTTTAAGGTGTGTTGCTTTGTTTACGCTGCATTTATTTAACTCTGAGAAGCTGTGATACTTTGAATCACGTGATGGTCTAATAAAGAGCTGAATGGCCAGCAGCGAGGCAAGAGCAAGAATAGGCAGGCAGAGAGCGTAACTAGAAAGAAAAAGAAGGAAGAAGGAGCAAGCAATAAGAGAACAAGGAGAGGAGGATGTCAGAGGCCAGTCAGCCACCCAGCCAGCCATGGAGTAAGAGTGAAAGTAAGATCTACAGAAGTAAGAAGAGGAAAAGGCACAGAGGCAGAAGGTAGTCAGGGATAATTTAAGAAAAGTAGGCAAGAAACAAAGCAAGCTAAGGTCAGGCATTCCTATCTAAGAATAAGCCTCAGTGTGTGACTGAATCCAGTGAGCTCCCATCTCCTCACGCCTTATATTTCTCTCTTTGCCCAGCTATGTCCCTTCCTGTCTCTATCTCCCTAGTGCTGGTATTAAAGGCAGGTGACTCCCAAGTACTGGGATTAAAGGTATGAACAACCACAGCCTGGCTCTGTTTCTCTTTGAGACTGGATCAATCTAGGGTAACCCAGGGTGGTCTTGAACTCACAGAGATCCATCTGCTTCTGCCTCCCAAGTGCTGGGATTAAAGGTGTGCGCCACCACCGCCCGATTTAGGCTCTGTAATAAACTAGTAGAGGAATGGTGCCGTGGGCCAGGGTGGCGGCGTTGGTTAGACTTGGAATTTATTCTTTAGAGTTAGAAAGCGAGAGGACAGTTTGACAGGTTGGCTGTGGATGTTCAGAATAAACAAATTGCATGAGGTCATAACGTAGGGAATTCATCAACTTCAAGGAAAAGGTGCTAAGTTTTATCTAAGTATGAAGAGATGTGTAAGTCGAGGCGACCCAAACAGTCTGGCAGCAGAAAAGCGGGTGGGTGACAGTGTTAGGATGGTGGCACTTTTGACCATGTTATACCACTGGGAGAAAGGACGCAATCCAGTATGAGAGCTGCTGCGTCTGCAGGAGTGAAGACGGAGTTGGTGTGGCATGGGGCAGGAGCAGACAAGGAGATGGGGGCAGTGTAGCGTAGAGAGCGCTATGGAAAGATGGCGGTTTATAATGATACCCTATATTAATTACATATCCCTGACTCGCTGATCATAGCCTCCATCTCAGACCACACACAGCCAGATCCATTGTGGTTGCAAAAATAAAACAGTAAAGCGTCTAGTTATCAAAAAGTGTCTTTAACGACTTGAGGACTGGGAAAGGCGCTCAAACAGGGCCAGCAGCATTCATTCTAAGGGAAGGGCTGGTAATGATAAGTTGACGTAGACTGAAGTTGTATATTTCTCTGTCGGTGATAAAGAACACCGTGAAGAGTGGAAAAGAAACCAGAATGGAACAAAATATTAGTAGTATATAAAGGGAGAAAAAACAAAACAAAACAAAAAACAACGACTCAGTAGTCAAGGTACTTTCCGCCAACCCCAACCACTGGAGTTCAGTTCTCGGTTACCCAAGTAATAGAAGGAGAGAACAAATTCCTGCAGTTGACCTCTGACCTCCACCGCGGTGCATGTGCGCTCACAAACCTCTACGTGCGTACAAAATAAACCTAATAAAAAGATGCTACCTTAAAAAAAAAAAAAAGAGCAAGCTATGTCTCACTTTCAGAACACATAAAGACACGCGGACAGGGCGTTTTACATCCCGAGTGATGTGCGTGAAGAAGCCGAGGAGCACAGAAAGCATGTGCCTCTCTAAGATGGTGGCAGTGCTGTCTGACATGTGGGCCTCCTCTCCATGTCTTTGCAAAGGGAGCCAGAGCACCCTGGGTCTCCGGTCTAGTCTTGAGCGTGACTTTAAGTTTAAGAAAAGCATCTGAAGCTGGGCGTGCATACCTTTAATCCTAGCTCTCGGGACCCATCAGCAGGTCGGGGCTACACAGTGAGACCTTGTCTCCAAAACGAGGAAAGAAGGAAGGAAAAAGAAAAACTTCCAACATGTAGGCACTTTCATGTGTGGCTTAGTAAGAGTCATGCTTCAATTTGTTGCAGTGTGAGAGATAGGCTCAGAAAACTAACACCAAGAAAAGTAGAGACCCTTCCCATTTTAAAAGAAATACCAGCCCGGCGGTGGTGGTGCACGCCTTTAATCCCAGCACTCAGGAGACAGAGACAGGTAGATTTCTGTGAGTTTGAAGGCAGCCTGGTCTACAGAAAGAGTTCAGGGACAGACTCCAAAGCTACAGAGAAACCCTGTCTAGAAAAACCATTTTAAAAAGAAAAGGAGAAAGGCAGACCAATGGAGCCAGCTAGAGGGCTCAGCCTGGGGGAGGGGCTTACTGGGCAAGCCTGGCAACCTGAAAAGCCTTGTAAAGGTGGAAGGTGAGCACAAACTCCAAAATCACCATCTGACTTCCACGTGTGCTGTGGCACTCAAGCACCCACTCACACGTATCGGCACAAACAATAATAAATACAAAACTAAAAATATATCCCTGAGGGAAAACAGATGCTGGGTAAAGGACTCCTATTTTCTTCAAAGGCTTCACAGTTTGTTTGGAGTTTTTGTAATGGAGATATGATAGACCCACCCTGACTACCAGTTATCTGTTGCCTTCGGAGGATAGTGTTCACAGGGTGGCCCGGGACCCAGGTTACCCAGCCTGTGTTCCACGGGGTTGGGCAGGATAAGCTCGGGAAAGCATCTGTGTCTCGAATGCTCCAGTGAGCAATCAGCACTCTCCTGAGATGACCCCCTGCTGTTGCTAGGAGCTCAATTCTGTTTCGGGAGTAGGTGGCAACATTATGTAATGCCAAACCATATTTCAGTCCCTCTTCATATATTTGGAGAAAGAATTAAAGCTTCCGGAGTTCTTATTTCAAACTATTAAATCTTTACAATCAAGATTGTTCAAAGTTGACCTTAAAGAAAAATAACTGGCTGTGCATTTAAAAAAAAATACATTCTTGAGCATGAAAATTTTGGGTTTGGGATTGTTTTTGTTTTTTATTCTTTTTACTATAGACTTGAAGGCCTTAGGTGCTCTGTCTGTCCAAGCAGTGGTCTATGGGATGCACACCTCCGTTTGCATTAGCTGTGGGGATCTCTGAACTGCTCTCAACTACCTCCAGCCCTGGAAGTGCCGAGTGAGAGACTGACTCACACTGTTCTGGATGTCTCTTTTAGAACAGAGCTTCTGAAAATGTAAACACAGAGCTCTGCTTAAAGACCCGTCTCCAGCAGCCTTGAAAACAAAAGGAGAGCCGTGGCTCGTGGACCTTACCGAAAATGAGCAAAACACACCACATCTTGCTGGTGTAGTTTGCATGTTTGAGTCAGGGTCTCATGTATCCCAGGCTGGCTCCAGACTCCCTGTGTTGCCCAGGATGACTTTACACTCATGAGTATCCGGCCTCTACCTCCTCTGTGCTGTGAGTTCTGGGATTTCAGGCATGCACTACCATACCCTGATTATGTGGTACCAGGAACAGAACCCAGGCTTTATGCATACTAGACAAGCTCTCTATGTTCTGAGCTACACCCCAGCTGTAGTTTAAAAAAATTGACTTTAATAACATATTTAAATGGCCTAGTGATGTTTTTCTGTCAGCTTAATGGCTCCACACAAATCTACTGATATTTTTAATTATCATCTGTGGCCCCACGGTCTAGCGGGGCTCCCGGTCCTATGACCGTGAGGCCATGATATGTAGGTTTAAATTTAAGTCTCTGTCATTCTGTTTATCAATGATAAGACTCATAGACAGAGGCTGGGGTGAAAACCTGCTAGCTCAGAGAGGTTGAGTAGCAACTATCTGATACAGCTAAGGGATTTGGGGAAAATGGTGTCATTATATTTTAAGTACAGAAAAAAATTAGACAAATAAATAAAAATCCCAGAAGCCAGTGCTTCTGAAGAGATTGCAACCACAGGGTATCATTAGGTAAGGCAGAGATTATTAGGTATGTCTCAAAACATTAAAAATTGTAAAACTTACAAAATAAAATATCTAGAATTGATGTGTAACAGGCCAGGGGAAAGAGTCTGGTAGTAGAGTATTGGCCTACCATGCCTTAACCTCTGGTACTGATTGATAGATAGGCAAACAGACACACACACACACATAGATGAGGGAGGGGCAGTGCTGAAGGGATGCCTCAGTGGCGAGAGCATTCGCTGCGCTTCCAGAGAACCCAGTTGGATTCTAAGCACCACAGGTGATTCAGAGTGGCCTTTAAGTTCTATGATACCTTGGCTTCTAATGGTACCTACTTGTAGCAGATACACACACACACAAATCTTTGCAAGGGGGTGAGGCAGGGTCTCTCTACATAGTCCTGGCTGTCCTGGAATTTACTATGACTAGACTGGTGTCAGACTCACAGAGATCAACCTGCCTCTGTCTCCCAAGTGCTGGAATTAAAGGCCTGTGCCACCACTGCTCAGAGAAAAAAAAAAAATCATTTCTTTAAGTAAGTGAAATTAATGCCTAAATCTCATACTTGGAGAATTAACATGGAACAACCCCTCATACGGAAGAATTTTGGCTTACTTTTACCATTTATTTAATTACTTTTCTAGGGTTCTTACAGGAAGGTCAGGAATGGGGGAGGCTGCCCCATCTCAGAGGGTCATGGTGTGGTGTCATCCAAACTTCCCTCCTAACACATAAACAGGGCTTCCCAAGAGGAGAGGACTTGGTGCCAAGCAGCCAGCACGCTGATCTCTGTAATGACTAAGCTCGTTCTTGCGGCCAGTTCGTGTCTTTTTCTGTTCAGTTGTCCAAGATAGAAAAGAATGTACCCGCCTCCCTAGTTTTCCTGTACTAAAGGAGATGCTTACGCATCCCTTTGTTAGATGGTTGGCTCAAGAAAATGTCAAGAGCATTTTAAAATGCCTTTACAGCGTCTGATCATTGTGTCTGGCTATTTATTTTGATAACATAATTTGTACTATGGTCTGCCCTACGAAATGAGGCTCCTAAGCCTTCCAACCTTGTTAATCAAAGAGTTTGAGAGGAGAAACGCTTTCAGCATGAAGACAGTGGCATGGGAAAGTTACCACATCGGAGACACACTGTAGGCACTAGACAGATCTAAGCAAATGAATGCAGTAGTTTAAGAAACACAAAAATAGCCAGGCATAGTGGCGCACGCCTTTAATCCCAGCAGCACTCAGGAGGCAGAGGCAGGAGGATCAGTCAGGTCTACAGTCTGAGTTCCAGGACAGCCAGGGCTGTTACACAGAGAAGCCCCTGTCTCAGAAGTAGAAAAAAAACAATAATAATAATAAAGGACAACAAATTGCTAGGTTCACTTCAGCTTGGCAGACCCCTAGCAGAGATTTCTGGGGTGACTGGAGGGGACCAAAGCTTAGGTGGCAATAGGAGTGAGTGTTTTCTGGGAAGTGTTGGCAGAAGGTTTAGACTTGACTTCATTCTGGGAAGCTGGAGCTCCTGCTCGGCAAACCACGATCCCTGCATATGGCTTGCCTCGCTAGGCTCCTTTTTATTTGCATAGTCGGGTATATTTTAGGAAAGGAAATTTTCTCAACATTTTCAGAACTGGTTTGTATGTGATTTTTTTCTTCTTCACCAGAAGTGTTTTGTTTTTTTCTTTTTTTTTTAATCTTAGGTTACAACTCTTAACTTCTCTGTAAATCAGGGAGGATAATGGTAAGTGTGGTTTTACAGATCCTGTGCTTAAGAAGCTAAATAAAGCCTGCAGTTCCTGAGGGAAGTTACTCAGGAGTCAGGAGTCGGCCAGATGATGAGTAATCGTGACCACTTTGAGTCCAACTCCCTCATGGGTTCGATGGGAATCGGGGACTGTGATGTATAATGGTTAAAGTTTAGGTCTGTCTTTTCTGCGCTGTGGGTATACCACTTTAAGAATGGGTATCAGGCCTCTTTAGGACAGTTTTCTATTAGCAGATCACAGCTGTGATGACTCAGATATGTCTTCCAGATATTGATTTCATCTGCTAATATGGGAAAGGTGAGCTACAATGTATGAAGTAATGCAAACTTTTGTCTGGGTTTTGTTTGGGGTATAGAAGAGCAAAGGTTTTGAAGTCTTGTGTTTATTATGTTTCAGACTCAACTCTTCCTTGCTGAGTGAGTCATTCTTTTTTTTTTTTTAATTATTTGACTTTATTTTATCTGAATTGATGTGAAGGTATCAGATCTCCTGTAACTGGAATTACAGACAGTTGTGAGTTGTCATGTGGGTACTGGGAATTGAACCCAGGCCCCAAGAACAGCCAGTGCTTTTAACACTGGGCCATCTCTCTAGCCCCGAGTGAGTCATTCTTTTTTTTTTTTTTTTTTTTTTTTTTTTGGTTTTTCGAGACAAGGTTTCTCTGTGGTTTTGGAGCCTGTCCTGGAACTAGCTCTTGTAGACCAGGCTGGTCTCGAACTCACAGAGATCCGCCTGCCTCTGCCTCCCGAGTGCTGGGATTAAAGGCGTGCGCCACCACCGCCCGGCTGAGTGAGTCATTCTTAAACTCTTTAATCTTTAGTCTCCCTGAGCCTTGCTTCTATCATTTGTAGAAATAACATAATAACATTTATATTACCTACCTTTCTTTTCCTTTGAGACAAGGTCCCTTGTGGGTACCTCAGGCTGGGGTAGAACTTAATAAATAGCTAAGGATGACCTTGAACTTCTGCCTCTTCTGCCTCTTCCAGTCCTAGGTTTGTGGGTTTGTACTGGTTCCCCTCAATGCCCGTTTATGCTGTGCTGGAGATTGAACCCAGGGCTTCATCCATGCTAACAAGCTCTCTACCCATTAAGCTACACTACCAAGTCCTCAGTGTTCTTAGAAGCATTTTCCGCGGGCTGGGGTTTACCGCATGGTAGACCCTTGCGAACAGTAGACCCTTGAGGAAGGAGTGAGAGCACAGCATAGCTAGGGAAGTGAGAGGGGGTGGGGAGGGAGTGGGCAGTGGGGGAGGTGAGAAGTGATTTGCTGTGTGGGTTTTTTTTTTTCTTTCTTTTTCCCTCTAGCTTTCTCTTTCCTTTTAGAGTAGAAATCTGAAGCTCTGCATAAAATTAGAGTTTAGCTCTGGCAACATGAAAATTCCAAGCTTCGCAGCTTGGATAATGTGCAGGAAGGCTCCCCGAGGAATGGTGCTGTCTCTTTCTGTCCCTGACAGTTTTAAACCTGAGCCTTTCATTCTAGAAGTCAGGATTTAGGGGATGTTTTCTGCACGGGCTCTACTTCTCTCCTTTGCTGTTTTTCTTTTGGGCTATAGCCTCTTGGTAGAAACTCTTGTAGCAGAGATTTTTATCAGCAAACCTCTGTAAGGATAGAAGTCACACATTGCTTTGACAGGGATCAAAGTTCGTCACTGGACTGTAACAAGCACACTGTATCACTTGACCTTGAACTAGTTGTTGAATGCTGTTCTTAGGAAAGCATAAATTGATTGTTTTAAAAGATTGATAAGTTGTGGGCTGAGAGTGTGGCTCAGCTAGCAGAGTGTTTACCTAGTGCGCACAGAGCCCTGGTCCAGCCTCAGCACCACATAAAATCGGTCACGGTGGCAAATACCTGTAATTCCAGCACTGGGGCGCTGGACTACAGCAAGCAGGGAGACCACAGTCTTGAGGGTCATCCTTGACCCCTGAGTGAATCTGAGGGGTACTGAGACCCTGCCTAAAAGTTTGCAAGCTGCTATTTTGGTTTAACCGTGTAACTTACTTCATTACAATCTCTTAAGTCAAGAATCAAGTTTTACAAAAGTCAAGATAACAAATTCCTTTCAGGATTCCTTCAAGCTGTGGTAAGAATATGGCAACTGATGCCCTCTTCTAGCCTACAGGGGCACTGCACATACGCGGTCCATAAACAGCATTCAGGCAAAACCCCCATATGCATAAAAAAAAATTCTCAAAAGAAAACCTTTACATCTAGTTAGCTCAGTGGTTCTCAACCTTTCTAATGTACGACCCTTTAATACAGTTCCTCATGCTGTGGTGACCCCAACCATAAAGTTATTTTAGTTGCTACTTCATAGCTGTAGTTTTGCTAGTTATGAATCAAAATTTAAATATTTTTGGAGGTTGCTGGTTGCCAAAGGGGTCCCGACCCACAGGTTGAGAACCGCTGGGTTAAACTCGGGGTGTAATCGTACCTCTGAAGTTCCAGCACTAGAAAATCTGGAACAGAAAGGTCATGAGTTCAAAACAGCTTTGGTTATGTTACATGATCCTGTCCCCCCCCCAAAAAAAAATTAATAGTAAATCCAGTTAGGACTTAACTCATGCTGACACCCTATAATTTCCACATGATCAGTTTTAATCCAAAATGAGAGTGAGCACGCTGCTGTCGAAGACGCAGCATGTAGCAGTTCAGGTGCTCAGCTCCGTTTCTAAGGGTCTCGCATTCTCAGTTCAGTGGGTCTTCAGAAAGTGGGCTCTGTGTGTGTGTGTGTGTGCGTGTGTGTGCGCGCGTGCATGTGTGTGTGTGTGTGTGTTAAGATTGGGGGAGGGGCTCTACGAAAAGATTTTTCCCTGGGAGAGAAAAAAAATCTGAAAGCCACTGTCGTAAAGTAGATTAGTAATAGAGTTCTTAAATGTGTTTGTGGGTGTGGCCAGGGAGCACACAGGTGTCATGGTGTTAACCTACTACTGTACAAAGTGAGTTCCAGGGCTCCCTCCACCATGACAAACAAAAGAGCATCCGAGACACTGTCTGCATGCTCAAAATGAATTTTGCTTTGCATTTTAACTATTCTATTCGTTTTTATGTAAATGAGTGGTTTTCCTGCACGTGTGGCTGGTACCCACGGAGGTCAGGAGAGGACATTGGATCCCCTAGAGCTGGAGACACAGACAATCTAGAGCCACCTTGTGGGTGCTGGGAACTAAACCCAGGTCCTCGGAAAACAGTTTGTGCTCCTCACTGTTGAGCCACCTCTCCAGCCCACCTAATTCTACCTAAACTACCCATCCGTGTTAAGTGTATAGCAACAGTATGTCCGATGGTTTATAAGGAGGCTCTTCAGTGATGCTCGTGTGGTTAAGCTAAGGTTATATACTCATGGTTCCATTATGGAAACTGTGTCCTCTTTGCTTGTGTGTGAGCGCGCCAGAAAGGAAGGGTGCGTGGTGTGTGTGGAGGCCAAAAGACTTTGCGACAGTGGTCGTGGTTGTGTGGAGGCCCAAAGACTCAGTGGCAGCTGTGGTTGTAGTCGTGGTCATGGTGGTAGTTGTGGTTCTTGTTTGTTTGTTTGTTTTTTTGGTTTTTCGAGGCAGGGTTTCCCTGTGGTTTTGGAGCCTGTCCTGGAACTAGCTCTTGTAGACCAGGCTGGTCTCGAACTCACAGAGATCCGCCTGCCTCTGCCTCCCAAGTGCTGGGATTAAAGGCATGCGCCACCACTGCGCGGCTGGTTCTTGTTTGTTAAAACAGGGTTTCCCACTGGTTTGGAATTTGCAAAGAAGGCTGGGAAGGCTGGCCATTGAACCCTAGGAATCCCCTGTCTCCAGCACCCCATTGCTGAGATTACAGTCGGACCTCCACACCCACCTGTTCACTGGGTTCTGGGAGGTCGGTCTTCTGCTTGAGAGGCAGTGTGAGGGAAGGACCTTACTTCGGGTCTGTTTCCTCTGCTCCTGAGCACCTGAAAGCGGTTCCGTGCCTCACCACACTGACTGCCGCATTATAACTGCATTGCTGTCCTCTGCGCTCTTTCGGACAATTTGAGTAATCTTTTTACCAAGTGGATATGTTGAATAAAACTATGAGCATTCAGAAGAGAATAGTAAATCAAAGGAATTTTGTGAGTAAAAATACAAATACGCCAGTACAATGGGCCACCACAAGAGATTTGATTCTTAGTTTCCTGGCAGTCTGTGAAAAGGAAAGGCATGATGTGGTCTTATTAAATAGAAATAAGAATGATATTTTTCTTTTCTTTTGTGTTGTTTTGTTTTTGTTTTTCAAGGCAGGGTTTCTCTGTTTCCACACACATTGTAGACCAGGCTGGCCTTGAACTCACAGAGATCCTCCTGCCTCTGCCTCTCTTGAGTTCTGGGATTAACAACGAGCACCACCACTGCCCGGCTAAGAACATTATGAGAGAGAGAGAAAAGTAGAGAGGGGGGGCACTAAGCACTGTGTTGTAGTACTGATTCCCTATGTAAACCTCACACATGAAATTTCACATGTAAGGGTACAAGCATAGTGCACCTGCCCTTGACACTGTCCCTCCAGTGCACAGCCATCTCTGTGCTTCAAAAAAAATGTTATACTTTTTCTCCCAAAGGGGCTAAGTAACCTAGGGTATAACCTGGTGATCACACTTGATCCAGTGTTAGGATGACCATTCCTGGAGGAATAAAGATTTTAGAACAAAGCAGTAAGGGTTACGGGCAGCTCTCTAAAGCTTCAGAAGCTAGGTGTGAGGCTGAGAAGCCATGGCGACACCACAGAACTGAATATGGCCTGTCTTTACCACAGGAATGGGGCTGGAGGAAGAACCACTGTGGGTTGGCCATGCCTGCTCCAGCCTGTCTATTGGAGGAGGGACCCCTGCAGTTTGTCATCCCTGCTCCAGCCCACTTGGGTCCAGGCAAATCGCATCTCTGGGAGGCTAATTCCTCTTTGACAGTGGTGTAGGGTGCTGCACCTTGTGTTGCCTTCTAAGCATGGGATGCTGATTGTATCAGCTCCTCCAGGCAAACCTGGTGCTTCTGTCTTCCATCCTTCTGATTCTTGATACTCTAGTTGATTTCATTTATTTGGCATTACTTCTCCTGTTTTAGTTCATTTCTAGTCTCAGTGAGGTTTCCTTTTTTGTTTAGTTTGGTCCTTTAATAAGAAACCATGTGTTTGTTTGATTCTGAAAGGAGTGAAATAAGAATTTGCCAAGAAATATACATTGAAAATATGTAGGCTTATTAGATTAACTATGTGTTATATATGTTTTAACAGTCTGTGGCTCAATTTTTTTATAGTGTCAGATTATGGAAATGTAATGATGAAGGTAACTGTTATATGTGATATTTATTGGTCTCTTTTTTTAGACATGACTATATGACTATTTACTCCATATATTTATCCTACTCTTCAGATTATTTCAGGTTTATTTTATTTTATTTAATATGTATGAGTATTTTCCTGCCTGATTATGTATATAACACTTGCATGCCTGGTGCCCATGGAGGCCAGAAGAATGTGGCAGATCTCCTAGAACTGGAGCCATGTGGCTGCTGGGGACTAAACCTGGGTCCTCTTACAAGAGCAACCAATGCACATAACCACTGAACCATCTCTCCAGACCCTGTTTATCTTGTTTGTTTTGTTTTGTTTTGTTTTGTTTTGAGACTGATAGCCCAGACTGACCTCAGACTTTCGGTAATCCTCCTGCCTCAGTTTCCAAGTGTATACCACCATGGATAGCTAGGAATAACAGTTCTTTCAATTCAATATGTATTCTCATATATTCCTGGTAAGTTAAATATGTGGGTGTTCAGAGAGAGAGAGGTATTTAACCATGTCCATTTTTCTGTTCATACAATTCAAGGAGCCACTTTGCTTTACTAGAAGTGTAGGCTATCCTGAATTTTTTTTGACCAAGTTCTCTCTCTTTGGGTGGAAATAAGATGAAGAGGAAATGAGTAACTATTTCTTTCTGCCCATATAACTTTCAAAACAATTCAAATTTCTAGGTGGATTTTATCTGGAGTTAAATATTCCCTTTATAAAGCTTAATTGGATCTTGTAGGTGGCCTCCTAAAACACAGTTTCATTTTATAACTGTGCCCACCTTGGCTCCCTGCCTGACCTCCCAGTTACAAACATTCACAGTAGACCCCACTGAAGGGCAACACCTCCCTCAAAATCAGCCCCTAGAAAGCATCGCTAGCCGGGCGGTGGTGGCGCACGCCTTTAATCCCAGCACTCGGGAGGCAGAGACAGGCGGATCTTTGTGAGTTCGAGGCCAGCCTGGTCTACAAGAGCTAGTTCCAGGACAGGCTCCGTAGCTACAGAGAAACCCTGTCTCGAAAAACCAAAAAAAAAAAAAAAAAGCATCGCTAATGTGACTAATAGGTTAGTTACCCAGCAATGTCCACATTGGACAGTAATAACTTGCCAGGTTAATAAAGACTCAGTCCCTAAAGCCCACCCCACTATTTATGAAAAGATACTTCCTCTTTTTTTCCCAAGTTGCAAATGAGAAGCAATGAGGGGAAGCGTTAGCGATCATCTACTTGTTTGATTTTTTTTTTTCTATTCAATGTAGAGATTTAAAAATAGGGACAAATCAGTTCCCTTTAATCCCAACACTCACAGAGAAGAGGATATCTGGCTTAAAGGACAACCTGGTTTACATAAGGAGACTCTGTTTAAAACAAACAAAATTAAGTAAGGGCAAAGCACCTATATGCAAAGAACCAACTAACACCAAATTTTACTATATTTGAGAAAAGTATCTGTTAATAAGAAGATGACAGCTTGGGGGGAATTGCGTGACATAATTAAGCAAGAACAAGACAGAAAGAAAAGAAAGCTGGGAAGACAAAGTTAGAGAAGGATGAACACCAGGCAGGAAGCTATGCTCAGGACCCATAGAAGCTTACGAGGCATAGTGAGGGTCCACAGTGGAACAGATGGTTTGTATGAGGCAGTGATTTCCAAATTATATTTTGAAGAGTCCCCACAGAGGCTGATCAGCAAGGGATTGGGGCAGCCAGCTAATGACATCCTGGAGCACAGTGGCACAGCAGGTCCATTAGAAACTAACCTGCCAGCACACAGGACTGTACTGGGACTGGTCCGAATGTCAGCTGGGTGGCATGGACCCTGGCCATGAGATTGGTGGTGGTGGTGGTATGTCTGTGTGTGTGTGTCTGTATGTGTATCCGTGTCTGTGTGTGTATATGTGTCTCTGTGTATGTTTCTGTGTGTGTGTGTGTGTGTGTGTCACAGTGAGAGTGTGGAGGTAAGAGAACACTTGTTGAAGTCATGTCTTTGTACTGTAGGTTCTGGGATTGAATTCAGGCTTGGCGACAAGTGCCTTTACTTATGAAGCTATCTTTCTGGCCCTGAGTATGAGCTTGATAATATAGTAGAAAAAGTAGGTGCATCTCTTCTCACCAGGGAAGAGCCCACAGGCCTGGGAACGCATTGTACGTAAGGTCTAGGGGCAGGAGGTGACAGACCCATAGAGAGACACCAAGACTGCCGCATTAAGCTCCAGTTTGGTGATACTGAACTATGTGGCAATGAGAAAGATAACACCGTGATAGTGTGCACTATCTGAAGAGAAATACAACATGGGTTAAACGTGTCTATGTGACTGTGGAAAAGACAGCTGGTAATTTGCAGGTGTGTGCCTCGTGGGAACAGTAAGGATCCGCACGTGGCCCCCTGGGAATCGAGCTCTGTTTTACACGTTGGTAGTTGTTTTAGTCTACTTTGTAGGTTTGTTGCTAAACTAAAAGCCCTGGACTCTGGCACAGCTAAAAGTCCCAGAACCACCGATGAGGTCTGTACGACTGGTAGGTGACAATCACAGGGTTCTGTTGCTGGGTGAGGCAGAAATTCTCAGGGGTGTGGCTTCCAGTTGCTGAAGAAAAAAGTCCCCAACAGGAGAGAACTTGCCATTTCTCTTCCGACCTGGTGACATAAAGCCACAAACCAAGGCCTAAGGAAACCACCAGGAAAGCACCCGGCTCAAAATAAATACATATAAAAGCTGCAAAGCAGCTAAAAATAGAGATGTAAATATTTACTCAGTGAAAGAAAGATCTATCTACCAGGACTATAGCTCAATAATGGAACACTTGCAAAAGGCCTCAGGTTCAATCCACAGCATCACAAGAGAAAAAAGAAAGGCAGGCTGGAGAGAAGGCTCAATAGTAGAGCCATGTTGTGCTCTTGCAGAGGGCCCAAATTCCCAGCACCCCTGTCAGGTAGCTCACAATTTCTGTCAGTCCAGCTCTAGAGTGCCCAGTGCCTGGTGTCTTTTCCTGACTTGAGTGGACACTTTCACTCCTATACACCTACACACACATGCACATGCTTAAATATAAAATAAAATAAGTCTTTAAGAATAAATAAACAGTAGCCATCTGTCTGAGCCAGGCGTGATAGCACTCATCTAATGCCAGCCCTTGGGAGTCAGAGGCAGAGGCTCAAGATTGCAAGCTCAGTTGCTTGCTGTGTACCAGCCTGGGCCACATAGCAAGACCTCCATCTGTTTGTTTGTTTGTTTGTTTGTTTTTTAAGCCAGGGTTTCTCTGTGTTACTGAAGCACGATTAATTAAAAACTCAGAGACAGAAATTGGGGTTCAACCTAAAGGTCGGAAAAACAAAACAGCCAGCCACTGGCTCTTACCTCTACCTCAGTCTGAAATAGTGATCCTGCCTCCAGGAATCTTGGAATGAGACTGAATTTGAGAGCTGTCTCCTCCTGTTTATAATCCTCTCTAGTACTGGGATTAAAAGCGTGTGCCACTACCACCTGGTTTCTATAGCAAGCTAGTGCAGCTGCTGGGATTAAAGGTGTGTGCCATTGCCTACTGATCAAGGTTAACATACACACTAATGATTTCTGTTGATAATATGC
The DNA here is from genome assembly GCF_950005125.1 of Chionomys nivalis. Classification (NCBI taxonomy): domain Eukaryota; kingdom Metazoa; phylum Chordata; class Mammalia; order Rodentia; family Cricetidae; genus Chionomys; species Chionomys nivalis. The sequence continues at coordinate 46,684,569 of NC_080104.1, read as the reverse complement.
ACCCTTGATATAATATGATAACAATGGTACCTGGCCTCTGTAGTCTCTTCCACAAAACCCATATCTCTGGCTAATCATGAAAAAAACATCAAACTTGAATAGAGGAATATCCTGTGAATACTTAACCAATACTCAGAGCTCTCACGATAACCTTAAGATCAAGGAAAGTAGGAAATGTACAGGCCAAAGAGAACTGTAAGGACATGTGAGTGCCCTGTGTTGTACGGCTGGGTGCCTGGAGCAGAGGGCATCCAAAGGAAGCCTGGGCTGAGGTGTATGTTCCCAGTGTAAGATAATGATGGGGAACAGTACGTGGGATATATAGAAATTATTTATACACTTTCTAACTTTTGTGAAAAACTTACAAACTAAGATAAAACAACCGTTTAAAACAATACAGATAATTTGAGGCAATGGTGGGATCTCTGAATTCAAGGCCAGTCTGACCCACAGAGCTAGTTCCAGGACAGCCAGGGCTACACAGAAAAACCCTATCTTGGGAAAAAAAAAATGCTAGTAAACACTTGAAAAAAATCAGATTTACTGTTATTATTATTTTCTTATTTTTATGGCCTATTTTTAATCAAGCATGACTTGAATATGTAGGAACATAAAATGAAGCAATCTCTCCGGAGGGATGCTGAAGTAGGTGAAAGCTACTTCTGGAAGGGTAATTTCAGAGAACTGTTTCCCACAGTATTATTATCTCCAATAGCAATGCTCAGAGAGAAACCAAAGTGTATAAATATTGTGGGAATCTGCGACCTTGGGGATAGTACTGTCAAGTGACATTTGAGGACATACGTTCCATCTAAAACACAAAAATTAACTGTAAGCCCTGTTCTGTTGTGACGTGTCTTCCTATCCTTTATATGTTTGCTGGTATTAATAAATGTATCCAAAGCCAGGTGGTAGTAACGCATGCTTTTAATTCCAGCACTTGGGAGGCAGAGGCAGGGGGCTCTCGTGAGTTCAAGGCCAGCCTGGTCTATAGAGTGAGTTCCAGGACATCCAGAACTGTTATACAGAGAAACCCTGTCTTGAAAAACAGTGAGTGAATGAATGAATATGCATTCGAGTCCTATTGGTGATTTAAAGTAATTTTATAAATGCTTAGGGTTGTATTTAATATGTATTTGAGAATTTCCTATACATGTATATAATGTATTTTGATCCTGTCACCCTCACACTCTCTTCTGCCTCTTGATTCCTCCCAGGTCCATCCCTCTCCCCATGCTCAGAGTTATTGTAATGTACATCATAGCAATATTGAGTACCACTTCACAGCTGTGTCATGTGTAGAAGTCAGCTGCTCAAGATGGTAATTTGGAGAGTGAAACTTTGATGGTTTTTTTTTTAACCACAATATATTTGTGTGTGTGTGTCTGTGTCTGTCTCTGTGTGTGCCTGTGTGTTGAATTTGCTATCTAATGGAAGAATAGGATCTTTGTATAATAATTTTTAAAATTTATTTTGGGTTGTCTACAATGGGTAGGGTTGGGACAATGTTTATTTTTGATTTCCTATTATTTTTTATTTTGTAGTCTTCGGGAAAAGAAAAATGAAACCTTGTTTGGTAATGAAAAAAGGATACCTTAAAAGTTTGGAGGTTTTTTTGGTTTTTATTTTGTTTGTTTGGTTGGTTGGTTGTGTTTTTCAAAAGACAAAAGTTTTCATTGCCATAAAGCTGCTATCTAAAGTATTGATATGCTCTTTTTTATTTTTTTTTTTATTTTTTTATTTTTTTTGGTTTTTCGAGACAGGGTTTCTCTGTGGCTTTGGAGCCTGTCCTGGAACTAGCTCTTGTAGACCAGGCTGGTCTCGAACTCACAGAGATTCACCTGCCTCTGCCTCCCAAGTGCTGGGATTAAAGGCGTGCGCCACCACCGCCCGGCAATATGCTCTTTTTTATGTAAGAATATGTTTGGAATTTGTTTCTCAGAGTAGGTTTGGTTTCTGTATGACTTTATAGTGTAGCACAACTAATAAAAACAGAGACAGATAAATGGGATTCGACCTGAAGATCAGAAAAGCAAAGCAGCCAACCACTAGAGAGTTCTTACCTCTATGAAATCTTCAGACTGAAAAGAGGGTGAGTTCCTGTCTCGTCCCACCTTATAATCTTCTCTAGGGCTGGAATTAAAGGCATGCACCACCACCGCCCAGCCTCTATGACTAAGTACTGTGGCTGTTTTGCATTCTGATCTTCAGGCAAGCTTTGTTTATTAAAATGTAAATGAAATATCACTACTTATAGACACATTAATTCACCATCGTCATGTGTTTCCTCAGTTAAGTCTGGAGCTGTTAGAAGCCTTCCGTGTTGAATTAATCCACCCTTTTCCTTCCAGGCTGGTGTTTGGAATGCTCTATCCGGCGTACTACTCCTACAAAGCTGTGAAGACGAAAAATGTCAAGGAATATGTAAGTAGATTTCCGTAATTCTCCTTTAACATGGCAGCAGTACACAAACCTTGGGGAACTGCTGCTGTTTTAGAGAGCTGGATGGATGTTTGGGGCTAAAAGGTGATAGGAGTGTTGTTATGAAAATAATCATGTTTAAAAGCTAACTTGGAAAACAGCTGACACTAGAGCCTCAGATAGCCTTGACTGAGCGCTGACACGTGAAGCAGTGATGGGCTGCACCTGACAGTCTGAGTCACCGTGAACCAAGGTCTGTGTGCCTGCTTGTTTGTTTGCAGCTTTTGAGGACAGGCTGTCGTTTTCTAGTCTTGTGATTTTACAGATACGCTGAGAGTATGTCTTACTGCACAAAACCTCCTCTTTCTGGGCCTCTTCTTGTTTTTGATTAAAAACAATGGCAGACTCGAAGCAAATTTTACAATGTTTTGGTTTTTGTTGTGGCTTTTTTTGCTGCGCGTGCGTGGGTTCACATGCATGGGGGGGCACACCTTAGTGCCCGCGTATATGGAGGCCAGAGGTATGTAGAATATATTCCCTTTTTATTTTAGGGGCAGGATGTCTCTGGGAACTTGAAGCTAACTGGTTCAATCAGGCTAGGGAGCCAAAGAGCTCAGGATCTCCATCCATCCCGGTCTCCCCCATCCCAGGGTTACAGGCATGTGCCATAGTGCCCAGCATCTTGTGTTGTCTGGGGGCTCTGAACTCGTGTCCTCCCACTTGCCAGCTAGCACGCCCTTACCTGTGATCCCTGGTGTAGCTTCCTATTTCGTTGGAGCACATTTCCAGAGAATAACAATAGTATACCCTGGGCAGTTAAGGAAAAGAAACAGACAGTACTGAGATAACTCACACCAATAAATGGGGCCCTTTTTTTTTTTTTTTTGAGTGACACTCAGGAGCCATAACGTCCATTTCCCAATGAGCCATCCAGTTGCATTTAGTGCTTGCATAGTGCTGTGCAGACAGCAGACACCATCCATCTCCTGCCAGCTCTTTCCGTCTGAAGAGAAACCAGGCTCATTAGGCGGTGCTCCTCCCCCACGCCTTCCTGCTGGAGACAGTCCCATAAACAGAATCCTGCCATAAGTGACCTTTTGTGTTTGGCTTCTTTTGCCTGCCATAATGTGTTTCAGGTTCATCTGTGTTTTCACATGTTTCAGTGCTTCGTTCCTCTTGATGGCCGGAACAATGCTCCATTGTACTGGTAACCCAAACAATGGGCTGTTTATCTGCTCGTGTGCTGACAGACATTTCAATTGTTCTGCTTCTGTCTTTTGGCTGTTATGAATAATGCTGGCACAAACACGCCCGGATGAACATCTGCTTAAGTGCCTGTTTTGGGCTCTTGGAGGTGTATAACTGTGGTTCTTTGTAAGGGACCTTGGTTGGCAGGCCTGTCATCTAACTCTTCAAGAGATCACAAAGATAGAAATCCAATCTTGATTCTTCTTGAGAGTCTGTTTCCAGGTATTTAAGTTTGCATAGAGCACTGGCTGGAACTTTGGCAATTAACCTATTGAACTTTTATAGTCATTTTTCTCTTTCATATAAGGCCAGTTTTTGTAATGAAGTATATGCATGCATAGACCCACACATCCCAGTTATAATGGTGAGATACATTTATGAGAGTGGATAAGTTACTTGGGTGCACTCTGGACATTTTAAATCCTTTTATGATACAGATCTCTTGGATCTAGGATTGGGAAAGTAGTCTTAAGACATGGAAGCATATTAAGTCATACTAATTTAAATTCATTTTATACATGGCTTGAAGGGACATATTTCAATATATACTGTAATAAATATTTCAAGTACCGTGTTATAGTGCTGGCGTATGTTAGTTTTTAAAACAACACTTGCTTTTCATTTACATTGCCTCTCAAGCTGCCTGCGGTGAAGGACCTGCTTGGTTATGTTTGTTTTGTGTGTTTGTGGTGCTGAGGGTAGAGCGATTTTGCTTTGTTTCTTCTAGAAGTCATTTACCATTACTTTTGTAAAAATAAAATGAAAACGAGACACTAGTAAAACAAAGATGTTGAACCCATCAGAGTCATGGGAAATACACCACCAGAGTTATTATTTGTTTTGATAGACATGAAATGCTACCAACTTAGTGCTTTTCGTGAAATAACATCAACTTAATGCTTTTAGCCAAGCATACCACAGCCTTGCACAGTTCCCTAGACAACACTGCTCTACTGTGAGATTCTTTACTTGGAATTCTCTTTCCAATGGTAAAAAGATATGCATGACCCATAATCTCTAAAATGGCATGAAAATACGAGCCTTGAGTGTCCTGCCGGCCGGACTTTAATAAGTGCAAAGCCCATTCGCAGTATCTCTTCAGGGCTCTTTGTCTTACTCTAGTGACTGTGCACTTGAAGAACCGGACGGTAGGCCTTTCAGCTGGGCACTCATGTCGCCTCTAAAGTATTCCAGGGCCAAGTGTAGACATGCTTGCAGTCTGAGCACTTGGGAGGATGAGGCAGGAGGATCACTGAGGACTTGAGGTTAGCCTGAACTACAGAATGAAGAGATACTGTCCCAAATGGAAGATAGATAGGTAGGTAAACAGATAGATGCCCTGTCCAGATCAATAGTTTGACAAGTAACAGGGGAATAGATAGATAGATAGATAGATAGATAGATAGATAGATAGATAGATAGATAGATAGATAGATACAGACAGACAGACAGACAGACAGACAAACAGACAGATCATATATATACACACAGGCAAACAGATATGCAAGCAACCTAAATGGACAGCAATAAGAATATAAAAGTATTAAGTATAAATAAATCACCTTTGTGTGTAAATGAATGCTTTAAAAAAGAAGAAAATGGCCGGGCGGTGGTGGCGCACGCCTTTAATCCCAGCACTTGGGAGGCAGGGGCAGGCGGATCTCTGTGAGTTCGAGACCAGCCTGGTCTACAAGAGCTAGTTCCAGGACAGGCTCCAAAACCACAGAGAAACCCTGTCTCGAAAAACCAAAAAAAAAAAAAGAAGAAGAAGAAGAAGAAGAAGAAGAAAATGGTTATTTAGATGGTGATCTAATAATTAAAAAAAAGATTAGTCCACTTTTGCTATGCATCAGTTTTGCTTTCTTTTGTTTTGTTTTTTGCTACATTATTTTTCTTTTTGAGTCATACTCTCAAGTAGCCTAGGCTGGCCTCCAACTCACAGTGTAGTTTGCTGAGGCTGGCCTTGAACCCCGATCCTCCTGACTCTACATTCCAAGTGCTGGAATCAAAGGCATGTGCCACCACACCCAGCTCCACTTGAAGACATAAGTTTATGTCTTTTATTCCCTTACACTCAGATTTTTATTACTGGATTATATGAATGTGTGAGACAATTAGTAAGAACATGCTTCTGAGATTTTAATTCCCCTTTGTGTGCTAAATATAACTTAACCTGCCTAAGAGAATCCACTAACATTCTTATTCAAATTGAAGAAACTAAAACATGTACAATATAGTGTGTTGAAATATATGCTTAGCATGTTGCTTTAGAAGTTTCTCTTTTGGCGTTTTTTAGCAGGTCAGTTCCCTTCTTTTGTAATGTTGGTAATTGAGTCCAAGGCCTTGCTCATTCTAGGCAAGTGACCTACACCCCTAACCTTACACAGTTGTTTCTAAGGGGTAATTTATTACTAATAATTTTTCATTATTTGCTTGTAATTTTTGTTTGTTTTGTTTTTCAAAATTGGGTTTTTCTGTGTAACTCTGGATGTCCTAGAACTTGCTCAGTAGACCAGGCTGTCCTCAAACTTAGAGATCTGCCTGCCTCTACCTCCCGAGTGCTGGGATTAAAGGTGTGCGCCACCACTGCCAAACTGTTTATAGTTTTGCTATGCTTCTATAACAACAACAATAACAAAGAGTTTTTCTAGCCACTTTTTTGGGAAGGCCACAGTGATGAATAATTGAAGAGAAACTAGGGAAATAGAAAGGTGGATTGGGTCAGGTTTAATCATTGATCATTTTGTAATCAAGTCTACTTTGAAAATACACCGAGTGATAAAATCAAAACTGAACAGGCACTGACCCAGGAGGGAGGGAATTTAAGAAGACTGGAGACCTCCCAGTCACCCACTTACCTAACAGCAAGGCTCTGAGAAACCAAGTATGAGGTGTTGTGTGTGCTCCTTAGAGCGACGCATATACAGCTCATTGTTCCCCACGCATCTCAGAGTGCCTTTGCTTATTACCATGCCTGCTTTCTGCTCCTCCCAATTACCACACTGTTCTAGATAGGTGTCACAAAATGTTTATTCTCAAACATCCCTGGAGTTCAGAAATTTAAAACGTGTCCACCTGGCTGTGTTCCCTCTGGAGACTCTGATCTGATGGAAGATCCGCATCATTGGGAGTTGGAAGCTGCCCACATTCCTTGGCTTCAGGCTCAGTCCCTGTGTCTTTACAGCCAACAGCTCAGGGCTGAGATCTTTGGATGCTGCCAGCACTGGGCTGTTGGCCTTCTGCCTCCTCCTTCCTCTTGTAAGGTCTTTTATGAATGACTGGGCCCACCCCTCAAGGTTGTCCGAAGTTTGGCCTTAATTCTGTCTGCCTCCTTGTTTTCTCTCTCTCTTTTTTTTTTTTTTTTTTTTTTTTTTTTTTTGGGTTTTTTCGAGACAGGATTTCTCTGTAGCTTTGGTGCCTGTCCTGGAACTAGCTCTTGTAGACCAGGCTGGTCTCGAACTCCCAGAGATCCGCCTGCCTCTGCCTCCCGAGTGCTGGGATTAAAGGCGTGCGCCACCACCGCCCGGCCTCCTTGTTTTCTCTTTATCATATAACCTAACATACTTACTTTCTCAGAATTAAAACATGGACCTATTCCAAGGAAAGGAAGCAGGATTCTGTCAACCCTAGTAATATCCCTACTCATTCTTACTGTCAGTTCACCTGTGAGGGCCCTTGTGATGCAGCATTGGTAACACACCAAAGCATTTTGGTTGCTAGTATTCTGTTCAATCAGTTCCACAATGTTCCCTTTATTTTATTGTTGTTGTGCTTGTTGTTATTGTTATTGTTTTGTTGTTTTTGAGACAGTCTCTGTGTAGTTCTGGCTGTCCTGGATCTTTCTGTGTATACCTAACTGGCCTCAAACTCATAGAGAGCCACCTGCCTCTGCCTCCCAAGTGCTAGGATTAAAGACATACACACCACACCCAGCCCCTACAACGCTCCTGTTACAACACAGACAATAGGGCTAGGGAGATGGCTCAGTGGTTTAAAGCACTTGCCCTTGGAAATGACCTCAATTCTGTTCCCACAGCCATCTGGCATCTCACATCCCTAATTCCAGTTCCAGAGGATCGATACCTTCCTGTGAACTCCCAGAGTATCAGGCACATATGGTGCACATACATACAGATAAAACATTCATACACATAAATCATGTAAATAAATTGGTTTAATTTTGTTTTAAAACATAGGTGATATTCTAGCTTCACAGAAACATTGAGGCTGCTCTCACTGAATATTCTTGTGATTGATTACACTTTGGTGGCCCTAGCGATTTGATTGTTTTTAAAGCAAGGACAGTGAGGCAGGACCCCTGAGCTCTCAAATCAACTGTGAACTGAGAGGTTAAAAATAATTTAATAGAGAACCGGGCAGTGGTGGCACACACCTTTAATCCCAGCACTCATCTCTGAGTTCAAGGCCAGCCTGGTCTACAAAATAAGTTCCAGAACTACAGAGAAAACCTATCTCGAGAAAACAGCAGCAACAACAACAACAACAATAGTAGTAGTAGTCATAATAATGAGAAGTCCTGTAAAATTTTTTAAAAGTCCTAACAGAGCCGGGCAGTGGTGGCGCACGCCTTTAATCCCAGCACTTGGGAGGCAGAGGCAGGCGGATCTCTGTGAGTTCGAGACCAGTCTGATCTACAAGAGCTAGTTCCAGGACAGGCTCCAGAACCACAGAGAAACCCTGTCTCAAAAAACCAAAAATAAAAAATAAAAAAAAAATAAAAGTCCTAACAGTCCTTTAAGTATTTCCTTTTGGGTATGTAGGGGACTTGATACAGTGTTCTTGTGTTTAGCTGAATTTTACCAAACACAGCTATCTGTTTAAACTGGGAAGGAATCCTGTCCAATTCACTTTTCTCTTTGTGTGGACGTTTCCTGGTAGTGTGAACCTTATTTACATTTCTCTGTTATAACCTCAACTCCTGTTTATGCGACTTGGTGCTGTATCCCTTAACGTCTGTCTCCAACTGGAATAAGCGCCTCAGGGAAGGGCTTTGTCACTTCAGTTGTACTATTCTGTACCTAGAACAGTAGCTGATATACAGTAACTCGTCAGAACTTTTGAATAAATGAACTTGGGTGACAGAAAAGCTGGCTTCTCAGTGCCTGCAAAATGCTAAATTGTGCTTGCAAGAACTTGTGTGTTCCTAGGTAGACCGATCTGGTTCCTTCCTCATTTTGGGTGCTGCTGGGTTAGGGCATGTGCAAGCCTATTCCTTCTCAACACTTATCCCCAGTCCCAGTGTCTTTGCGATACTTAGTCCTGACCTAAATTCTGCTGATATCTACTTCAAACGCATTTTCTAAAAGCAAACATTTTAGGCTCACTTACTTTTCCCACCCTAACTGCTGCCCTTCCCCCAAAGCCTGCAAGTGGCAGGTTGCACCTGATAAAACAGATGCCGTGTGCAAATCAAAACAAATGGAGAGCGCTGTGGATTTTGGCAGCGATCCTGTCTTCCTTTGCCTATTTTTAAAGCAGAGCTTTCCTGGGATATAATTTCCTGTATGGTGTGGCTGATATGGCCTACTTAGACACTCACAGTCTTGCGGTAATTGAAATGCAAGCGTACCGGAGATTTAATATGGTTTTTTACAAAGTTTTCCAGGCTCATACATCTTAAGACTTGAAAATAAGACTGTTTGTGTCCAAATTGTCTGTAATTGCTGTAGCTTTTCTAGGAAGCCAGTGTTCTTATTCTTAGAATGTTGGAGAGAGCGGCAATGAAAAGACAGGCTAAACAATACTTGACAGTTAAAATCAGACATTGGTCCTGAGATTTATTGTGGACAGGAACAAAGGAGGGACACTCCTGTGGGAGATGACTCATTAAAAGGCCCAGAAACTACTCTAAAAGTTCTGTGGAGTTGTTGATAGTGACCTCATTTTTTAGCTGAACACTGAGGTGATAGAAATGAAGAAAGACCAAGGGCCAGCTCGAGAGTTCTTGTAGCTAAGTGACAGCTGAAGTTGCCTCGTAGTTTTGGCTAGAGATTAAAGGGGGAGACATACTCAAGAGCTCCTTCACTCACGTTCCCAGCGCTCTGCCTCGTGAAGCAGGCACAGACCAATCCCACTGACCCACTCATGTGTGCTGGGTGCCTCACGCTGAGAGCCCAGAGGTTCATTTGAGGTAAAGGATACAGCATAGTGGTAGAATGCTTTCCTGGCATGGACAAAGCTCGGGATTTCATATCTCATTTGATTCAAAGGTTTGAGTATTGAAAGTTTAAAGACTAGCCTACTGATTAAGGCAGATTTTTTTCCTTTTTAAGAGAAAATCAGTTGTATCAGTCACGTGCTTCTGTTTACATTCTGTTGTATCCTTTTGGCAGAGGAGAGGCATGGTCTCCTAGAATTGTGTTCAGGATGCCCCAACTCTGATCCTCCTGCCTCACTTTCCTGAGTAGTAAGAACAAAAGACATGTCCTATCAGGTCCAGTCTAATCTACTTTTAGTTCTTACTTTTAGTCCACTGGACGTGACAGGAAGGCTCAGCATGTAAAGGCCCTCACTGCCATGCCTGACAACCTGAATTCTCTTTCTAGGACCCACATTGTGGGAGGGGAGTTCCAGCTCCCGCCAGTTCTCAGCCTTCCACATGGAGACATGCATGTACAGACAGGTAGACACATACACATACAAATAAATAAATGGTTCCTTTTTTTTAATAAGATTTTTCAGAGGGATGAAAATTAAATGTATATTCTTTTTGTTTTTTGTTTTTTTGTTGTTGTTGTTGTTGTTTTGTTGTTTGTTTTTCGAGACAGGGTTTCTCTGTAGCTTTGGAGTCTATCCTGGAAGTAGCTCTTGTAGACCAGGCTAACCTCGAACTCCCAGAGATCCGCCTGCCTCTTCCTCCCGAGTGCTGGGATTAAAGGCGTGCGCCACCACCGCCAGGCTTAAATGTATATTCTAACATCTTGACCCAGATTTTCAAGTTGGCTTGGTGACTAAGTTGTTGCTGTTGTATTATTCTTTGACAATGGTCCTCAACCTGTGGGTCGCAACCTTGTCACAGGGGTCACACATCAGATATTTACATTACAGTTTATAACAGTAGCAAAACTACAGTTATGAAGTAGCAATAAAAATAATTCTATGGTTGGGTCACCACAACATGAGGAACCGTATTAAAGGTCGCAACGTTAGGAAGGTTGAGAGCCACTGCTCTGTGGTAACCAATAAGACACATCCTTAGCTTTCACTTGTAGGTATCAATTGTTAGGAAATTGGACTAAAGTTAACACATACTATTTTTTCAACCCTTGAAAATTATTTTAAACTTTAGATTAGCTATTAGAATGACTATCTTTAGATGTAAGTCTAGTTTTAGGGGGTTTTGTTCTTTGTTTTGGTTTCATTTTGATATAGAGTCTCGCTGTATAGTCCTGCTTGTCCTGAAAGTCGTTCTTTAGACCATGCTGGCCTCAAAACTAATAGAGGCATGCCTGCCTCTGCCTCCCAAATGCTAGGACTAACGGTGTGCATAACTGTGACTGGTGTGTAAATCGAGTTATTTTGTTTGCTTGCCTGTCTGTGGTCGCAGTGCTAGGACTCAATCCATGGTCTCACACATGCTAGACGAGCAACTTGGCCACCACACCACCTAAGGTTTTGTTTTGTTGGGTTTTTGAGACAGGTTTCTCTGTGTAGTCCTGGCTGTCCTGGAACTCACTCTGTGGACCAGGCTGGCCTCGCACTCACAGATCCGCCTGCTTCTGCCTCCTGAGTGATTAAAGGCGTGTGCCACCACCACACTGCTGTATGAACTAAGATTTTATAAATAAATCAGTGTCAGTAAACTTGATACAGCCCAATATCCTTCAGTGAATTAAATCTATTTAAATTATATGACAGTTATTCTTTTCAAACCTAAGTTTTGGTGTGTCAGGTTTACTTATGTATAGTACTTATCAGTATGTATATTAATCTATATATTAAGGTTTGTGTATGTGTTTGTAGCTTCTCTGCTGATGTCACTGATACTGTCATAATCAAGTGTCTTATACTCATGACCACTGGTAAGTGGGAAGATTCTGTAACGGGAGCTGCAGCATTGGCTCCGAGGTTAAGAACACTTACTGCTCTCGCAGAAGACCCAAGAGAGTTTCTCCTACAGTTTTCGAATGCCAATTAATGAAACTCTTGGCCTTTGTGAAGTGAACTGAGCTTTCCCACGCCCCTTGGGCTGCAGGCTGTCCTCACTCCCAGGGAGAATGCTTGGGTGCCCGGGCAGATCAGTGCCTACAGCCACTGTGCACCTAGAGGCTGGGCCACATTTCCCTACTGTGCAGGCAGGACATTACCGACTGTCCTGTCAGTGGAAACGGACTTTAGAGCAGAGACAGGAGCAGTTGTTTCCATTAAAGGAAATGTTGCTAAGAAGTTGGAGAGAGGCCTAGCCACCTCCACCCTAATCCCCAGTGATGGAATACTTTCAAATCACAAAAGCTCTAACGACCAAAAAATACTTCTGCCTCCACCCTCACTTTGGGGGAGAAATAGATTCAAAGGCAACCAGTGTCCTGCCTTCCCCATCTCTGTTCCGAAACCATCTCTCTCTCCCCACCAGAAGACCACAAGTCCGAGAGAGAGAGGGAGGGAGGGAGGGAGGGAGGGAGGGAGGATAAACATCACAGTTTTTATTTTTCAGCATGATCACTTTGAAACACTTTTTAAAAAGACAAATATAAACTAACAAATATCAGAAATTAAAAGGTGTGCCTTTGATGACAAGCCTCATGGTGCACACCTGCAATCCCAGCCCTCAGGAGCCCTCAGCAGGAGGAAAGCCTGCACTACATGGCAACCTTCTGTCTCTAAATAGATAAATAAATGAGCAAATAAAAGGCTCTATAAGGAAAGCAGGCTGTTGTTAAACAGTAAAACAAAAGAATAAAATCCAGGGAATTAATATTTCTTTCTTTTTTTTTTTTTTTTTTTTTTTTTGGTTTTTCGAGACAGGGTTTCTCTGTGGTTTTGGAGCCTGTCCTGGAACTAGCTCTTGTAGACCAGGCTGGTCTCGAACTCACAGAGATCCGCCTGCCTCTGCCTCCCAAGTGCTGGGATTAAAGGCGTGTGCCACCACCGCCCGGCGGGAATTAATATTTCTAAGGATTGTTGGCTTGTATAGGCTTAATAAAGCAAATAGCAGACCCTGGGTATAGCGGAACATGCCCAGTGATTCTTGGGAGGCTGAGGCAGAATCGTGAGTTCAAGACCAGCTTTGGCTACATAGTTAGACCTTCTCTCAAGACAACAAGAACCCTTGCAAGAGGGGAGATAGAAAGACCAGGAGAGGATTGACAAGAAGGAAAGAAACATAAGCGAGATGTGCGAAATTTGGAAAACACTCAACGGCTTAAAATTTTTATTGCAGAAATGTTTTGTTCCTAAAAACTGAGATATGTGGGCACCAGAGAGTCAGCTCAATAGTTAAGAGCACGCTACTCTTAGAGAGGACCCAGGTTTGGTTCCTATCATACATGTGGCAGCTCACAACCATCTATAACTCCAGTTTCAGGGGATCCAAGGACCTCCTAGCTTCTGTGTGTGCTGTATGCATGGGGGAACACAGACATGCTTGGAAAATATACAAACCCATAAAATGAAAATAAATCTATTTTTTAATGAGATAGTTCCTAATTATATTATATGTACATGACTTTTGTCTTTTCAGCTGAAGGTCACATTATTTATGAGATGAAATTTTTTCTACACAAATACCAGACTCTGTCTTGAATACTAAGACACTGGCTTCCTTCTGTTCTTTTAGACGCACCAAGTCTTTAACTATGACTGTAGTTAATCTGATTCTCAGCCAGATGGACCTGACGTTGCAAAGGGTCCTTAAAAAACACAAAGCCCTGAACTGTTTCTGAAAACAGCCACTAAGACCAAGTCTTTGGTGTGGCTTCAAGGACGCACGAGAGGCATCATGGGAATGGGAAAGTCAGAAGAGGAAATCCTTTGGAACAGCTGTTCAGAAGTCTCAAACATACCAAAATATGTTTTCCCTTAAATCATGTCCTTCTGGCAATCAGAATGGTTGAGTAACGAAGAAGAAGGGGAAGAGGAAGAGGAAGAGGAAGAAAAAGAAAGAAAGAAAGAAAGAAAGAAAGAAAGAAAGAAAGAAAGAAAGAAAGAAAGAAAGAAAGAAAGAAAGAAAGAAAAAAACTGGCAGTGGTGATGCACACCTTTACTCCCAGCACTCGGGAGGCAGAGGCAGGTAGATCTCAGTGAGTTCTAGACTAGCCTGGTCTACAGAGTGAGTTCCAGCACAGCCAAAACATTACATGGAGAACCCTGTCTCAAAAAAAAAAAAAAAAAAGTTAAGTAAAACCAAAGAAATCACTTTAAAAACACGAGCAAATAAACAAAAAAAAAAAAAAAAACACCACATATCCTGACTTCACAAGTAAGAGGAGAAAGCTACAGATAAGGACTGAGTTGAGAAATCAGTGTTTCGCTGAATCGCCGTGGCTTCCAAAGGTTTCCAAGAGGTCTCTTCCAAAGGAAGATCTGATGTCAGCTGGGTTTATTTATTTGGGGACGAGGAGGGCTTCTATAGCCCAGACTAGTCTGAAACTCAGCCAAGGATGCCCTTGAACTTTGCCAGTACCTCCCAAGTGCTGAGGTCACAGGCATAAGCCAACACTCCTGGTTTATGTCGTCCTCATGCATGCTAGGCAAGCACTGTACCAGTAAGTTCTGTCTGCAGCACCAGACTTCCTCCCTGGAAAGGGACCTTCGTCGATTGTCCACCTCCAAATAGCTCTGGACTACTTGGATGTCTCTCAGTTGAAGAGACAACAGAATATTCTTTTTTTTTAATGTTTATTTATTTATTATGTATACAATATTCTGTCTGTGTATATGTCTGCAGACCAGAAGAGGGCACCAGACCTCATTACAGGTGGTTGTGAGCCACCATGTGGTTGCCGGGAATTGAACTCAGGACCTCTGGAAGAGCAGGCAATGCTCTTAACTGCTGAGCCGTCTCTCCAGCCCACAACAGAATATTCTTAATGGACTTGGGGTAGAGAAACCCGACTGGCTGCCCTTCCCCCACCCTGCAAAGCTCTTGTCTGCTGACTGCTACTATGAACAGTCCCCCTGAGAACTGGACTACAGGCTAAAGGCTTCTCCTACTTTTTTGAGCCTTAAGATAACAGTGGTTATCTTAATTCTTTTTTTTTCTTGAGACAGGATCTAACTTGTAGACCAAATCTGTGTGCGTAGTAAGCTATGTAGCCTAGGCTAGCCTCAAATTCGGAGATATACTTCTGCCTCAGGCTTCAGAGTCTGGGATTGCAGGTGTGAGTCACCCTGCCTGGCTTTTCGTTTTATTTTAACGATGGTATACATAAATAATGTTCTGAAAGTCTGCTTGCATTTTAAATGAGTACATTAATTACCTCCCCAAATGATGTTCCCCTTTCTCCCAACCTGAACCCCTTCTTTCAGTGTTACAGAGCGTTCTTTGCCCTTTGCTGTAGTTGGTATTCTGAGAATTGCCTCCCACGGTAGTGCTGTTAGGCTTCAGTGACCACACGCATATCCTCCCCCCCCCCCCCCCCCCCCCCGACATTGTTAAGATGCAGATGCTTCTTTAGTAGCTCTGGCCTAGACTGGAGATTCTGCATTTCCAGCCAGCTCTCAAGTAAAGCCAGGGCTCTGTGCATAGGCTGAACTCTGACCCCACATCCAAAGCATATGTGGATTGTGCTTTTTAAAACCTGGTGCTCGCGCGCTCTCTCTCTCTCTCTCTCTCTCTCTCTCTCTCTCTCTCTCCCTCCCTCCCTCCCTCCCTCCCTTCCTCCCTCCTTCCCTCCCTCCCTCCCCCCATATTGTACTGAGGAAGGTCTAGAAGTCTGCGTGGCTGGAGGGTGTGAGTGACAGAGACCGAGATTGCGACTGTGACATGTGGAGGTCAGAGGGTTTCTCTAGCTTGGTTCTTTTTTTCCACTTTGTTCCTGAGGTAGGGTCTCTTGTTTGTATCACTGGCTTGACTGTCAGCTTCTCTGGCTTATTCTCCCATCTCTGACTCCTAACTCACGGTAGAAAGTCTGAGTTACAGGTGCATGCCCACATCTGGTCTCTTACATGGGTTCTAGGACTGAGCTCAGGCCTTAGGAATTACATGGCAAGCATTTTCACCCTCTAAACTACCTCACCATCCACTTTGGAAGTTCTTTTTTTTTTTTTTTTTTTTAGTAGTAGTAGTTTATTTAAATTTATTTTATGTGCATTGGTGTGAAGGTATCAGATCCCCTGGAAGTGGAATTGCAGGCAGTTGTGATCTGCCATGTGGGTGCTGGAAGAGCAGCCAGTGCTGTTAACTGCTGAGCCATCTCTCCAACCCCCTCCTCTAGAGATTCTAATCTAAAGCGCAGGGGGAGGGGACTATTAATTTTTAAAATGTGACATGTAGCTATGTATGTTTTCTCTCATGTGGAATCTAGATTTTGCTGTGGGGGAGTGATGAAAACAGCAGTTCTTGAGGAAGGAAGTTAGGGAGGAGGAGGCAGACAGAGCTGATGGGACTCCTGTGCACAAAGCCCAATTTTGTGTACATGTACACATGTATATGACAGTGTCGTGGTAGAGCCATTGCTTTCTATCTCAGTGAAACAGTTTTTTAAAAGGGTGTTGCTGTAGACATCCTTCTATCGCGTGCCAGTCCCCAAATTGCGCTTCTTAGAGCTATAATAAGTTCATATGTACAAATGGGCACTAACGAATTATTTGTTTTACAAACGTGTGAATAGATTAACAACTCGGAATATAATAAACTTATTTTAACACAGTTAACCACACAGTACAAATTGAGTCAGACTTCCCCCTGGTTTTCATGTTTTGAGGCTGGCCTCAATGTCTGTGGGTACATTTGTGGCCTCCAGAGCAGTGACTCTCAGCCCATGGGTCACAACCCCTTTGACAAGCTTCTGTCTCCAGAAAACATATTTATATTATGATTCATAACAGTAGCAAAATTACAGTTGTGAAGTAGCAACGAAAATAATCTTAGGGTCATGGGTCACTACAACACGAAGACCTATATTAAAGGGTCACAGCATTAGGAGGGTTGAGAACCACTGCTCTAGAGTCTTGGCCCTGCTCCAGAGTGGTCCTTGACTCTCTCTGGGCTACAAATGCCTGTAGAATACCCCCACCCCTGGGGCTGACTCAGATAAGAAGAGTAGTGGTCCAAGATGTTAGGATGCCAAAGAAGAGAGGAGCATGGGGTGACAGCCTATGTGAGAGCCAGGAATGGCCAGATGGCTCACTCCACTCCTCTCTGTGGGATTGGCTGCTCCCCATTTAAAAACCCTGAGAAATTCTGTACAGAGCGGTGTCTCTACTTTTATAAATACATGCTATTCCAAATAAGTCAAGAAGACTTTAAACAAAGGGGAAAAAAGGGAAGTGTGAATTCCCAGCCAGCGTGGATGGAACGAGTTATCTTGGGGCTGAGAAGCCGTCCTTCACTTCCCATGTGCTGCTGGGAACAGGTTCCTGAAGCCGTTCTGAAGTTTGCATCTTGCCGGGTGGTGGTGGCGCACGCCTTTAATCCCAGCACTCGGGAGGCAGAGGCAGGCTGGTCTCTGTGAGTTCGAGACCAGCCTGGTCTACAGAGCTAGTTCCAGGACAGGCTCCAAAACCACAGAGAAACCCTGTCTCGAAAAAAAAAAAAAAAACTGAAGTTTGCATCTTGTTTTTCAACACTCTTTGAATTAATTGTCATCTAGTTTTGAAAGCTTTTCCTGCTCTTGAGTTTCTCAGACTCTAAGGGGATGGGGATGAAGCACACAGGGGTCCTGTAATTCACTGGACCTGGAGAGCCCAATGCAATTGGATGAGAGAAACGTCTGGGTCTGTCTTATTCACTTGGACTCCAGATGCGTCTGTATTACATGCAGCTTCGTCCTTCAAATCATCAGGGGCTTCTGTGAGGCTGGGGCAATGATAACCAGAAACTGCAGGTTCCTCTTGCTGCCTTGAGTTCAATGAGGGACACGGGAATCAAGGTGAGCGGCGGCAGTTAAAGCACACACGAGACAGGACAGGCAGGGATCCACCTCTGAACAGACGGCCCAGAGCAACCCTAACCTTTGTAACCCGCATTCTGTCTGTTCAGAAATGATGTTCATGGCTCAGCAGGTAAATGCCCTTGCAGGTGACTTAGCTCTGTACAGGAGCCCACGTCAAGGAGTGAAGAGAACAGACAGGCTCCACATCTTCAGGCTCAGACTCTAACTGCTTATTTTCAACCATGCCTCTCTAACTTGGCACAGCTCTGAGAAAAACCCCATAGCAGAGCCATCTGGGTTGAATAAAGGAGGGAGTTTTCTCTGTTTGATTTCTCACATTTTGTTCCTCTTTGTTTTACTGGGGGAGAAAATTGTTGTGAAATAACCAAATTATTGCATAATTGTTCATGAAACAGAAGAAATCTTTTTCAACTCTATACTGCTTTCCGAGGAATCCTGATCCTAGAATTTCTCCATCCCCTCTGAAACGGAGTGTACGCAGTGCTCTGGGAGAATCTGGGAGACTTGACTCAACCGAGCAGCTAACAATGGCCAGAAAATAAAGCTCTCTTTGGGTGGTCTGAAATTCAGCAGTGTTTATTTCTTTTTAGACTCAGCAAAGTTTCTCTCTCTCTCTCTCTCTCTCTCTCTCTCTCTCTCTCTCTCTCTCTCTCTCTCTCTCTCTCCCTCCCTCCCTCTCTCCCTCCCTCCCTCTCCTTCTTTTTCTCCCACTGGACATACTTTAGCATCTATGCTCTGACTTTACCCAGTGTTTATAATTAAAATCATGGGGCATACGTGGAGGAAAGGCTCATGGCTTGTTTGGTGTTTCTGTTATTTTTTTTTTAAGACCAGCATTAGTAGCTTTATGATTCGATGAATCTGAAGTTGAGAAAGATTAGGAAGTTTCCTAATGTCTTGGTAATGTGGAATGTAACAAAATAATGACTTTCTGTATGCTATAAACTGCCACTTGCAACTGATAGTTAATTGTTTAAACCTTATCCGTTGAGACCTTACTTTCTTTTGAATGTTGCTGCTGCTTCTTCTTATTGTACACACGCACATGATGTGTGTATTGTGGATGCGTGTGTGTGCCTCAGTGAGCATGTGGCGTTCTGATGACAACTTTGTAGACTCAGTTGTCTCCTTCCACCGTGGTGTGAATTCCCAGGGTGGAACTCAGGACATTAGACTTGCACTACAAGGCCAGTACTGTACCCACTTGGCCTTCCCTTCTTACTGGACTTCTGCTCTTTCCATTTTAGGAAAGTGGCCAGGCCTGGCGGTGGTGGCGCACGTTGTTTAATCAGGAGGCAGAGGCAGGCAGATCTCTGTGAGTTCAAGGCCAGCCTGGTCTACAAAGCAAGTTCCAGGACAGCCAGGGCTGTTACTCAGAGAAAGCCTGTCAATATAAAATAATAGAAAAATAGAAAAGAAAGAAAGTAGCCGGGCCTGGTGCCTCCTGTGATCCCAGTGTTCAGGAGGGCTGCCACTTGGCTTCGTACACATAGTAGAGCTCCTTGCCAGCCTGGCCTGCAGACTGTGCCCCAGAATATGGAGATTGTCCAGTAGGATTGTTCTGCGTCCGCTTTCCCCGGCAGAGGGTACTGGGAACATGATGGGCAGGACAGGTTTCAGCCTCCCACTGTTTTAGAGAAATGGCTGAGGCAGCAGGTGTTTTATAACCAACCACAACGAACAGACCTTTGCTCAGGGTTGGGGGCAGTAGCTAGGAAAGCCTTTTCCCTAAGAAGTAAGTTTCATTCAAATAAAACAGTGAATAACACATAGTATATAAAGCTCTAGTAGTTATATGTGCATTAAACTGCCTATCCTAATTATATATCTTCTTATATTCATACCTTGGGAGCAGGAAAACCTTGCCATAAGTTTATGACTCTTTTATGTCAAAGGCTTTGTGCACAATAGGCCCTAGGTATTATCTGTCAAATTAACCTATCAAGTCGGTTTCTCTAATCACACGCTGTAAGTTAGTACAGTTTTATCGTTTCATATTCTACCATTGTTGCTATTATAATATTGCTTTAGTAATGCCATAACAAGAGCAGGTTATGTAAAGGAGCAATTTAGGGAAAACATTTCTTAGTGAATGTGCCCTTACCGTTACCCATGGCTCTTAACACCCGCAGCGTGTGCTTGCGAACCGGAAGGTGATCTCCACCCCACGCCCGTGCTTGAGTGTCTGGCCCGCTCTTCCTGCTATAGGTTTTTACTGTGGGACTCTGTGAGGGAGGTCTAAACAGTCACAACACTCAGAGTTGCTGTGTTTGTTTATACTGGGATTATCATATTTTTTTTAAGGATGTAGAACATAAAAACTTCTTTTGTTGAAAAATGTTAAAAGGTCCGTGAAATGAGCGCACTTTTCCTTTGGCATCTGGATAATGCAAATGAGCTCCCATTAAATGGAGCTGGGCCCTCTGATAGTGCACTTTGCCTCTGGGTATGTTCCTTTTACAACACTGCTCAGGCTTGAAATGTCCTCTAGTTCCTCCGGGAGAGTGGAGCTCGGAGCTCCCCATCATGTGACTGTCTGGATTTCTGAAATGCTAAGGCTTATCAAAACCTTATGGAGTTGGAGCAATAATAAAGCAAGTGCTGGCTCGCTGATAAGGGACGTCTGCCTGTGCACTGTGTAACCAGAATGTCACTTTAGGTGCTGTGGTTTCATGTCACAGATGATTCTCTAATCTTTGAAAGAACTTGCCTAATTAGGGGCTTTATTTCCTTGGCAAATGACTTTCCCTTGCTATCTGGATGATTTTGAGGTTCTGTTTGGGCTGATGATGTGGCTCAGGATTAGCGGGCTTGCCTTCCTCAGTTCCTTTCTGCCTTTCAAAAAGTATTTTAGAGACAGGGTCCTTCTCCGAACCCACAGCTCACCAGTTCAGGCAGACTGGCTGGCTGACCCAGGGAACTGGTTATGTCTGTTTTGCCAGCTCTGGGATTGCAGACTCACATGGCCATGTGTGTGCGTGTGCGTGTGCGTGTGTGTGTGTGTGTGTGTGCCTAGTGAAGATGATGGGAGGGGAGGGCAGTGCTGCTGCAGTCACTTGAGCTAAGAGGTAACAAAGTCAGCAGCCACACCTCCAGGGCATCAAGTCATCAGGGAGGATTGCTTTCCTCTGGCTGTGTCACTCTTCCCACCTCCAGGTGCTTCCCAAATCCTCCTTAGCCCCTGTGAGATCTCTAGCAGAGCCCTGAAAACACTTCTCTCTCGGTCTCCATCACGGCAGCCATTGCACCAGCCACCACTAACCAGGCTTTAGGTGTGTCCCGGCTAACCCGTAATAGCTCCCTGGTGGGTGCATGGCTAATTCTAGAGCCATTTCTATGGTGGCCCCAGCCTCCCAGTGCCCACAGATTAGAATGGGAGCCAGCTGCTGTGGGTATAGGTAACGCGCAACAAAGAATGCGGTGACAGAAGGAATACGGGGATTTATTTGTCCTGTACCAGCCCATTATGAAACAAGGCCTTTATTTCAGCAAGGAGCCTTCATTCTACAATTGTTTAAGAACTCCACTCACCTTCAACACAGCCTCCAAGGCTGCTGGGCTCCCTGCTAACTAGCAGGAAGAAGAGAAAGCCTGCCGGTACACACCCACTGTTCCAGCTCACACTCAGTCACTGAGCCTTCCTAAGCCTCCCCTTCATTGACTAGACACCTCACTCCTCGCTGCACCCTTGGTCTGATGCTCAACGTAGATGAAGCATCATTGGTCAGAATCTGATCGCTTCTGTAGGCAGCACCGTTTCTTACCTTAAAAAAAAAACTTTTCTAATCCAGGCAGTGGTGGCGCACACCTCTAATCCCAGCATTCAGGAAGCAGGTGGGTCTCTGAGAGTTCGAAGCCAGCCTTGCAATCAGAGTGAATTCCAGGACAGCCAGAAATCCTATCTTGAAAAACTGAAAGGCGGGGGCAAGGGGAAGAGGAAGAAAAAAAGAGAGAGAGAGAGAGAGAGAGAGAGAGAGAGAGAGAGAGAGAGATACAGATTTGGTCCACAGGTTTATAATATTTTAATGAGATGACAATGATATTGAAATTATGAGAATATCAGTATCAGAGGAGAAAGACAATAATCTAAGGACGGTAAATAGAAGAAAAGCTGCCCAGGAAGAGGAAAGCCTGCATCCTGTTTAAGGACAAAGGAAAAAGGAAGGGAAAACTTGGCTGTGTGGAGAAGAAGTCTTGATGTAGGGAAATAGGGAAGAGGGCTGAGGGAGGCGAGCATTTCCTCTGCTCATGGCCGAGGACTGGTCATTTGTTAGGAGTGGTCGTGTGTGGCTTTAAAAACAAAAACAACTCGAAAAACCAAAAAAAAACAAAAACAAAAAATTTTGTTGTTTTTAGAGACAGGGTTTCTCTGTGTAGCCCTTGCTGTCCTGGAACTTACGCTGTATGCAAGGCTGGCCTCAAACTCACAGAGGTCTCAGGGAGAGTGCTGGGATTAAAGGGGTTCTCCACCACCACCACTCCCCTGGCTCTTGTCTTTTTTTAATTTCACTTATTTATTTATGTGCATATGTGTGTACTTGTTCCTTTTTGTGCCACAGAGCACATGCGACAGGACAGCTTACAGGAAGGAGTCACTTCTCTCCTTCTACCATGTGGATACGGAGATTGAACTCAGGCCATCAGGCTTGAGCTCCTGAGTCATCTCACCAGCGCACACCTGTGCCTTTTCCCATGACAAATAGGTAGTAAGACCGGATACAGTTGCATCAGTTCATGTCAGTGCTAATGATGGCACCTCAGTCCTTAAGAATTAACTGCATTTGCATTATGTTTTATATGAAAGAAGAGTCAAAGGTGTGTATCTGTATGTGTGTGTGTGTGTGTCTGTATGTATTCAACTAAGTGCTTATATTGCATGAATTTATTTCTTAGGAATCAAAGACACAGTTTGTTCCTTTTGTGGTGAGTGGGGTATATAGAAGTGATTATGACACACCCATTATGTCAGCACTTGCAAGGATGTAGCAGGAAGGGCAGCAGTTCAAGAGCCTGCCAAGAAGTGGAGGAAGGAAGGATTTGCGTCGTATTAGATACATGAGTCGTCTAGAGGTGACTTAATGGATACAGGAGGATGTGCATTGCTTGCTGGTAAACATTAAGCCACTGGATAGTTGAGACGTTGTGGCTGCAGGCTTTGTAGTTGCGGGGTTTGGGGGACAATCCCTTCAGACACAGAAGGTTCTGTATACATATATAGGACAGTCAAGGTGATAGTTCTCCCAGAAATCATTAATATTAATACTAATGCTGCATTTTATTATTGGTATTTTCATCTGATATGAAAACTATTTAGGTCTTTGTCTTCATGTGTCCTTAGTTACAATTTTATGAGCTGGTTTTTTTTTTTTTTTTTTTTTTTTTTTAACCTTGACTTCTAGTAGTTCCTCTGGGAAAAACCTTAAACAGAAGCTTTTCTGAGTCATCATTTCGTGTAAGATCCTAACCAGATCCATTATCGTTAAAGTAAGACAGCACATTTCCAAGGTTAACCTTCTGTGTGGCTGCTCCCATGAATGGTACATGCTCATCGAATGACTTTTAATTATTACCTAAGTTCGGTTTCATTTACGGTCCATATTTCTAATAAGAATCAAAACCCCTTATATTCAAGAGAGCAGATTGTAAAGGAATTTATTTTCAAAAGACAAATTCAAACCATGGGATTTTGTTTATATAAAATTATAGCAGGTGCCAGGAATGAGGACTCATGTAATCTCAGAAAGCCCAGGCAGGAGGATTGTCACAATGTGAAGCCAAGCTGGGCTACAGAGTGAGACCTAAAATTAGTAATATGGTAGTAATAATAAAGAGAAGGAGGAGGAAGAGGAGGAGGAGAAGAAGAACAGCAACACTATTGAGTACCACAGGGGAAAATGCCTGGGATATACTATTGATGACATAGTTTGCCATTTGATGATGATAGTTTAGTTTAACTGCAAAGAAATATCTTTCTTCCTCTTTGAAAAAAAAAAAGTGACATAGAGCTGGAGAGGTGACCCAGTGGATAAGAGCACTTACTTCTCTTCAGAGGACCTGGTTCAGTGGTAACACCCTCGAGGCGGCTTACAACCAGCTCCCTGTACCTCCAGCTCCAGAGACACTGTCGTGCTTGTAGTGTGTGCATCCGAGCAAGGACTCTACCACTGTCTACATCCCTAGCCTTGAGTCACAGTTTGATGTCTGTGAAATGGCCAAACAAGCATCTGTCTAAAAACTAAATAGCTAAGGAGGACATATTAGACCGGCCACGCCAGAGTGCGACCCATTACTGTGTGAGCTGACTTTAAAAATGTTTTTTACACAGTACACTATTCTAGCTGCCTCTCCAAACACTGATGTGAATGAGAAGGAAGGAAATGGTGGTTTTCCTGAGCTCCTCCAGTTTTCCTTCCATGTATGGTACAGCTGGCTAGCCTATCCCAGAATCATAGCCTGGACCCACACTCCCGCAAAGTGACCTTAAGAAAGCCCTTTTACCTTTCCGCCACTATTCCCTTGCCTGTGGCAGAAGCAATTGCATTTCCCAACTCATAGTGTTGTTATAGGGGTTAAAGGCTTTATTGCTGTATTATGTACTTAGCAGTCCCAAGTCCAGTGGTTGATGTGGGGTTGTCTGTTTGCTTATGTTGTTGAGCAGGGAAATAAAACAAAAAGAGAAAAAACTGGACCTATGTGAAAGAAAGTGTGTTTGCTGGCACTGAAGAAAAGGTGTAAATCTGAGAGAGGTAGTGAGTTTAAGGGTACTGATCTAGCATCTGCCTACAAAAGAATGCAGTACCAAAAGACAGCTGAGAGTGAGGGACTAGCTGGTACTAGCCCTAAAGACATCCATCATCACACACAGATAAATGCAAAACAAAAAATTGTAAATGTAACCTTTTTTGTTTGTTTGTTTTAATTTATTTTATTTCTGTAGACGGAAGTTACTGTCCTGCCCAGTCTGGCAGCAATTCAGTCCTAAAGAAACACAGAGTGTTTTTATTTATATATATTATATGTATAGCTATATAATATATATAATTATAATAGTGATTATAAATTGTTTTACCTATTATCTCAGACTTAGTATTAGCTAGCTCTTACAACTTAAATAATTCTTACCTATGTGTAGCCATGTGGCCTGGTACCTTTTTTCATTATTATCATCTTGCTTCCTCTGCATCTGGCTGGTGACCACGTCTCTACCTTTCCTCTTCCCAGAATTCTCCTAGCCTGATTGCCCCACCCATACTTCCTGCCTGGCTGCTGGTCAATCAGCATTTTATTAAACTAATATGAGTGCCAAATCTTTAGAGTGTATAAGAGCAGTATCACACAGCAGTTTCCTTAAGGTTTATTTTTATTTTATGTGCATTGCTGTTTTGCCTGCTTGTGTGTCTATGTAAGGGTGTCAGATTCCCTAGATCTGGAGTTAGAGACAGTTGTGAGCTGCCACATGGGTACTGGGAATTGAATCCAGGCCATCTAGAAGAAGAGCCAGTGCTCTTAACCTCTGAGCCATCTCTCCCAGCCCCAATAAATGCAAAATTCTAAAGACCAATGAGCATTAGATGTTGTCGTATTTTGTGCTGTTTTATTTGTGATTGCTGTTTTATTACGTGATTATTTGATTGTGGTTACTTAGTTACATTCCATCAGACCTCAGAGATTTGCTGTTGACTCATGTAGTCATCCCATAAACCCATCCATAAAACCCCTTGAGAACTGGACCATCATCTTCTACATTGAGCCCAATGTGGTGTACATCCCAAGATGCACGTGTATTTGTATAAAATTGCTCAGAACAAATAATTTCTTTTTTTTTAAAACATGGACTCACTCTGGAACCCAGGCTGATATGCAGTTCACTGTGTAGCACAGGCTAGCCTTAAACTTGTAGAGGAACTTCCTGTCTGAGTGTGCCAGATGCTGAGATTCAGGTGTGAGGCCCCAGGCCGTGCAGTCGTCAGAGCCAGTTGTTTCATGAGTGCTTTTATGGCTTCCAGGTCCGCTGGATGATGTACTGGATTGTCTTTGCCCTCTACACTGTGATTGAAACAGTGACTGATCAGACCCTTGCATGGTAAGTTCCACCGCTCCGAGGGACTCGGGCATTCTCAGGTATCCAGAGTTCTTACCCCGCTCTTGCTTTTCACCATGAGAAATACATCAAGCAGCTTAAGTACCCGGCATCGTTTTCTTCCTCTGTCTTCCCCGTGACAACAGCGCTTTCTGTGGAGCCCGCCCTCATGAAGGCAGCTCACGGTGCTCATCCCTGCCCACCTCCCACTCCCACCAGAGTCTTTAAATAGAGAACCTGGCTGTCATAATCCGCTTTCCACACTCATGACTTCAGACTGTTTCCCCGATGGCTTCCGAAATGACTCCTCTCCAATCCGCAGCATCTGGTCGCGGCCCTCCCTCCCTTCCCAGCCCTAAAGCTCCGAGGCACGCACATCGAGACTGCACGTCAGCAACCACGTGGACGCCCGCCCACTCGGCAGCAGCTCCCTGGCGGCTCTAGCAAAGCAACACGAGGCGAATTACAACATGTTCATTCCCTCACTGAGTACACAGTTTATAGAGGACCCATACTTAAGGACTCAGAGTACCTTACCATCCAGCCGTGCTAGCAGAGAAATCTCCTTTTTAAAAATGGAAACCTGAGATCTTGCCAGTGTTTCCACTTCCCATGCATCATAGACTGGTGCTGAAATTAACCCAGTTATCTCAGTTATCTTTTCTTTACCTGAGCTACTAAATGCAGCCAGATAGGTAGGTAGGTAGGCAGGCAGGCAGGCACACAGACAGAAAGATCAAACTGGTACCTAGAGATACTGACTTGAACCTGGCAGTTCGTCCCTATCTCTTCCTTCTTATGCCTGCTTTACATCATTCCCAGTCTTATATTCTCATAGAACATTATATCATATCATCACATAGGTTTGTAGGAAAAGTATACATCATCAAACTTCAATATTATTTTGCTTTCTTTTTTTTTTTTTTTTTTTTTTTTTTTTTTTTTTTTTGACAAGGTCTTACTATGTGACTAGCTGGCCTGGAATTGGCTTATGAACCAGGATAACCTAGAACTCACAGAGGTCTGCCTGGCTGACTCCTGAGTGCATGTCTCGCCATACCTGACCAGACTTAAACATTTTTAACCCCTTATTCACTAGTTAGTTCAAATCAGTATCTATCCCCCGCATGTCCCTGTTGATTTTGGAGTAGATGTTTGAGAAGAATTATCTCTTGGCTTTTTTGGCGGGGGGAGTACACTACATGATTTCTCTGTGTAGCCCTGATTGTCCTGGAACTCACTCTGTACACCACGCTAGCCTCTAACTCACAGAGATCCACCTGCACCTGCCTCCCAAGTGCTGGGATTAAAGATGTGCGTGACTACCTCCCAGCTTCTCTTAGCTTTTAACTGACAAAACAAATATTCTTAGCCATTTGAGGGGTCTTGAGTTTCAATGTCCTTCCTTCTTTCTTCACCTATTTTGAGGCATGATCTTAGGGAGCTAAGGCTGACCTTGAACTCCTGATCCTCCTGCCTCTACCTTCTAAGTGCTAGAATTATAGGCATGAACCAACATTTGCGTGTGTGTGTGCGTGTGTGTGTGTGTGTGTGTATGTTTCTGCATTGCTGGGGATCAGACCTTCATTGCATTAGTAGGCAAACCCTTCATCAACTGATCTACATCCCCAGCCCCCACATTTCTTTTTTTTTTTTTTTTTTTTTTTTTTAGGTTTTATTTATTTATTATGTGTACAGCATTCCTTCCATGCGTGCCCGCATGCCAGAAGGGGGCGCCAGGTCTCATTAGAGATGGTTGTGAGCCACCATGTGGTTGCTGGGAATTGAACTCAGGACCTCTGGAAGAGCAGTCAGTGCTCTTAACCACTGAGCCATCTCTCCAGCCCCTCTTTTTTTTTTCTTTTTACTTTTTTACTTTTTTTCTAATTTCAAGCATAGTTTATATACAGCATTGAAAAATGTAGAAAATGCTACAGGTTAAAGGTTGGGCTGACCAGGTGATTCATTCTGAAAAGGTACTTGCCTCACAAGCCATACAACCAGAGTTCAATCTGGGTCTCAACGTGGATGGAGAGAATTGACTTCTAAACGTTGTCCTCTGGCTTCCACACGTGTGTTATTGGTGTTCGCACCTACCCATCCATATTCACACTGCCTGCATACACATAATCCTAGTTTGTTTTTTTTTTTGTTTCGGTTGTTCAATCCCGAGAGCCCACACACTCGGTAAAGTTGCGCTGTGGCAGAGATGATTTGCCGACTATACAGCCGTCA
Source organism: Chionomys nivalis (assembly GCF_950005125.1). Classification (NCBI taxonomy): domain Eukaryota; kingdom Metazoa; phylum Chordata; class Mammalia; order Rodentia; family Cricetidae; genus Chionomys; species Chionomys nivalis. Next base: position 46,656,510 of record NC_080104.1, on the reverse strand, counting down.
TTCCTCACTGGCCCCTGCCTGTCTGCCTTACCACAAAAACTCAGACACAGGGCTTATATCCTGGCACCCTGTGGTCCTCGCACTGTATGAATTAGCTCTTAGTGTGGCAGCAGGTAACCCTGTAAAGCACAGAGGGTCGGAACAGCAGACTCCACGTCTTGCTTATGTGTCCTCAGGGCAGGGGTTTGTTTGGCTGCTGCTTTGCTGGGCTCAGCTCCATTAATGTCTTCATTCAGAACCAAGGCTGAGGAAGGAAGTGTTTTCATGGCAGAAGCTTAGGAAAAGCTTGGGGAAACTGGACGAGAGTGTCAGAGAGCTGTTAAGACTCTGTCATATTCACTTGTGTTGAACGGTCAAACCATGTGGTCCGGGGTTGGGAAAGTAACTCCACCCACAGGAAAGACCACATTGGACATGGGCACTTGACTAGTTTCCAGTCTGCCTCTGTGGCGATTCCTTATACCCTCATCTGCACTTGGAATTTGGAGAGAAAATTGATGTGTCACAGGACAGATGAAGGTGTCCCCTGATGTCTGTAGGTGTCACATACTTCTGGGACAGTCCCTAGCTGCCCTGGCTACATGCTAGTTCCATCCTTTCTGAGCCGCAGCAGTCAGTTCAGGTGATGTCTCTTGCAAGGTGTCTGCAAGGATCCTTGCAGTCCTTGGTCAACTCATCTATGATTTAGCTGATATGAACTCATCAATAAATTCCATTGTGATCGTTTCCCTCGTCAGCAGCTTCCACACGTGGAAACAGACATGACAAGTTTGCGATCTGTGTTAGTTGTTGTTTTGCTTCTTACCATATTTCTCTCTGATTATTTCTTTGTTTTGCTCCTTGTTAGGTTTCCCCTGTACTATGAGCTGAAGATTGCCTTTGTCATTTGGCTGCTCTCCCCCTATACCAGAGGGGCGAGTTTAATATACAGAAAGTTCCTTCATCCTCTTCTCTCTTCAAAGGAAAGGGTAAGGTATCTCAGTTATTTTCACACCCTGTCTGTCAGCGCATGCTCTACCCGGGGTTATGAAGAGAGGCCTTTTAACATTGATTATAATTAAAACTAACAGGGGAAAAAAATCAACAACAAACTAGCAAGGCATAATGGTGCACAACCCAGGAGGCAGAGGCAAGCAGATCTCTAAATTTTAGGCTAGCCTGGTTTACCTATCCAATTCCAGGCCAGCCAGGGCTAGAGAGTGAGACCCTCATCTCAAAAAACAAAAACCTGAATAAACTAACATCTATGGATGTGTTCTTGTTTCTGTTGGCCAGTTTGTGTGTGTGTGTGTGTGTGTGTTTTAAGACAGGATCTCAGAGTATCATCCTGGCTGACCTGGAACTCCCTATGTAGATCAGGCTAGCCTCAAACTTACAAAGATCTGCCTGTCCAGAGTGTTGAGATTAAAGGCATTCACTACCACACCCCACACCCTGCTGGATTACCTTTTTTTTTTTTTTTTTTTTTTTTTTTACTCAGGGCCTCGTGTAGCCCAGACTGGCTTTGAATTTACTTTGTAACTGAAGATCACCTTGAACGTCTGCTCTTTCTGCCCCTACCTCCCTCCCTACTGGGATCACACACCTGATTTGACTGTGAACTCTTTGCCCCCAGGAAATTGATGACTATATTGTCCAAGCAAAGGAAAGAGGCTATGAGACGATGGTGAACTTCGGGCGGCAAGGTTTGAATTTAGCAGCTGCAGCGGCTGTCACAGCAGCAGTGAAGGTGAGTTTCCCTTTGCTGTGTTGGGTTTTCCAGTCAGCACATACAGAAAAGTAGCCACCTTCCTTTTAGGTCATTAGAAAATGGTGACAGAACTCTGTTTTATATTTATCCTAGCACTTGAATGAACAAATAAGTAATTTAATGACATTTTAACACTTCATTTTCTATGCTACTTGGGAGTTCAAAACTCTTAATTTATTATGAAATTAGAGGTATCTAATAAATAAAACATACCTGCAAATTTCACTTTGGGATACAATCCACCCCCCTTTAACCTTGAAATAGTTTTGATAAATCACATTAAGTAAAGATGACCATTCTTTTCTCTGTGTCTTTGGTCCCCCCCCCCTTTCTCTCTCTGGCATTGCCTTGCTAGGATTTCTGGCTTCCTTCTGCACCTCTACTTCAACCAATTTGAGGTAACTGGTTATTCAAAATAAAGCATGTAAAAAGTTTGTGCTGAGTCACTAATGTCATAGCTGTTTTCTCCATCCGAGTTACTGATTGAACAGCCTTCTCTGGAGACTGGCGCTATGACTCTTGGGCTCCTTTGCATGTAGTAGTTGGTGTGGCTTATTTTCAAAAGCATAGTACAACTGATTTTAGTGTTTGGTACATGGGAAAAAGAAAAACCAGACATCACAACCAAAAAGTGCTGACCGTGACTTTTGAAGCCACCATAAGCTGTTTGCTAATTTGTGTGTGCCTTGGTTGCTTTGTGTGTAGAATAGGGTGACATGTCTCTGAGCATACATGATAGCACTGTGCTTGCTCACGGTGTAACCAGGGATCCTCAATTTCAGGCAAATGGTTTACTAATATGAGATAAAATGTGGGCAATTAGTATTCTACTTTCAAGTCAGACTCTTTTGTTGTTTGTTGTTAAGATTTATTTTTGTTTTAATTGTGTGTGTGCGCGCGCACGCGCTCGTGCATGCACGTGCGTGTGTGCATGTCTGTGTCTATCGATGTGGGTATAATGCCTGTGAGTGCGGGTGCCCATGGAGTCCAGAGCATAGGATTCCCTGGTGCTAGGGTTACAAACAATGTGAACCTCCTAATGTGGATGCTAGGAACCGAAATTGGGTCGTCTGCAAGAGCAGCAACTGACTTCTGAGCTGTCTCCCCAGCTCAGGTTGGGCTCTTTGTGGCTGAGCTGCGCTGTGGAAGACTGCAGTTCAGTTAGGAGTGATTTTTTAGGCCACTTGAGAGCACATTCACTTACCAGAGCCTTCGGCTGGCTCACTTCAGAGTTCATGTATACAAAAGTGAGAACTCTGATGTTCTTCCTGGCCATATTGTAGTGAGGGCTAAGCAGAAAGTCATTCGTAAACATATGTAGATAACTGTATTGATAATGGCTATTGATTACTATAGAGAAGTAAACTACAGTGTTTACTGCTATATAGCTTTCCTCTTCCTGGGCCTGTAATGGGCTTTTCTTTCATTAAAATAGTTGAATAGACTCTAAAACAGCAATGTTCTGAACTTATTGGGTGCAGACCGTGTGTACCTGTATACACACAGACCTGAGCACTGTGAAAAGTGTATTGGGGATTATGCACAGGGTAGGACAGCTAAGCAAATGAAAACTAAAAAGGCAATTATTAACTCTGGGGGGAAAAAAAAAACAACAAAAATTTTATAAGAAGCAAAGTACAGCTCGGCGGTGGTGGCACAAGCTTTAATTCCAACACTCGGGAGGCAGAGGCTAGCAGATCTGTGCGAGTTAGAGGCCAGTCTGGTCCTCAGAAAAAGTTCCATGGCAGGATCCAAAGCTACACAGAGAAATCTGTCTCAAAAAAACAAAACAACAAGAAAAAGCAATGTACAATAACAGAATGTGGCCCAGCCAGGCAGTAAGAAGAACACAAAGAATTGAACAACTGTCCTCTTGCTGTGCTGAGAAGTGGGGGTGAGGAGGAGGGATGGAGGTGAAAGAGAAAGCTCTCATTCTCGGGCACAGGTCAGACGGTTTATCTTATTGTGCTTGCATGTGGAGGGGTGTGACCACAAGGAGCTTGCTCCTTCCCGTTTAAGCTCAGCATTGTTTGACTGTGCAGGCCAAGTGAATACATTCATTTACGCCTCAAAGACATTTCTGAACTTGTCTTATTTAAAAAGCATCATTTAATGTGATCCTGTGTAGAAAATTGCAAATTCAATTTCAACTTTGAACGTGTGTTGAGAACACATTTGAGGACGTTGTTTTAGTAAACATAGAAACCCTAGTGGTTCTCAGTTTAACACTTAGAAATATTTCTACTGTGTTGTCTGGCTTGTGTATATGTGCACCATATGTATGCCTGGTGCCCCAGAGGCCAGAAACAGGTGTTGGGTCCCTGTAGTTAGAGCCATAGTTGTTGTGAACTCTTCTATGGGGGCTGGAGACTGAACTCATTTCTTTTGTAAGAACAGCAAGTGTTCTCAGCTACTGAGTCATCTCTCCAACTCCTAACCATGTTATATAACTATTTGTGGGTTATTTACTGTATCATGACTTATTTATTAAGCCTATTATTGCTTCATGGGAAGTCAGCAACCCTCACAATATAATTTTATCCTTATTCCCTTATTTTATCTCATATTTGCCTTCATCAGTTTTTACCATCCTACCACGTTATCTGTTGCACACTTGACGTCTCTCCATTATCCTAGTCTAAGATGCAGTCTAAGATAGTCTGGCCCTGTGGCCTCGGAGGCGCCTTACCTTCCTACTGCAGCCAATGTATCTTTTGGTTGCTAAGACCCTCTGATATTAAATAATGTTATCTCACAGCAAGACTTTTCTATTAAAAAAAAATGCCACAAAAGATAATCCCGTATATACTTCCTCCTTTGTGATTCATGGATTTCACTTTTATATTTAACAACTCAAAATCAACTTTCCACTCCCCGCCCCTAGGCAGGAAACCAGCCCACCACTGAAGCTCACTGCCCTGCTTGCTGGTGTCGTGGTTGTTTAACCGAAAGAGTCTCAGTGCGTGTGGTCATATCATGTTCTCATGACTCTAGGAATGCTGGAACACTCGATTCCTGGTGCTGTTGTGCCTGTTAGAAATAGTAGCTGTTGAGTACTATGTAATGCTAGCTCTGTTAGCCTCAACGTATACTGTGCTTTCTCTGAGTGGCTGAAATCAGTTTCATTTCCGGAGACATTTACCAAAGAAAGAAAGAAAGAAAGAAAGAAAGAAAGAAAGAAAGAAAGAAAGAAAGAAAGAAAGAAAGAAAGAAAGAAAGAAAGAAAGAAAGAAAGAAAGAAAGAAAGAAAGAAAGAAAGAAAGAAAGAAAGAAAGAAAGAAAGAAAGAAAGAAAGAAAGAAAGAAAGAAAGAAAGAAAGAAAGAAAGAAAGAAAGAAAGAAAGAAAGAAAGAAAGAAAGAAAGAAAGAAAGAGAAAAAAAGTATTGTCACAAAAGAACTCACTGAAGTTCATTTCATACTCAAGTAAATTGGAACCAAATTGAGAAATAGGTCAGGATTAAAGAGAAAATGAAAGAAAAAAACGATAGCAAAATTTATGCATTGTTTTTATATACACATATATAAAAGCATAGTTTGTTAGAAGTATCTTTCAGTCTAAAAATTATTGCACTCGTTGTATGATCTTTAGGTGATGGCGACTTTCTGCCTAGGATCCCCAGGTTGAACCACCTGAGCGTGTAAGAGATGGAAACAGGAATCTAATCAGAACATTTATTACACCATAAAGCAATTCTCTGAAAAATGTTACTCAGTCCTCTGGCCTCATTACCAGGCATCTGTTCACAAGGTCAGTGTACGAGTTTATTTTGGCTGAGCAAAGCACAAATACATGAAGGACCTTCAAGGATTCTGCTGAGGATGCTAAGCAACCCTGCTTCCACGGCGGAGATGCAGGTGGCATTGCTGTAGCTGCCCGCCATCCATGAGATGAAGGGCAGGTGAAGAGCAGTGCCGCTGGCCCCTTGGGCCACCTCTGCATTCACTCTGGCAGCCTCTTCTCATTATATCTCTTTAATAGACCCCCCCCAAAAAAAAATTTAAGGAAATTAGAGCTCTGCAGGTAAAATTGCTGAAATCTAATTGACTTTTAAAGCCACCATTATTACCTTCCAATTTTTGACCCCTTGCTATCTGTTTTAATGACTTTCTGTTTGTGAAAGGGTTTTGAGAATGTTCATTTACAGATTCTTCCCCTTTTCTGTAAGGAAGAGAAAAATCCAGTCCATTTTCCTACAGTCCACAGAGCAGGTTAGCGTAGCCAACACTGGATTCTAGAACACTCGAATTAGTCTGGATTTCTTTTCTCTTTAAGTTTGGATTCTGCCATGTATCGGCCACAAGACTGTAGGCAAACCATCTACACTAATGTAAGAATTAAACACTTTTCTTGTCTATAAAGTGAAGGGTAGACAATTGATATCTAAAACCTCCTGCATCTCCAGAACGGCAGCTCTCAACTGCAAGTGGTTTATGCTCCAACGTGCACCAACATGGACATTTTAGGTCCTCACAAGTGACGAGGACCCACTAGGTGTCAGGGGTGCAGCTTACTGTCCTGCATGTAGCTTACAGTCCTGCAGGGCAGAAACACTGCAAAGACTTTCCAGTTCAGAAGAGCAATGGCACTGAGGTTGAGAGACCCTGCTTCGAAGGTGTACTGAATCTGGGCGGGGGCGGAGGAGGGGAGGACACACAACTAAAGTAAAAGAACATACACACATGTATAAGAAGTTTAGGAAATGATTACAAGTCATTTTGATCTTCTAGTTCCTTTTAAATTTTTTATCTATAGTAATTATTCTTCAATAAATATTTATCTCTCTAATCTTAAACACTAAGATACATCATTCACCTAGTGGGAATACATCTTGATCCATCCTGGACTTCATCGATGCTTTTATCGACTATCCAGAGGGGAGGTTCCCCCAACAATGAGAACTAAACGTAGCAACTGTTAAATGTAACACCCATCCCAGATGACGAGTAGAGAGCTGAGTGACGGTCATAACGGAATGGGATAGTAAGAATTACCATAGAAAAGCATAGACTGTAATAAAGCTTGATAGGATAACACTATATGGCTATATATAGATCTAACGCTATATGGCTGACCTAGAACTCAGAACCCTCCTGCCTCAGCTTCCGAAGGGCTGGGATTACAAGCATGAGCTACCATAACCCAGCTGTGCATATAGTTCTGACATGCATGAATTCTAAAGTGCTAAAGTATGCAATGCCCTGTCGATGGTGACCCCTTCTTCCTGACTGGAGTGCTGTTTCTATACTCTACACAGACTAGCCTCAATTTTCTTATCCTTTTGTTTAATATTGTGCAAGCCAAATAGCAGGAGGAGGGGCACACATTTAATTGAAGCAAAGCAGAAATACCTGTTAGTGATAAATGAGTAGGCTTTGCTACTTTGCCCTCAAAACAGAAGCTGGGCCGGGCGGTGGTGGCGCACGCCTTTAATCCCAGCACTCGGGAGGCAGAGGCAGGCTGATCTGTGAGTTCGAGACCAGCCTGGTCTACAAGAGCTAGTTCCAGGACAGGCTCCAAAACCACAGAGAAACCCTGTCTCGAAAAAACCAAAAAAAAAAACAAAACAAAAAAAAAAAACAGAAGCTGGGCTAGTGAGATGGCTTGGCAGATAACACATACCACTGGAGTTCAGTTACCAGCACCACACTGGGTGGCTCACTACTGTGTGCCTCTGGCTGCAGCCTCCAGCTACAGCCTCTGGCTTCCGCACGCCCCAACACTTACATGCACACACCAACCCCCCCCACACACACACACACACCCATCCCCCAGGCACATGCACAGTTTTAAAAAGTAAAAATAGATTTTTTTAAAACTTTTTTTAACAAATCTTTTTTTAAGATAGCAGAAAAACTATTTTTATTCTTCTATGTTTGTTTCATTTTCGAGGCAAGGCCACACTATGTCTGGCCTACCTCGGTCTCCGGGCCACTCTGCAACTGTGTTTCTTTTGATGATAGGAGCGAAGCATTAGATACAAAAACCCTAGTGACCAGGGTAGCAGAGATTGTTATTATGTACGTGTTACTATAATCAGGTCTCCATTAAGCCAGTGTGAGGACAGATAAGGAACGGTGGCTGAGAAGGCTGTAGCAAAACCCTTCACTTGGAATACGGATTTTAAAGCTAACTTTTAAAAAGATTTTTCTTAAACTTCATTAAATAAAATCATTAATTCAGAATATTAAGGAAAAATTTGAAGGGCTAGAAAATCAATCACCCATCTCATCTACCTAAACATTAATTATACTGCCTTCATTTTGCGTATTTTCCCACATACTGCAGGCTCGCAATGCCTTCATCATGGATGTGATTAGGATTGGGGGAGGATCCTGTGTTGAGGGAAGGGACCGAGTGAGCAAGTTGCCCTTCGGATATGATTATTTTGTAATTACTCCTCTCCTTTGAAGTAGTTACAGTGGATAATTACAACATATTGAATGTTTTTCAACTTTACGGTGCTACACTTATTCTCTGTTCTCATTTTAGATGTGGTTTTGTCTATTAAAAAAAAAACTATATAGTAGGAAATCCAGTTTCCCAAGGTAGTAAGAACTGTTGAAGTGTCGAGTCCTCAAAAAAAAAACAAAAAACCAGCTTATATCCCCTTTTTATCTTCCCCAAGGCTAATCCCAAGTGTCACCAGCTGGCCTCAGAATCACTGTGTCTGAGGACAATTTTAAGCCTGTGGTCCTGCTGCCCTCGTCTCCTGATCGCTGGGATGACAGGCATGCATCACCAGGCCCTGTTCAGTCCATGCTGGAATGGTGTCCTGGATGTCCTGCAGGCTCATGCTAAGCAAGTGCTCTGCCCACTGAGCCTTAGCCCCACTTTCTGTTTTTCCACAGGCCATCACTGAGGCCAGAACCGAGGCCATAGAAGAGCGCTGCTTACAGCTTTGTCTCCATGGTGTGCTCAGCCTGGGTTCTTATACAACTCAGGACCACCGCCCAGGGGGCACCGCCCACAGTGGGCTGGTCCTTCCCACATTGATCTTTAATCAAGGAAATACACTACAGATCTGCCTACAGGCACTATGATAGAGGCATTTTCTCAATTGAGGTTTCTCTTCCCCATAACTCTGGCTTGGGAGCAGGGAATAGTCATAAAAAGAAAACTAAATTTGCATGTTAATGACCTGCTCAATATAAAACCTTTCTAAACCCAGCAGTACATGCCATTAATCCCAGCACTTGGGAGGCAGAGGCAGGCGGATCTCTGTGAATTTGAGGCCAACCTAGTCTACAAGAGCTAGTACAAGGAGAGCTAGGGTTGTTACACAGAGAAGTCCAGTCTAGATGGTCTAGGAGGGCAGAAGCCTAAGATTCACCCTGTCTCTGTCTCCTAAAATCTTGCTCCTATAGCAAACACACATCATACAGCAATAGAAGTAACAACAGCACTCTAGTTCATTGTTGAGGTAAGCTTTCTCTACTGATTGCACCAATTAAAACCCTTGCAATGGTACAATTATTAACCCAGTCAACACTCAGTGGCACTGTAGCTCATTAAAACCAGCCCTGGAAACTGTATTCAAGGGGTGGAGAGGTGACATAGATAGATAGATAGATAGATAGATAGATAGATAGATAGATAGATAGATAGATAGATAGATAGATACAGGCAGACAGACAGACAGACAGGCAGATCTATTTAAAACCCAAGTCATAATATGTGGACTTGCATGCCATTTGTATGTGGGTATGGGATGGAAAGAACAGGCCAGGAGTATTGAGGATTTACAGAAAGAGAAAGGCACAGTAAAGAAAATGACATACAGTTCTGAGGAGATAGATGAGCACAGCACTTCCGTGACCTTTGTCTCTACAGTGTCTCGCTCCATCTTTGCTGTAAGTCAGTGCTATATATCTGCTCAACAGAACATAATATGATGAGCTGAGTTTGTCAAGAGTCTTTTTAAATGTGTTATTGTTTGTGCATGATAGAGGAGAGGCATGTGTGTGCAGAGGACAGCTTTGTGAGGTAGGCTCCCTCCTTCTATTCCTACACGGGGACTGGGGATCAAACTCAAGTGCTGAGATTAAAGGTATGAGCCATTATACCTGGATCAAATCCTAATTTCTTTGTTTTTTGTTTTGGTTGATTGGCTTGGTTTTTCAAGACGGGTTTCTTTGTGTAGCCCTGGCTGTCCTGGAACTTGCTCTGTCAATGAGGCTGGCCTCAAACTCACAGAGATCACCTGCCTCTGACTCCCAAATGCTGGAATTAAAGGTGTGCACCACCATTCCTCCAAAAATAATTTTTAAGTGTGTGATATCCACTTATTTTAATGGGGAAATGGATTTTAAACATTTTTTCTTTTTTCCTTGGATATATTTCCTTATGTTAAAGTGTTTTGCCTTTATGTTTCTATATGTACCATGGGCACACTTGGCATGCAAGGAGATCAGAAGAGAGTATCGGGTGCCCTGGAGTTGGAATTGCAGATGATATATACTGTGTGGGTGCTGGGAATTGAACCCAGATCCTCTATAAGAGCAATGAGAACTTTTAGCCATTGGGCTTTCTCTCCAGCCCCAACTTTAAGCATTCTCACACAATTCAAAGCGTAGCAGAAACACAAACCTTACCTAGGCAGTAGACACAGCGTGTGGTTTGACATGGTATCGGTAAGCTAGAGTACTGAATCATGACTTGTGAATCGACGAGCTGTTTCTTCAGGGTAAAACACACGTGAAAAGAAACGCCCAAATGTTTGTAACACCTTTAACGTTGAAGTTTAGAGATGAAGCATGACGAATGAGTTTCCATGGTGATGTGAGAAGTAGAGGCAATCCAAAATTCACGTGTGTGGGAAGAAATCATCAGTGTAAACGCCTTGAGACAAGTATTTTTAGCCCAGCTATAAATAAAACAATGAATCATCCATATGCTATGCAGATTTAAAGTGGGTAAATTTAGGATTTTTTTCTTTCATTTTACAAAGCTTCACAGTTTAGAGAGATATGTCTTAAAAGTTCAGATGAATGTCCCCATGAAAGCCGAGTGGTGATGAAAACCGTTGCGTGCGGTGTGTGATGGGGATACTCTCTGTGCTGGCCGTGCTCTTTCCGCTGCAGTCACCGGCAGCCAGAGACATCATAGATGTGGCTAGTGAAAGTAAGGAACTTCATTTCAGCTCTGCAATAGTGGCAGGCGCCCTGAATCCCTAGCATTGGGGAGGCAGAGGCAGGCGGATCTCTCTATAAGTTCAAGGCCAACTAGGGCTCCACAGAGATACCCTGTCTGAAAGAAAAAAAAAACAGTGTATTTTCCTTTTTTTTTTTTTTTTTTTTTTTTTTTTGGTTTTTCGAGACAGGGTTTCTCTGTGGTTTTGGAGCCTGTCCTGGAACTAGCTCTTGTAGACCAGGCTGGTCTCGAACTCACAGAGATCCGCCTGCCTCTGCCTCCCGAGTGCTGGGATTAAAGGCGTGTGCCACCACCGCCCGGCTGTATTTTCCTTTTTAATTACTTTACATTTAAATATTTGCTGTGTCTGTCGTATTTTTAGGACAACAGTAGGAGCTTAAGCGCTGGCTCGGTGGTTGGAGTGTTTATCGCTCTTGCAGAGAACCTGGTCCACTTCCCAGCTTCCACGTGGTAGCTCATTGCCTCTGCCTCCCGTTCCAGGGGTCAGACAGCCTCTTCTGGCCTGGGAGGTCGCTGCATCCCTGTAGGACACCTTCTCATATTCATAAAATAAAAATGAATATACCTTTTATAAAGACAAAATGAACTATCCTGTGATGAACATGTCTGGCCAGATTGTTCATTGTGTGAAGATGTTTGCATATCCAAAATTCTTTGGCTCCTAACTCTTTCCACCGACCTCCAGTTCGAGCTATTACCATTCGTGACTTACGCTCGTTTTAAAACACTGTCCTGGGGCTGGAGAGATGGCTCAGAGGTTAAGAGCATTGCCTGCTCTTCCAAAGGTCCTGAGTTCAATTCCCAGCAACCACATGGTGGCTCACAACCATCTGTAATAAAGTCTGGTGCCTTCTTCTGGCCTTTGGCATACACACAGATAGACTATCGTATACATAATAAATAATAAATAAATATTAAAAAAAAAAACAAAAAAAAACACTGTCCTTCCTTGAAGAACTTCTACATCATAAATATTAAGCCCCAACAGGCTAGTTTTACTATTACTAATCCAGAATACTGAGCCACAACTCAGAATTATAATGCTATTTGCTCTGAAGTTAATTTCATTATATTAAAAAATAAAATAAAAGCACATCTTAAAGTTTAGTATAATGCTGAAATGCCTGGAATAAAATGTATTGATGTAATGGCATACTTTGAAATGCATAAAAAGGAAAATGGATTAATGTTGCTATAGATATCAGAGAGTAGGTATAAACAGTGTGTGGCATTCACCTAGATGTCAGCCGCTCCAAGTGCTTTTTTATATAAAGTAAGATGTGCAGGGATGTTAATACATGACAAAATATTACTGTGTTTCTTAATTAAATGTTTTAGCGTGTTGTATGACAAATAGAAGACATTAAGTATTTGAAAGTATCTTTTTTCCTCGGGTCTTATCACGTCTCTGTTAAATAGAGCCAAGGAGCAATAACGGAGCGCTTGCGAAGTTTCAGCATGCATGATTTGACAACCATCCAAGGTGATGAGCCTGTGGGACAGAGACCCTACCAGACTTTGCCAGAAGCAAAGAGGAGAAGCAAACAAGCCAGTGAACCAGCAGGTATGCTCATGTGTTGGAGTATGCAAGGGTCTTTCATAAAAGGGCTAGAGTTCAGGGTGGCTGTTATATAACACACGGGTCCGGAGACAGAGCTCACTTGGCTATTGATACCATTTTTGTCAGGACAGTCTTGTGTACCCTATGCTGGCCTCAGGCTTTCTATATAGGTGAGACTGTCTTCAACTTCTTGATCCTGCCTGTATCGCCCCAGTGCTAGGACTATAGGTGTGAGCGACCACACGCAGCAAAATTTATTCTTTTTAAACATATGTTTTGGGGCTTATTATTTTGTGTGTTGTCTTTCTGTTTTCCAGACAGGGTATCATAGCCCAGGCTTGCTAAGGCTGACCATGAACTTTCTGGTCCTCTTGCGTCTAACGGCCAAGTGCTGGGCTCAGGTGTGCAGCCCCACATCTGATATAATGCAACCTAGGGAGAGAATCCAGAGATTTGGACAAGCACTCTCTGCCAACCGAACCACATGCCCTGCCCAAGCATGTCTTTTTGAGTCTCAGTTTTCCTGTGCAGCTTTGAGTTTTGGTTTTACCCGTAGCCCTTTCTTTCCAAATTTTCTCTAAGTCAAACTGCTACTTGGCCTTTTGCTGCCGACAGAATTCATGAAGCTAGCAGGGGTATGGTAGTGCACACTGGTAGTACCAGCAGTTGGGAGGCAGAGGCAGGTAGATCTCTGTGATCTTGAGGCCAGCCTGGTCTACAGAGCAGGTTCCAGGACAGCCAAAGTTACACAGAAAAACCCTGTGGGGGCGGGGAGGAAGAAAAGAAGATTGATCAATTGATCGTACAACTAAAAGCAGAGCTGTGGCCTCCCAAGCATCTGTGAGGTTTTAGGGGCTGTGGGCATGGTTCAGAGCTCAACCCGTGCTTTAGTTCTGACTGGTCACCAGCACTCTCTGTTCAGACTGTGGATTGACATCTGAGCAGTTCCATGGATGAGCAGCACTCTGCGAGGTCTGTGAACAAGCGGGGACGTTGACTCACAGGTGAGAAGGCTTAAGTGGATGACGAGCTATGACTCAAAACCGAAATAAGATTACTCCAGTGGGCAATGTGGTGAGATCGCACGCTCCAGTTCAAGAGCTAGCTTGTCGGCGTATTCTGCAGAAATGATGAGCCTGTCGGAGTTGCTGTGTCTTGTGCCTGGAATGGACCGGTGTGGTCTTGGAAGCAGATGCGAAACAAGCAGAGTCCCTTCACCATCGTGTCTCGTCTGCAACAGTCTTCCTTCATGTCCAGGCTGAAAGCTAAGATGCTGAGGACATTCCTTTTTTTTTTTTTTAATTTATTTAACTTTTTGTTACGTGCGTTGCTTATTGGCCTGCATTTTTGTCTGTGTGAGGATGTCGGATCCCCTGGAACTGGAGTTACAGACAGTTGTAAGTTGCTGTGTGGGTGCTGGGAATTGAACTCAGGTCCTCTGGAGGACATTCCTTATTAAGGTATTAATCAGTCTTTTGAAAATTTCGTTCTCTTAAGAGACAGGCTGAAAATAATTATAATAGCTCAAGCTAATTTTTAAAATAAAGTAACAGCCCCTCCTTCTTTTTTTCTTTCTTTTTTAAAGACCAAGTTTTGTACTGTAACCTAGGCTGACCTTGAACTCTTGGCAGTTCTCCCGCTTCAGCTTCCCAAATGTTAGCTTCCCACCTAGCCATAGTTCCTCTTCAAAGAGGGGCCGGAGAGATGTCTCGTTGGTTAAGAATGCACACTGCTCCTGGAAAGAACCCAAGTTCAGTTCCCAGTGTTTATTCGCAGCTGCCATAACTCCCAACTCCACCACCCTCTGTGAGCACCTGGACCACGTGCACGTGCCCACATACGGATATGTATGTATGTGTGTACATACATGTACTTAAAAATAATAAAAGTAACTCTTCCACTTTCTCCCCAAAATGAATAATATTTAAAATGGTGGCCAGTGTCTAAAAGGTTATAATCAAACTAACCATTGGTTAATGTAATACTTTTAAGAATGAAGACCTGAGGCTGGGCTGTGGCTCTGTTGGTAGAGTGCTTGCCTAGCATACAGAAAGCCCTGGGTTCCAACCCCAGCATTTCATAAACGGGGCTTGGTGATACACACCTGTAATCCAAGCGCTCAGATTTGAAAAGAGGTGGAAGCAGGAAAGATCAGAAATTCAAAGCCATCCTCAACTACCTAGCGGTTTTTGGTCAGCCTGAACTACGTGAGACCTTGGGTCAAAACAGGAGGGGGGGGAGGAGAGGAGAGGAGAGGAGAGGAGAGGAGAGGAGAGGAGAGGAGAGGAGAGGAGAGGAGAGAGAATGAGAGAGAAAATGAGAATTACTGTACAGGAAGGAAAAAAAACACATCTTGCATCCCAAAGAAGACAAAAGGAAGCCATCAGAAATGTTCTCATTATCTGGGCAGAATGGCACACGCCTTTCATCTCGGTACTCCAGAGGCAGAGGGAGAGGCAGACAGATCTCTGGGTTCAAGGCCAGCCTGCCCTCACTTTATAAAGTGAGTTTCCAGCAGAGCCAGAGCTGCACACAGAAACCCTGTCAGAAGGAGGAGGAGGAAGTGGAGGGCGGGGGTAAACAAACAAGAAAGTTCCCCTTGTCAACTGTAAAACCCCCAGTTTCCTCAAACAATCACAGTCCCTTCCTTTGTTCAGAATGAGGGGTGACTGGGCTCAGCAAAGCAAAGTAATTCTGTTCAGGGTCCCATGCAGCTGTGCTCCAGCAGCAGCTGGGACTGGAGCCACACACCCAAAGGGCTCGCACGTGTCCCTGTCAGAGCCTGGAAAAGCCAAGCAGCAGGTGTTAATCTGTGTCCCCTCTGTGTGGACTCAGGAGTCACCTGGCAGCTGCGGTTCCAACAAGACACTGGCAGAAATGCCACTTGGTGCCTTCACTGCACTATTGGTGGTGACTGAGGTCACTACAAAAGCCTGGGAGGTTGAAGGAGAGGGGAAAAGCCCTGAGCCAGCCTCTTGGACTTTCTGTGAGTTCAAAATGAACTGATCATTTTGGATGACAATCTGCCAGACAAGTGTTCAGAGCAGTTTGTCCGGGACCTCTCCTCTCATTCACAATAACAGAAGCCAAGCACCTACATTGACAGTTGATTACCATGAATACTAACGATGTCCCATTCCGAGGGGGAGAAATAAGTCAGTGAGACAGTGTGGTGGAGAGGCGCGGCAGTTGTAGTTGGTGGTCAGGATGTGAAGCTGTTCAGTGTCTGTACTTGCTAGAAAATCCAGAGATATTCTAAAAGGTTAGCACTGTCTACTTCTATGTTCTATGTAGTGGGGCTTTTTGTTTTACTTTTGTGTGTGTTCTGTTGTTTGATTGGGAGGGTGTTGTTGTTTATCTGTTTGTTGAGTTTTAATTCATTACTCAATCAGAAATAACACAATATTCTTATTTTGGTTTTTGTTTGTTTTTGTTTTTGAGAAAGGTTTTCTCTCTGTAGCCTTCACTATCCTGGAACTAGTTCTGTTGACCCGGCTGGGCCCAAACTCACAGAGGACCACCTGCCTCAGCCTCCCAAGTGCTGGGATTAAAGGCGTGCTCTACCACCACCTGGCTAATACTCTGACTTTGAAAAAAATTTAAAAATACAGTAGAAAACTCAAGAAATGACAGCCTCTATTTTTTTCTGATTTATTTTCTTCATTATACAAGAATAATTTTTTAAGAAGCTACTTGGCAGTTTAAAAAAGGAGAAATTGAAATTACGTAAAAGCCTGCTTCCTGTGACATATAATGGTCTGGGGGCTGTCAGCACGGCTCAGTTGGGTGAGTAGATGAGCTTGCCACCAAGCTTGATGACTTAGTTACAGTTCCAGGACCCAAGTGATGGAAGGCAAGAGCGACCTTGAACAGCACAGTATGCACACTTAAATAAATTAACATTTTTTAGAGAAGACAGAGGACTAGGGAGATGATTTCATGGTTAAAAGCAAATACGTCTCTTTCCAAGAACCCCAGTTTAGTTCCCAGCATCCATGTTGGTCAGTTCAGGGCATCCTGTAACTCCTGTTCCAGAGGGTTGGGGACCCTCCTCTGGCATATGTGGATACCTGCACGTACATGCACGTACACATACACATGATGAAAATTAAAATAACCCATGGTGGCCCAGGCCTTTAATCCCAGTACTCAGGAGGCAGAGGCAAGTGGATCTTTGTGAGTTCGAGGCCAGCCTGGTCTACGAAGCCAGTTCCAGGACAGAAAAACCCTATCTTAAAAAACCAAAATAATAATGATGATAATAGTAACAACAACATAAATCCCTTCAAAATACCCCTGACAGGGGGCTGGAGAAATGGCTCAGTGGTTAAGAGCATTGCCTGCTCCTCCAAAGGTCCTGAGTTCAATTCCCGGCAACCACATGGTGGCTCACAACCATCTGTAATGAGATCTGGTGCCCTCTTCTGGCCTGCAGACACACAGACAGAATATTGTATGCAAAATAAATAAATAAATATTTAAAAAAAAAAAATACCCCTGACACCTCTTCCGAGAGAGAGAATATGGCTTCATTTTATCCTAAATAAGGAACATCTCCCTACTTCCTTGGAATTTCCTCCCATCAGCCTCTGGCCTCTGTTGTTGCCCCAGCCCTCCACGGTCACACTCAGTGCCACCTGGAATGTGCTACTCTTGACTACTATAGGAAAACAAAGGATTCTGGCCAAAATAATGTCTGATTCTGCTTCCAAATCCTTCCTGATTTCCAGCCTAGATGTTTGGCAGCCTAAAATTGTTATTGCCTAATATATAATTAACGTCTTTTATGTTATTATGAGAGTGAAAAGCATATTAGCAACTGTTCACAATCTGCATGGAAAGTCTCAAATTATTTGTGTCCTGGGTGAGCTGGCTGACAGACATTTGTTCCACACCATTTTCCTGATGGGAAACTTCATCCCTGCTTCCTCCTGGGCCCTTATCGTGCACTCCTTATCTTTATTAGAGAGGGCTTTAAAACTGCTTAGGGCCACACAACTGCGCGGGCGCGCACACACACCCCTACCCCTGTCTTCATTGCCTTAGACTGGCCCTTGTCTGGCTTTCGCCAGGAGCCTCAGGTTAGGTTCTCAAAGCTATGGTCATCATCCCCCAGGGCTTCTTAGAGATGCTCATCTCTGCCCCGCCCCAGGCCTGCTGAATCACAAGCTTCCACGGGTGGGGCCCAGCAATGTGTACTGGCACGTTATCCTGATAAGACACGCTAGAATCTGAGGGCCCTGCCTTCAGGGATGGGGTGCTCTTGCTCCGACTCCCAACCTGGAATACTACTAGGATTCTTACAATAGCCATCCCTCCTGGGTGCCTGAATAGTGAACAGAAATGAGTATTTATCGGGCCACATAACAGCCACTTAGTTGGCCCTGTGGTCACTGACTGATCTTGTGTGCTGAAGGTCTCCTCTTAACACCTATCTTATGGCCAGTAGTTTCTGTCAGCGGAAACTTCCCGGCTTGATCACACTGTAACCTTGCCCCAGTGAACTCCCCTTTCCGATTGCAGCCCCTTTGCATCTTTCCTGGGCTCCCTCATCATTTGACCAACAATGTGACAAGTAGTGGAGGGGCTTGGGTCCTAATTAAAATCAAAGGCACAAATGACACCCTAAAACACAACTTTTGGGTTTTATGCAACTCATGTGGGAGTGAAAAGAAACTTTACAGCATATCTGATTATTTTTCTCTGAGGGCCTTTTTTTTGTTTTTTTTTTTTGTTGTTGTTGTTTTTCTTTTTTGTTTTCTTTTTAATAGGGTGTGGGTGTTATTTCGTTGTTTGGAAATTTTTAGGAGAGCCAAGGTTTTTTTGGTGTTATTTGGCTTTGTTCTTGTTGTTTGAGTTTGTCTTGTTTGGTTGGTTGGCTGGTTGGTTGGTTTTTCAGAGACAGGGTCTCTCTATGTAACTCTGACTGTCCTGGAGCCCATTCTGTAGATGAGGCGAGCTTCAAACTCCGAGATCCGCCTGCCCCTGCCTTCCAAGTGCTGGGATTAAGGATGTATGATGTGTGTCACCACAGCCTGCCTGGTTTTGGCTCTTTAAAATCTTAGATATTATTATTGTGCATTTAGAGGTCAAAGGGCCACTTTGGAGTCATTCTCTTGTTCTGCCTTTTCCCGTGTGTTCTCAAACTCAAGCTGAGTCACCTGGCCAATCCTCTTTTGACATGGGGTCTTACCTTTAACTCAGGCAGACCTTAGACACAATCAGTCCTTCTCTGCTTCCTGAGTTCTTGATGCCACCGGTGTGTATCATGTCTGACTGTGTAGTGTGTGCTCCTCTCTCCTTCTCACCGTATTCCTTTGAGGCGGGTCTCTCCCTCAACCCGAGGGGCATGTATCTTTGCTAGGCTGACAACCTAGAACTCCCCAGAGATCCTCTTGTCTCTATCTGTGCCCACCTCACACGCATACACAGACAGCAGTGGAGTTGCAAGAGTCTAGAGGCCCATGTCCAGATTTTACTTGAATCCTGGGATCTGAACTCAGGTCTCGTTGTGCTTGTATAAGTGCTCTTACTTACTGAGCTGGCTCCCGAGCCCTCTGACTTATTGTTCATAGTGAGAATGGACTGCTGGCTATGGTGCCATCACTGTGAATTCCAGCCCAGCCTGGGCTACAGAACAAGATTCATCTCAAAAAAAAAAAGAAAAAAAAAAAGTAGGCAAATGAATAAAAGCTGTCAGGGAGAAGTTCGTGGCGGAAATGAGTCCTCTGATCCTTATCTGCAATCGTGCACAAAGCAAAAGTTCACTGAAAAGGGCCGGGGGCACTTTCCAGACATCAGGCAGAGCTACCCCAGATAGACCCTCATGTCAGGCAGGTGAAGAGGCAGGCTAACTGTGGCCTCTGTCTAAGACATGCTCTTCTTGGCCATTTGTTTAGCCTACGGAATTCCAGTGAAAGATGGAGGTGAGCAAACAGACGAAGAGGCCGAGGGGCCGTTCTCGGATGACGAGATGGTGACTCACAAGGGGCTGCGGCGGTCCCAGAGCATGAAGTCTGTCAAGACCATCAAAGGCCGCAAAGAGGTCAGTGTGCATCGGGTAACTGTTTTCCTGATGATCTGTGTGAGGAGTTTCCTTCTGCTTTGTCGTTACCGATAGAAAACAACCCGTGAACGAAGGATTTGGGGGAGAGGGCAGCATGGTGGTTCAAACCTGTCATTAAAGCGGGAGTGGTGGGAGCTCTAGGGGCATCCCCCCACCACCACACCGGAAATTTTGAAATAGGAAAGTTCTTATTTTCTGCTCTTTGTAGACAGTGGCGTTCCCGTCTAGCAAACCCCACAGTTACTCTGTCTCTTGCTGCCTTCTACATTGGCAAGGAAAGTTGCTAACGGAATCAGCTGCATAGTGTTGCTTTCTGCAAGCCATACACGATGAGTAAATAGTAGACATTTCCCTGCAGTCACATGGTGTCATTGTGCTAAGACTCACTGACCGACTGTGTCCTCAGCAAGACGTAAATAGTAAGTCGGTGTTTTCATCTGGGATTGGAAATGTCCTGTGTACTGCGCACACTGTTGTGTCACCAGCTCCATTTCTGTGGGTGTTCTTACTAAGGTTGTAACTGGTAAGAGTGCTTCGATGACCGATTGCTTTGGGTGCTCAACTGGCGTTTGAACCAAGGGCGGGCCCAGTGGAGGCGATGCAGCCACTATACTTCTGAGCTGTGTTCCCAGCACATTTTATATTAGACAGGGTCTCAATAAGTTGCCCAGACTGACCCAGAGCTCCTTCTGTGGCCAGAGTAGAGCTTGATCTTACAGTCCTCCTGTCTGGCCTTCCAAGATAGTTGGCTTTTTATACCAGAAGAATAAAACAATTACTGTGATGATGAGGTATTAAATCCGACCTAGTTAGCAGGGTGATGGTGGCGCACACCTTTAGTCCCAGCACTCAGGAGGCAGAGGCAGTCAGATCTCTGTGAGTTTGAGGCCAGCCTGGAATACAGAGTGAGTTCCAGGACAGCCATGGCTGTTACACAGAGAAAGCCTGTCTTTAAAAAAAAAAAAAGAAAAAGAAAGAAATAACAAAAAGCCTGCTTAGTTTAAAAGAGCAGTCAGTCTGTTTAGTTCTGCTTGTTTTAGTTTAGGTTAGTTTTAGCTAGTATACAAAATAACAAATGTCCTTATGGCTTTTTTTTTTTTTTTTTTTTTTTTTTTTTTTTTTTTTGTGGTTTTTCGAGACAGGGTTTCTCTGTGGTTTTGGAGCCTGTCCTGGAACTAGCTCTGTAGACCAGGCTGGTCTCGAACTCACAGAGATCCGCCTGCCTCTGCCTCCCGAGTGCTGGGATTAAAGGCGTGCGCCACCACTGCCCGGCGCTTATGGCATTTTTAATACATAGTTACTTTGGGTTATGTTTTGTTTAATTTGGGTTTGGGTGTTTGGTAGTGGTGGTTTTTGTTTGTTTCCTGGCAGGGTTTTTCTGTGTCCTGACTCGCTTTGTAGACTAGGCTGGCCTCAAACTCACTAAGATCCACCTGCCTTCTGCCACCACTACCTGACTGGGTTACCTGTTGTTAATACTAACACTTTTCTTTCTTCAGGTGCGGTATGGTTCGCTCAAATATAAAGTGAAGAAGAGACCACAGGTGTATTTTTAGTGTCTTCACCTCACCTATCTCAAGACAAATAACCCTAACAAATCAACTTCATATTCTAATTCGATGCATTCAGGACTTACACTTTGATTCTTCTGATTGCAGCAAGGACGGGATTTACTGTAATAATTTTAAAGAGTTTGTGTTTCTTTAACAATTACTTGTAGATATTAACTGCTAAATGTAGTTATGTAAGGTTTATTGACGTACATGTCTATAACAGCAGTTACAGAGAATCACATTATCTGATTTCATCAGCAACACTGAGTGTCTGGGATCTAAGGATAAAACACAGACCCAGGGTATACTTGAAAAGTCTCTCCTTCAGGATACAACTTGCCTTTCTAGTGTTGCATTGTGTTTACACCCATCCATGCCGCCCGCATCTGTCACAGGAGGGTGGTGACAGCCACTGAGCAGCCAGTGTCGTGACAAAGACATAGTGTAAGGTGGTGACATGTCCTTTACATAAGCCTTGGAATCGTTCCACCGTGAGTTCAAAGTTTTTGAAACAGATGTTTGAAAACCAGATGTCCACACAGCACTTTCCTGGCTGGTTTTGCACACTTGAAAATTGTTTACTTATTTTATGACTGTACATTTACTTTAAATTTTATTGATGCCGTCTTTTTTGTTGTCTTATATTCTGACATGTCAAAATTATGCCTTCAAATGCATCATCTCCTTTTCCTATGTGTTTGTTTTATCTGTTAAATTCATTTGATTTATAGTAGAGACACATAGCTAACACTCATTAAATTTTTACTTTTTGATTTTTGTTTTTTGAGAAAAGGTCTCTTGTAGCCCAAGGGTGGCCTTAAACTCCCGATCCTATTCTTGCTTCCTCCACACAGTTGCTGGGATAACAGGTGTATATTATCACACCTGACTGATTTTAACTGCTTTTTAATTATATTCTTGACATCTAAGAAATTATTAACATTAACCAGTTTCCATAGTTGAATTTGATGTGTTTTTATCAGCAACAATTGTATTATTTTATGTTTTAAAATGTAGATTTTTGGAAGAGAGTCAAGACCAGTATAGTGCTTAGTATTTTCTTCTTGCTTGCTTCCTTCTTTTTTTTTCTTTGTTTGTTTGTTTGTTTTTGGGGGTTGTTTTGGTTTTTTTTTGGTTGGGGGGGGCAGTTAGTGTCAGGGTTTCTTTGTGTAGCCTTTGTTGTCCCAGAACTAGCTCTGTAGACCAGACTGGCCTCGAACTTACAGAGACCCACCTGCCTCTACCTCCTGAGTGCTGGGATTAAAGGCGTGCACCACCACTGCCCGACTGCACTCAGTGTATTCTGACTCATGGAACTGCCCAGTGACCACACCCCTTTCTCAAGCTTGGCAGACGCAGATGCTGGTTTAGAGACCTGGTGGTGACTAAAGTCATTTGAATCTTTTTCCTGGCTGAGTTTACTCCCTGAAGATGAGTGTCAAGATAGAACATAAACAGTTGATGCTATATAGCATAAGCTCCCAGAAAAAAGATCACCTTTTTAATATGAGAGGTATAGAGGGATTGAACTCAGAGGTTTATTTCAGGTTGCCCTACTAACTGCACTATGAATCTTAAATCGGTGTATTTGGGATGATGGATAATCAAAATTTCAATAATCAAACAATATTTAGTTGGGGGTGTCTGAGTGTCATTCATACATGACCTCTTGATGCTACTCTGATTATTTCCTAAACACCAAATATTTAACACCAAATAAAATTCAATTTTTCTCCAGAACTTAATCTACTTTGCTTTGACTCATAGTGTCTTTGTTACTAGACGACTTCTAGTCAAACATCTATAAAATCACATAATAAATTATTGGAAAGAGTGTTATTTATTTAGCCTGGACCTGTCCTGCTCTGTATAAACGCCATGCTGCCAGCTTGGTTTCCCGGGCAGAGGCAGTATTACCTGATAAGGCAATTGGATAAGTAAGTTACTCTGTCTCCATGGGGACTGGTTGGCACCATCTTATCTTTTAAAAGTCCAGTGTCTTCATTAAACCTGCCCTTTGGAGCCACTGGTAGATGCCATGCTTGACATAGGCAAGGCCTGGAGTTCAATCCCAGAATAAAAAAAAAGCAAAAATTAGTTAGAACAAACTTACCCATCCTTTAAGGAGTTCATATGCTATTTGTTTTCTCTTTTGATTTTTTCTTTTGTTTTGTGAGACAGAGTCTCACAGTGTAGACCAGGCTGTCCTCCAACTCGCTGTGTAGACCAGGCTAGCTTACAAGCTCCCCAAGATCCACCTGCCTCTGCCTTCTCTGCCTTCCATGTGCTGACATTAAAGGTGTGAGCCACCGTGCCCAGCTTGTGGTTTTTGTTTGGTTGGTTGCTTTTATTTTATTTTTTGAGACCAAGTTTTACTCTAGCCAGCCTGAAACTCACTATGTAGCCCAGGTTAGCCTCGAATTTGTGGACACTCTTCATGCTTCAGCCTTCTGAGTGCTGAGATTACAGGTGTGTGCCACCACCACACCATGTTTCACGGGCTTTTCAAATTGGCAGAATTACTACCTTGTAGAATGAGAATGCCCAAACAAAGGTGCCACCGTGGCTCCGATCTAATGTTGGCCTTCCTATTCACTGTCCTTCTCGTTCCCAGCCCATACTTCGGCATATTACAGCAGTTGACATGCTTCCCGCACTTGATGCTGTCTGTCCTGCCTCTCATGCTTTGATTCTGTCCTCCACAGTCACGTGTCATGCATAGTACAACCTTGTCTTTGAACTTTGTATACTGAGCTAAAGGGTTTTTTTTTGTTCTGTTTCTTTGATGGTGGAGCTGGTCTTGTTTACTTCTCTGCTTTTGAATCTGCCGATTTTTTTAAGAGATGTAAATTTATTCATAGACCACAGTGCCTTGACTTAACCCTACTGCCGATTGGGGCGCCAGCATGCAATGCACACGCCTGTTTAGGGCACTGTTTCTCTGCTCTTTGGCTTTTATCCAGAAATCACAGCCGACTAGTATCTTATCTGACTATCCAGTCATTCAGTGTGATCACTAATACCGAACTGATCCCCATACTTAACTGTTGTTTAAGCATGAGAATTGCTACAGTTTCTATGTCTCTCTTTTCTTTTTCCTTTCTGGTATTAAAAGGAGCCATAAGTACAGCTGGAGAGACAGACAGCTCAGTGTTTTAAGAATGCATACTGCTCTTACAGAAGACCCAGGCTCAGTTCTTAGCCCTATACCTGGTAGGTAGTTCACAACGGCCTGCAGCTCCAGCTCCAGGGGATGCCCTTTCTGATGTCCAGGTGCAGCTGCACACATGTGTGAACATATCAGCACATGGATATGCATACATAGCCATAATTTATAATAAAGAAAAGTCTATGGAAAACAAAAAGGAACCAGAAATAATCTGATTGCTAAATGCACAATTGTATGAGCCCACCCCACTCCGCCCATCAGATGCCATTCACGCACGTCGCTGTGTGTTTTCGATGGTTAAATAATGAGATCCGGCCACCACTGCTGGCAAGATCACTGCATGGATGAAGAACTAACTACTCGCGTGTTTTCAGGGATCTTATTTCGTGTGTCACCACCAAAGACTTCCACAGTGTTATAAAGCATGTAAATACTCGAAAATTATGTCAAACATTGGTTAAATGTTTCTACTGCTTCCTTCTCTGTACTTTTGGGGAGATGCCTGGACCTTTATGGTATTACTATAATGTCTTACATTGACTATAAATGTTTTTTTTAAATTGGAATAGGCTAATTTTTCATTTAGTGCCTTTCATTGGGAAAACTAAGGAGAGCTAAATAGATCTAAATATAGAACTCTGAATACAGATTCCAAACCTGTTTCCTCTGTCCTCTCCTTTTTAGGTTGATTTATTTGTTAAACAGTCGGGTAAATTTTGAGAAGATTGCTGATTTGTGGTTTGTAGCATTTCTACAGAAACATACTCTAAGGTTAAAGTGTTCTGAAAAGAAAGTCTCTTTTTCTCTAAGTACTTTTGTAATCTTTTAGGGGTGTTCTGCAGATTGACCCTTTTTGAATATTGTATATCAACCCTTTTTAGCATTGACCCTGACTTAACAATTTTTTCTTGTAGTATTTTTTAACTCTGTGTACTTTAATACTTTAAGCAAAAATAACTCTGTAAGATCTTTGTTAAAGCTGTCCTCAAGCCCTGTACGTGGGTGACTCTGCAAGTATATTTGGGGAATTTTTACAATAAAATAAACTCATTATATTAGGGGCAGTTGGGTATTTCTTTATGTATCGGCATCCCTGTGTTGAACTCCGTGAATGTTTTTTCTTACTCAACATGTCTTGATTTAGTACCAGACAACATACATGTCCCTCGGACTGCAGTCAACAGAGCAAGTTACAACTCTTGTTACTTTCTGTAAAGCTTGTCATAGGCCGAGGATAGCGTCCCGAATTGTAGAGTTTGGATGCTAGATAGAGAAGCAGGGAAAATGGCACAGGAACTCTGTCACCATAGACTGACTGGCTGTCTCCAGCATAGAATATAACAGAGAATTCTGATTTCTGTATCGGGGAAGTGTTCTGGAGCTCCGTCTGTTTGAGAGCAGGGAATTTGTTGTTATATGCTAATCAAGTTACCATCCCTTTTTATAGATCCAGTAACATGCATCAATTACCCAGCTTGTACCATTGTGTGCTTATCTTTCAACGCAGCCTAGCTAAGAAGACAGAATAACAATTTAAGGGAGTTCTTGTTTTGAAAGAGTGAATCCACTGTTATCAAAATGTCTGTATTTTTCTGAGATTTCTTGTAGGTAGATCATTTAATAAATCTTTCCCCCTGTAATAATAGTCCTAGCTGTCCTGGAACTTGATTTGTAAACCAGGCTGACCTCAAACCCACAAAAATCTGCCCTCTCTGCTTCCCAAGTGCTGGGATTAAAGGCATGTGCTACCATGTCTGGTGTGACCAAAAAATAAAAATAAAGAAATATGTGGGGTTTTTTTTCTTGCCTTTACCTCTTAACATCCAACACAGTGGTGAATCCTTTAGCTTTTCAAAACGTGTTCTGAATCTGACCATCTTACTCAGTTCTCGTGTGTGTGTGTGTGTGTGTGTGTGTGTGTGTGTGAGAGAGAGAGAGAGAGAGAGAGAGAGAGAGAGAGAGAGAGAGAGAGAGAGAGTCTGTCCTCTCTACCATGTGGATGCTGTGAACAGAACTCAGGTCCTTAGGCGGTGACGATCAGAGATAGATCTTGGGCACCAGGGTGAGAGTTTATTTTTTTTTCCAGTCGCCAAGGTTTAGAGAAAATAAGCGAGGAGAGCATATGGCTGGATTCTTTTCTGCTGTGGTGTACCGTCACAGACTACTTCAGAAGGGTTGGATTAATCATCAGTGCCACACCTCATTTAAGTTACTCAGAATTTGAGTGATATAAAAAGTCATGGTTCCACCAGGAATCAAGAATAGTCAGAGTTCACCAGGAAAACACTACCATTAGAAAAGGGAAGAGATCGATCCATCGATTGATTGTTTTAAATAATTGACTCAAGCGATTCTAAAGGTTAGCAAGACCAAACTTTGCAAGGCAGCCCCATAGGCTGGCAATGGAAGAGTTAACTTTTTGGACATGTGCAGGTACATGTTGCTAACCACATTCCCTTTTCATCGGACTTGGATTAGGCCCCACCCACATTATGGAGTGTAATCTGAGAGTCTGCAGATTCATGACCTCATCCTAAGAATAAGGGTAGAAGTCAGGAGTAGTGTGGTATATGACTTTAATCTCAGCACCCAAGATGCACCGTCAGATGGATCTATAGATGTTCTGGGCCAGTCTGGTCTACATAGCAAGTTCAGGACCAGCCAGGGATACATAGTGAGACTCTGCCTGTAAATAGATAGGTAGGTAGGCAGGCAGACAGATAGATGGGTGGGCAGATGGATAGATAGATAGATAGATAGATAGATAGATAGATAGATAGATAGATAGATAGATAATAGATTGATATAAGAATGGAAGCAATAGGGAGGGATGGACAGACAAAAGATACTTTAGTAGTGTTAAATAGGTACAGTGGTATAGCCTTACTTGACATATTTAAGTAGCCATCATAATATAATTAAATTTATAAAGGAATTCCACCTCAAAATAAAGCCATTTCCTTGCTTCTGGTTGTAGAAGTTTCAGCTCTGGTTAGCCTACAAAGAAGGGGATGCTGTAACCTATGCTGAAAAAGAACAACTACTTGCTAGCTTCTGATGCCCCTTTGTTTCTTGCTGTCAGCCAGGGTATCACCCTGCCCCGCAAGCCCATCAACCAATCCCGTGAATAACCTCCAGGCCCTATCGTTGGGATTTTGGACTTCATTATACTTACTTTGGGAATCACACGATACTGAAAATAGTTAACCTAGACATGGTTTTATAAAACAGAAGTTTCGGATATTTATCGGAAGATTAAGTGGAGTCAGCTGTTAGGTTCAATCATTGATTTAGCTCTTAGCTTTAGGGAGGAGAGAGAAGATGCTTTTAAACTAAATAGGGAAAATAATTCACCATCAATTATTGGCTAAGACCAAACAGGAAGCGTCTGAAAAGAGGATGCGGCTACTTGAGAGGAGCATCCTCTCAGGAAGTGCTTTCCTTCCTCCAGGCCCTCCCGGCAGCGTTTGTTCCTGGCCTCCCTCCCTTCAAACCACACCTTGTAAACCCTTTTGTGGGCCCTGTTCCCAACACCAAGAATTCCTGGTGTTCCTCCATACCCGGTTTCAACTAATAAAACACACACACAAACGGTCCAACGCCATTTCACACAGGGGGTTAACTTTATTCGGTCTTTAAATTGAAACTGCGGTTGGGACGCACAGCAGGCGACAGTTTCCGTATGCTGTGCTCTAGGAAAGTAGAGCTGAGTTATTTATACTTTTTACAACATACTGTATAAAATTCAAGCTAGCAAAGAGGCCCACAGGAAGGGAAATTAGACAAAGCCGAGAAGACAAAAGAATCCCATTTTGCAATATTCTGAGAAAACACCTGTAAACCCGCACAAAAGTTTAATATTTACCATTAAGCCACGTGCAGAGGTATTGTGTTTACTTTAGAATAACTTAAAGTCAAGAAGGAGTGAGAAGGGGGAAATGTAACGGGGGAAATGCGCTTTAGAAAAGCAAAGCTGGTAAGAGTTGATCTTACCAAGTGCGGAGTAAGGTCACGTGACAGCAGGTTGCTCTTTGACCCAACTATCTCCAAGCGCGTCTGACAGCAGCGAGGAATAATTGCTTCCTCATTTAGATTAGACGATGTGCTCTCTGCAACCGCATCCTCTAAATAGATTGGAGAGAGTAATTGAAGCAAGCTATACTGGGAAGCGGAGTGACCGATTCCTCCTGGTGTGAGCCGGGAGAGCCTCGGTAACCCCATCAGTACGGCCTTCATCCTGTTCCTATTTAGGGAAGCCGCAGGGCTGCGGTGCTGAGTCCCCGCAGCTAGCTGCCTTTATTGTTTAGACTTGGGGGGAAGGTCACATGCCCTCTTTGACAGAGAGGTTTATGGGCTCTCTAATTAGCTGCGCCCTCCACCCGACAGACAGTTGGCCACCTTCCAAGAACCGGGGTTTGGTAGCCACTGCTGAAGGAGAAAACAAGGTTATTTACCCCTGTGACTGTAATTCTTGGCACAAACTCGCCCTTTACACTCAGACACGTTTGCCTTTGTTCCAACTTGCGTTTGGAATTCTGAGTAGGGCGTTGAGGGGAAATGCGGCTATATATTTAGTGCTACACAACACATATGTTGGCCTCAGACCCTTTTCACTATTCCAAGGCCTCATACAAAAAGAAGGGTAACAGAACCCTGCTTGCACATGCCCACCCGCAAGCTCAGAAAAGGAAGTTAAATTCGCAACATCTATAAAATAACAGTTGTACGTTGGGGCAGTTGGAAATACCAACGGTAAAACGTGATTGGGTTTAGGTATTACTGGAGTGCCCGGAATATATTTGGCTTATCCTATTCTGTCGGGTCTGCGGGATGGTGGATTAAGCCGATAGAAATACTTTGGGGCTGATTCAAACCAGATGCTCGGGCGCAGCCCAGCGTTAGGCAAGGCTGCCCCCTCGGCAGTCTGCCAGCGCAGCCAAACCAGCCTGTTCTCCACCAGATACCTCGGCCATAAAAAGCTTTCAAGTCCCCATTGTTATTCCAGGCACATTCCAGGGGGATTGAGTCACAAGGCTCAACAGGACTTTCTCCCGGTTTGAACTGCCAGTGTAGGGTGGATCAGACCCCCAACTTCAA
The DNA here is from genome assembly GCF_950005125.1 of Chionomys nivalis. Taxonomy (NCBI): domain Eukaryota; kingdom Metazoa; phylum Chordata; class Mammalia; order Rodentia; family Cricetidae; genus Chionomys; species Chionomys nivalis. Next base: position 46,627,163 of record NC_080104.1, on the reverse strand, counting down.
ATGTGGAATCCACTTCGGGTCAAAAGGCGCTTTAGGGCAAGCTCCAGGTGTAGCCCTCATCCCCCTCCACCTACCCAAATGGAGCTCCCTGGCGCACAGCTGGAGTCCCAATGCCAGCTCCAGGGGTCGGCAGAAGAAGATAATGTATTTATTTTATAGGAATAAATTTCCTGCGCTGGTTTGGGAAGCTTAAAGAGGTGCCCGGAGCGGGGGTGGGGGCTGGTTAGAAACTCCTACGTTAGGCCAGTTAGACCAAGTGTGTGTGAGATTTAGTAGGCCCACGCCGGGAACAGGATTTGAGATTCCCCCGGGTTTTAAAGTCAGTTAACAGGGAAAAGTCCCAGCCCCTCCCACGCGTCCACCCAGATTCGCCCGTCGCCTGCCCAAGACTGGGAGCGCGCACAGCTGGCGGCCTGCGAACTACATCTGGAGTGCTAAACCCCCACCCACCCCGCACCCAGATGTTCCAGGGCCGGAGGTGGGGCTCCCGGAGAGGCCGTCCCTTCCTCTCGCAGCCGGGTTCCAGATGCCTGAGGCTCTGGGCGTCCCACCTCTGGGAGCAATCTGAAGCGGCCGGGGCCCTGGGGTGGGAAGTAACTGGAGCTGCTCTGGGGAGGTTGGGGTGATGGCGTCGTGCCAGTAGGCTGCCATGGAGACCAGCCCACCGCGTGGGATTTAACAACTCTAGTTCCCCGGGAGGTGATGGCATAGGGAGGGGCCGGCGGGGACGCTTGGGAAGGGGAGGGGAGGAGGACTCGCTGTGGACCGATTCAGACCAGAGCTGAGTCCCTCCTCCCTTTGCACTCTGGTTCCTGCTTCAAAGGCAGGCCTTTCTGGTCCCAGGTCCTCTTCTCCTCCTGGATCTTCCATCACCCAAAGAGGGAGGAACTTCAAGTAGCCTCTCCATTTTCTCCGAAACCTGAGCGTGTCTGGAGAAGTGTGCCGTGGGAGGGTGGCCGCGCCCCTGTGACGTTGGTGAGCCGTTTTGGCGATCTGCTCTACAACTGTTTTCGCCAAGGGTTCTAAACTGTTCCAGAAAGTCTGCGTCTATCGGATGCTACGATATGAACAAATCTTTTCCACTCGATTTGTTTAGCCCTTCATAAAGTTGTCCTCAGATTTTTATTTAAGGGTGTCATAACATCCTTGGTCATTGCGCAAATGTGACAATCAGGAGTCGCGGGGTGGGGAGTGGATGCCGGAAAAACAAAAATGAAATCACAACCAAGAAGAAAATGATAAAAGGTGGCCCTTTTTAGTTCAGACAGATTATTGCAGTCTTTAAGGCAAGGCCTTCCCTCAAACCCACCCTTTCAGGGAAGGGAGGGTAAATAGGCCCTGTCTTCTAACCTATTCACCAACTGATACCAAGCAAAGCTTGTCCAACCTGGGAGAGGTCCCACGTCTTCCTGGCTTCTATGAGAATAAAAATCCAGAGTCCTGAGTACCCGCACTAAGTGTTCAAATATTTGAGTAATGCTTCCTTGTCACCATTTCTAACATGTAACTGGTGAGGGACCGGGAATGTGGCTCAGTTGGTGGAGCGTTTACCTTGGATCGACAAAGCCCAGAGTTCTGTACCCAGCACTGCATAACCCCGACTTGGCACAGTCCTGTAATCTCAGTACATCCTCGTTAGAGGCAGAAGGATCAGTTCAAGTTATCCCTAGCTACACAGAGAGTTTCTGGCCCTCTTGGGCTTAGAGGGAGGGGTTCAGGGAGTGGGAGAAGGAAACAAATTTGACTGTACTTAAGTTCCATAAAAATTACCTAGCATCGCGTGTATAGGATGTGCGTGGAGTTAGAGCGGCAGCTGGACTGTGACTTCTAGGGATGGAATTTAGGTCAGGAGGCTTTTGTTAAACCATTCCACTGGCCCTAACTTTCCTCTCTTGTCGACATTATAGCTTGAAAGGTCTTTTGTTGTTCTTTTGGTTTGGTTTGGTTTTTCAAGACAGGGTTGCTCTGTGTAGTCCTGGCTGTTCTGGAATTTGTTCTGTGGACCAGGCTGACCACGAACTCAGAGATCTGCCTCCCAAACACTGGGATCAAAGGCATGTGGTATCACTGCCTCCAGCGCCAGCTCCAGCTATAACTTGAGTGTCTTATGTCTCTCCTATGCGATGGTGTTTTCATGTGCTTCCAGCCCATCTCACGTTTTTAGCATCAAGCATACTAGTTATTTTACAGCTATTTCCGATTTAGCATGTATGCTTAACACTAAATACTGTTTAGGGCTAAAAGATCCTTAACTTTGCCAAAAAAAAAAAGCTAGATTTGCAAGAGGTCACCCCCTTATTACAGCTGAACAAAGGGTGATTCTTGCTTTTTAGTTCCGAAAGCTTTTCTTGGCCAGCGCCTCTGTAACACAATATTGTTATTTGGTAGTTGAACATTGGCTCTACAAAAGAAGTAAAATAAATACCAGCACTTTTTCTAAACCTGTGTGCCAGATCATCCCTGGAACCTGGGGAGAGGGGCCAGATAATCTCTGGAAGATCCTCTTAGCTGTCTGGTACTGTGACTTTGCATAAGAATGGCTCGAAATTGAGAGGTTCAGAATTTAGCACTGTGCCCACCAGGTGCCTGGCTACTCCTGAATCCCCGATGCCAGGACTGGTTTGCAGCTCCGTTGTGTTATTTGCAACAGTCAAATTCGTGTTTAAACTCGACCAGAATAAAATTACCTTGATCTCTAACACGGCAGGCTGTCCCCCAATCTTTCTAAGACTTTAATCACTGTAGCTCAGGCTGGCTTTGAACTTGCTGTCCATCTAGCTTGAACTTTTGGTCTTTCTGCCTCTACCTCAAGAGCCCTATGAGTACAGGTGAATGTAGCGCTGGGAATTCAATCCTGATCCTCCTAAATGGTAAGCAAGTGTAATTAACATAAAATGGCAAAAATCACGTTTCAGGAAGCAATATGGCAACTAAGCTACAACCTCAAGCCTGCACTGGAGCCTTGATGTTTGTCAACATAGATAACCTTAAAAAAACAAAAACAAACAAAAAAACTCTTCCAGGCATGCTGGATTATGCCTTTATTCCCAGTACTAGAAAGATAGCAGAGGCAGTCCAATCTCTACCTCCTCCTCCTCCTCCTCCTCCTCCTCCTCCTCCTCCTCCTCCTCCTCCTCCTCCTCCTCCTCCTCTTCTTCTTCTTCTTCTTCTTCTTCTTCTTCTTCTTCTTCTTCTTCTTCTTCTTCTTCTTCTTCACTAGTCTGGTCTGAAATGGATTAAGTAAAAAAAATGCTGCAGGTCCCTGAGCAGTGGCAGCAGGCCATGTGGTGGCAGGCAGCAGGTCTGAGAGCAGCCAGTCCCAGGCAGGAACAGCACAGTTCCCCGAGTGGCTGCAGCAGGCCACGAGGAGAGACAGACAGATGGTCATGCCACAAGACCATGCTGCAGGTCTCTGAAGGCGGTTGGTCCCAGGAAGGGAACCACATGGCAGGGGAGAGGCTGAAGGATAGGCATACCATGCAGGGTGAGGTTGAATATTTATTTAGTGGGTTATGGAAGGGAAGGGGAGAAGAGCAAAGAGGCAGAGAGGGAGGTGGGGGAGAGAAGTGGGGAGAGGCAGAAGCTGCCTATTTCAGAGGGAGACAGAAAAGGAAGAGACTCAGGCTATAAGCAGGAAGGAAGATCTGCCTGCCTGGCGGGGGGAGGGGTATGGCTTGTCTCTTAAAGAGACAGAACAGATCATCACATGGTCTACATAGGAAATTTCAGGACAGCCAGAGCTACATAGAGAGACCCTGTTTTGTTTATTTTGTTGTTGTTCTTTTAAAAAACACACTTTTAGCTGGGCAGTGGTGGTGCACACCTTTAATCCCAGCACTCAGGGGGTAGAGACAGGCAGATCTCTATGAATTCAAGGCCAACTTGGTCTACAGAGTGAGTTCCAGGACAGCCAGGACTGTTTCATAGAGAAACCCTGTCTTGAAAAACGAAAAAAAAAAAAAAAAAAAAAATCACCGGTGAGTTTAAGGTCAGCTTGGTCTAGTTTTTAGGCCAGACCAGGGCTACATGAGGAGACCCTGTCTCTAAACACACAAGCAAATCTTTCTGTGGTCTTCATTTAGTGATGGAACCATCCTACATTCATTTAAAAATATTCACTGAGGCCTTCATATTTGCTACAAGTGCTGGTGGATGACAAGAGGGTGTCCATCAAATTGCTTAAGTCACTCCTCACATATTAGGTCTCACTCCTCACATATTAGGTCAGCCGCCAAATTGGGACCAATATCATATTCTAAATATCTCTACTCACTACCCCCGCCCCCCGCCAAGCGTGATATCCTTATATTCATCAAGGTGGTCCTTGTTCAGCTATTGTGAAATGCAGAAGGTGGGAAACTCTGCCAAGGAGGTCTAAGCCTGGAGGTCAGAGGGTAAGGACGGAGCGCAGAAAGAAAGATCTACTGTGGCCAGCAGCTGCTCTTGGGCAGCCAGCCACACAACGGGGCCGCCAGCAGTCAGGGGGTTTCCCTAGAAGGATTACCAGGAGGAAATGAAACTCAGACTAGTCCAAAGAGATCCAAGGGTGTGTGTGTGGCTCTGACTGCCTCTCTGCTGCCTCCGTTTGCCACTGGTGAAGTTTGACCCCAGAGAGAACAAACGTCCTTGAACTTGGAGCTTATATTCTCTTGCTGTGGCACGATGCCTTGCCCTAGATATGATACCTTATCTCACTTCAGATGAAGTGGAGCACTTTCAGGGTGGGGTGGCCATCAACTTCAGAAGATGAAAAACAACTTGGCACACGTCTGACTCTGGCCTAGAGAAGGAGATGATCACGGCACCCAGGACATTGACTCCCTGTGAACAAAATAATCATAGCTAGGGTTGTAGTGATATTTTGTTTGCGTTTTAACAAATAAAGCTTGCCTGAAGATCAGAGTGCAGAGCTAAGCCACTAGAGGCCAAGGATTTGGGAGACAGACGTGGAAAGATCCCTGTTAGTTCAAAGTTACCCTGAGCTACGTGAAATTGATCCAGTCTATAAGAGAAACAGAGTTAGCACTTGGGATCCCATGCCTTTAATCCCAGCACGGAGTGATATGCCTGGGCAGAGAGAGGAATATAAGGTGGGAGGAGACATTGCAGTTTGAGGATCCAGTCCGAGGTGCAGTCTGAGCTTGCCATCTGAGGATAGGATCGCCCCTTCCATGTGAGCATCAGTAGAGGTAAAAGGTCTCTCTAGTGGCTGGATGCTTTGCTTCTGATCTCTCAGCTTCTGCCCCTAGCATCTGACTCCGGACTGGGTGCCTGTGATCGCCAAGAAAGGGATCTTTGTCGACTCAGATCTCTCTCTTGATCCACAGAACTCCAGGATGAGATCTCGACCTTGGCTGTGGCTGCAGGGCTCTATGTCCCCTCCTGTCTGCCTTTCTGTCCTCTTACTAAATTAATTCCTCTAAGTGCATACGGTGATCGCTCATGTCAAGCTCATCGTCAACATTCCTGCTTTGCTATCTTGGTTATGTTATGTTTCCTTTAGGAAAATTAGATGATACAAAAAGAAAATACAAAGGGGTAATAAAAATTAGCCAGCTTGAGGGAACAAGTCTCCTGGATTCTTGTTCTGCCGAGAGCACTTTATCCTGGTAACATGTTTTTCCTGTGACTTTCTACACATTTGTCTAAATTCTCAAAGACAGGGTGGTGACATGTCTAGTGGTTAAAGGAGTCTGCTGCCAAGTTTGAGGACCCGAGTTCGATCCCAGGAGCCATAGTGAAAAGAGAGAAACGGTTCCTTTATTCTCTGACCTCCGCACCGAAATCATGGCACACATGGGTGAACACATATACATGCACACACGCTTTTCACGTAATAAATTCTTAGAGAGACGTTAAGTAAAATACTTTTTCACTAAGTTTATGTTCAAATAGAGAGTACATGTCAAGACTCAGTGTGACCTCATAGCTTCATTTGACTGTTTCTTTCATCTTGGTCTTCATCTTCTTCTCCTTCTTCCTCTTTGCCCTGGCTGGCCTAGAGCTTACTGTGTTGACCAGACTGGCCTTGAACTCACAGAGATCCTCCTGTCTCTGCCCCTCCCCCGAGTGCTAAGATGAAAGATATTACCACCATGACCAGAAGATATAACACTCTTTTTTATGTGTATGAGTGTCTTACCAGCATGTATGCGCATGTATTCCTGGTGCCTGCAGGGTTCAGATTCCCTAGAACTAGAGTTAAAAGTGGGTTCTGGGAATCAAACCCTGATCCTCTGCAAAAGCAACAAGTGCCTTTAACCACTGAGACTAATCCCTGCATAGTATCTTAACTAGTATTCTGACTAAATAATTAAGCTGTAGGTAAGTTGCAATACAAAACCGAATTGGTATTAATAATAAAACTCAGAGTCAGATATTAGGGGTGAAAGCTGAAGGATCAGAGAAGCAGAGCGGCCAAGTCACTAGAGTTCTTTTCTCTACCAATGCTCGGACTGGAAGGGACGGTCCTGTCTCTACAAATCCTCAGACTGCATCTGTCTCCACCAAGCCTCAGACTACTCCTCCTGTCTTATATTTTTCTCTATGCCCAGCCATATCGCTTCCCTGGTACTGGGATTAAAGGCATGAGCCACCACCGCCTGACTCTGTTTCTCTTTGAGACTGGATCAATATAGTATGGCCCAGGCTGGCTTTAAACTCACAGAGGTCCATCTACCTCTATCTCCTGAGTATTGGGATTAAAGGTCAGTGCTACCACTGCCTGGCTTCTATGACTCACTAGTGGTTTAGCTCTGCACTCTGATCTTCAGGCAAGCTTTATTTGTTAGATTACAAACAAAATATCACTACCCTAGTTATTGTTTTAAAGCAGGCTTTCAAAAATTGTTTTCAATGAAATATCAAACTATCAAGATACCTGCCCCCTTGTTCTCTCCTCCCAACTAGTGAGTTCATAGATTGCTCAGACTTAGCAGCGAGTGCCTTCACCCGCTGAGCCATTTCTCCAGTCTCCCTGTTATTGAAACAGCGTCTCATGTAATCCGGGGTGAACTGTACTCGAACACCTGTCCTCTAGCATGAACCAGGGCTTCCATTTGGTTCCCAGCACAGAGGTGGGAGAGAGTGAACAGGCTAGACATGACTATCTCTGAAACATGAACAGATCACAGAACATATAAATCAGGCTAGTTGTCTGGGTACGTGTCTTTTTTTTTTTTTAAGATTTTTATTTTTATGTATACAGGGTTCTTTCTGCATGTATCCTACCTACAGTACAGAAGAGGGCACCAGATCTTATTACAGATGGTTGTGAGCCACCATGTAGTTGCTGGGAATTGAACTCAGGACCTCTGGAAGAGTAGCCAGTGTTCTTTACCTCTGAGCCATCTCTCCAGCTGCCTGGGTACGTGTCTTTATCTGAGCACTCAGGAGGCAGATCTTTCTGAGTTTAGGGTCAGCCAGGACTACATAATGGGACCCTGTGTCAGAGCAACAAGAACACAAAACCATATAAATCACGTCATACTTATATATCAATCTAGGTTTTACTAATCACTTTTAAAAATAAGACGTGTTAACATTGCTGCATTCAACCATTGCTTTCTTCCTCCCTGACCACACAAGGTTCATTGCCTCTCCCAGGCTGACTTTATTTCAGCAGGCTTAGGTACTCAGCTGCCCTTACAGAATTCTTGCCCCACCCCCACCGCCACTTCTGCAGAGGGCCCTACCCTTGGTATCCTGCTCTCTAAGTTGTTGGAAGAAGGGGAGGGAGATGTACCTGAGCCACGCCAGTGTCTTCTAGGCATCAGTCAATAGAAGGTATACCAGCTAGGCTCTTGTGTCTGGGCTCCTTTCTGGGACCAGTCAATCGATCATTGTTTCTAGCCAGAAGAGGCGAAAGGACCTTCTTCCTTCCTGCAGCTTCTCTCTGCCTATTCCCAGAGGACCCACCTGCTAGTCCCGAAGTTCCTAGTTTCCCATACGGCTGTTTTCATCACCTCCCTACATAGATTGCATGCCCAGAAGGGGAAAGCAGTAGACACCAGTCTCCAAGCTCCTTCACTGGGGCGGTGGTGGTAGAATGGTTGACTACGGAGGAACTCAATTTAGGTAGCATCTAGATAATTCTCATCATGCTGTGGTAAACAGTATCCAATGTTGCCCGGGACTGTGCAGTTTTCAAAGCACTTCTTATCTACTATCTTGTCCTCTCATGTTACAACAGGATGGTTTAGTTCCAAGAAAATACTCTAAGGCAGAATCTGCAAGAAGTTTCTCAGAAACAGCATCTAGAAGGTGGGAAGGGATTTAGGCTTGGAAGAGTGGGTATTTGGACCTCAATGCAGTTCTATCCAAAGGCTCAGCTGTCTCCCAACGAGGAGCCTTGGACTGAGATAGTTCTTCACCACCTTCCTAAAGCGAGGCACGAGGCCTGTCCTTCACAACTCGATGCTTGACAGCTGAATCTGAGCTGCTTCATAGGAAGAGGGGTTGGTGTTGGGTCAGCTGCCCACAGATGCAAGTCCCACACAGCTGGAGGGGTCCAGCAGGCAGGCCATAGCGCCAGCTGTTCTTCACCAAGGTCAAGTTCTACCTTTCATGGCAGTTCATATAAAGGGATGGGGGCTCAGAGCACATAAAAGATGCACATGGGACTGGAGAGATGTCTCAGCGGTTAAGAGCCCTGGCTGCTCTTCCAGAGGACTGGGGTTCAAGTCCTAGTACCCACATGGTGACTCACAACTGTCTGTAACTCCAGTTACAAGGAATCTGACACCCTCACACAGACATACATGCAGGCAAACACCAACACACATAAAATAAAATTAAAAAGAAAGTAACCTATCTTGAACTTCCACCCCATAATTTACATGTCCGACTCCAATTCCTTGAAATAAACGATTTTTAGCTGGGAGAGATCTCAGAAAATTGTCTGCTCCTCACCTCAGAAAATGACCAGCCCCTCTTATTTTCAGATATATTAACTAGCTTCTTTGTTTGTTTTTTTTTTTTGTTTGTTTGTTTTTTGTTTTTCGAGAAAGGGTTTCTCTGTAGCTTTGGAGCCTGTCCTGGCACTAGCTCTTGTAGACCAGGCTGGCCTCGAACTCACAGAGATCCGCCTGCCTCTGCCTCCCGAGTGCTGGGATTAAAGGCGTGTGCCACCACCACCCGGCTTATTAAGTAGCTTTTTGAGTTGTTCAAAGAAACAAGGCTGGTGAACTACTCTGGCCCTATTATCTTACCTATTAAAATGAAATGAACTATACACTTACAGGTTTTAAGATTCACACAAAGGAGCCGGGTATTAGTGGCCCACACCTTTAATCCCAACACTCAGGACGCAGAGGCAGGAGGATCTCAGTGAGTTTGAGGTTTACAAAGTGAGTTCTAGGACAGCCAGGGCTGATACACAGAGAAAGCTTGTGTCATAAAACAAACAAACAAAACAAAACAAAAGAATCACACAAAAGAAAAAAAAAGAATCACACAAAAGATATAAAATAAAATATAATAAAGAGGAATGCCATTGGCCATTTAGATCCTGTAGCCTGCAGATGGCTTCGTGGGTAAAGGCTCTTGCTGCACAGTCCTGAAGACCTGAGTTAAATACCTAGACCCCACCTTAGAGAGAACTGAAATTTGTCCTCTGCTCTTCACGTGTTCATGGTGGACATGCATCCACATGCACCCACAACGCGGATAAAGAAGATACAAGTATCCTCCTGTTAATTCCTTCACAAACACTTCATTGTTTGGTCTTTTATTTGTTTTGGAAACAGGATTTCAGTATGTAGCCTCAGCTGCCCTAGAACTGTCTCTGTAGACCAGGCTGGCTTCAAACTCAGAGTCGCCCGTCTCTGCCTCGCCAGTGCTGGAAATGTACAACTCAGGGCCAAGAGCTCTCAGCTATTGCCAACAGGAGGATCACATTTTATATCTTGGGGTGCTTGCACAGAAAATGAGTTTATAATTTAAATTCTGGCAATCTGGATTCCTGGTAGAAGTGAGCAAACATGGGGGAGGGTATCATAAAAGTTTCTGGCACGTTTCAATTAGACATTAATTTTTTATTAGACATTAGAAACTAGGAGGCTTTGGCTGTGAATATCCTGGTATTTGGAATTTGTGATCACGTAATTTCCTGTTCTTCGATGAATAAAGCTGCAGAATTTACTCTCTTTGGTACAAAGGAAACATCAGCGTCCCTTCCCCAGAACTTCAGGACCGTTTATGAAAGGAAAACAAAGATCCAAAAGATGTTTTGTGTTTTGACGTGTAGGCTGAGTTCCAAGAACACTATCAATAACTAATTGAAATGATTCTTCATCTACAAACCATCTTAATGCTTGTTTGATTAGGGTCTTAACACAGAGATTGGGAATTCCATAGCTTGGTTGTTTAAATCTTGTCTTTTTGGAGGCAGGAGACATGGCTCAGGGGTTCAGAGCCCACATGGCTTCCACCTGTCCAGCTCCAAGAAGATCCACTGACTCTGGTCTCCTCACAGACCTACACACTGCTACCACCACCACCCGCATACGTACACATAATTAAAAATAAAATCAACCTTTAGAAAAGAAATGACTTCTCTTCTGGAAAACTCAAAGAGAGGCTTCTTCTTCTTCTTTTTTTTTTTTTTTTTTTTTTGGTTTTTCAAGACAGGGTTTCTCTGTGGTTTTGGAGCCTGTCCTGGAACTAGCTCTTGTAGACCAGGCTGGTCTCGAACTCACAGAGATCCGCCTGCCTCTGCCTCCCGAGTGCTGGGATTAAAGGCATGCGCCACCACCGCCCGGCTCTGAGGCTTCTTCTTTTAAAGGAAAGTATTTATCTAAATGGTGTGGGGACACACACCTTTAATCGTAGAACTTGGCAGACAGAGGCGGGCAGAGTGCTGAGTTTGAGGCCAGGCTGGTCTACGTAGAGAGTTCCAGGCCAACAAGGCTACATAGTGAGATTCTGTCTCCCTAAAAGAAATGTTATTGATGTGTGTGTGTGTGTATGTGTGGTGTGTGTGTGTATGTGTGATGTGTGTCTATGTGTGTGTGATATGTGCATGTGTGATGTGTGTGTTGTGTATGTGTGAGGTGTGTATGTGTATGTGATGTGTGGTGTGTGTGTGTGTGCGTGTGTGTACGCAGCCCAAGTGTCATGGTTACAAGACAAATTACAGGAGCTGGTCTTCACCTTCTACCATGTGGGTTAAAGACACTGAGCTCAGTTAATCCCAACACTCAGGAGGCAGAGGCAGGAGGATTTCTGTGAGTTCCAGGCCAGTCTGGTCTACAGAGTAAGTTCCAGAATAGCCAACCAGGCTGGCCTCAAACTCACAGAGATCCGCCAACCACTGCCTCTGGAGGCGTGTACTCCCATGCCTGTCCACACAATCAATTTTTTTTTTTAAAAAGTGTTTTTATAGTTTATTTAACTTTATTTTATGTGCATTGGTGTGAAGGTGTCAGATCCCCTGCAACTGGATCTTCAGACAGTTGTGAGCTGCCATGTGGGTGCTGGGAATTGAACCCGGGTCCCCTGGAAGAGCAGTCAGTACTCTTAACCATTGAGCCATCTCTCTAGCCCATACACAATCACTTTTTAGAATTGTTTGGGTGACCTACTTTGGCCAAGGACCACTGGTTAGAAGCGGACATGCCAGCAGGACATAAGCCCTAGAAGTCAGCCCATCTATGGCTGTCGGTAACTCTGGGTGTTTTGTAGCAGCTTCAGCCTTGGAAGAATGCAGCCAGAGATGGAGAGGATGCTCACTGGGGGCACTCTTGCCTGAGGAGTAGGCTGAGGTGTGAATTTTAGTCATCCAAATGATAGGGAAGCAAACACACTGGTGTGCCGGGCGATCCAACAGCTTCCCCTGCTTTCCAGTGGAGAAAGAGCACAGACAGGGACTCAGGAAACATCCAAGTTCTCTGGGTAATTATACAGCTCCCAGAACCTCTATCAGAGAAGCTGGTGGTTGGATCTAGGTGCATCCCGTAGCAAGGCTGAGCCACACTCAGAATTCCCAAACAGGTGTTTCCAAGAGGTCTCTCGTGGTTTGCAAGCAAGTAGGCAGTCAGAAACAGGAAATACTAGCCCTGTTGTCTGCACCTCAAACACTCATGTGTGAGGGATTCTTTACCCTTCAGGCAACTTAACTGTTCAGGAGACACAAAAGCATGGATAAAGATTTGAATATGTGCAGAGAGTCTACTGCTTAATGTGGCTGAGCCTTCAGCCCCCAGTGCCGAGTCTAATAGCCAGCTTCAGCTGGATGACTGACAACTGGGGTTGGGGATGTAGCCCAGGTGGTAGAGTGCTTGCCTAGTATGCTCGCATCCCTGAATTCGATCCCCAGCTCACTATAAAGAGGAACTTGAGAGGCAGTGACAAGGAAGATCACAAGTTCAAGGCCACCATCACTTAGGTATCAAATTTGAAGCCAAAGCTAGCTGGGCTACGTGAGACCCTATCTCAAAAGGAAGCGGGGAGCAGGAGAAGAAGAAGAGAAAAGAAAGCGAAAACTCTAGCCCTCCCATATACTAATTCTCCGTTTCTCTAAACTTTGATCAGTAGCTCTAGTAAAGACTCAAGAACATCTTTGATTTCCTCTTTTCCAGAACCCCTGAACAGAATACAACAGCAGCCCAATCTCTCCATTTGACTCCCAGGTTTAGCTCAAATTCTTTTGCCTCCGCTACTGCTATCACTAGCATCTTAATCTGTATCACGGGTCTTCACCTGCGCGATGGATGCAAGAATCTTCTAGTTTAGGACCTAGTTTTCTCCTCTTGGAGTTTTCTCCATTCTATTTTCTATCCATCCTGCAATTCAGTATCTCAAGAAACCAATAGTGCTGGGAGAGCCTTCAGCAGAAAAGAGCACTCGTTCGAAGGACTGGGGTTCAATCCCAGCACCCACATGTAGGTCATGACTGTCTATAACTCTGGTTTCAGGGGATCTGACCTCTAAGGGCACCAGGTATGCACATGGTACACATACATACATGCATGCATGCATACAGGTAAAACACACTTATAAAATAAAAATAAGTAAATATTCTTTAAAAACAAAAAGGAAGGAAGGAAGGAAGGAAGGAAGGAAGGAAGGAAGGAAGAGAAAAGCAGCAAATGCCACCATGTCACAGAGTCCTTGAGGTATAATTATCAGAGAGAATGAGCCTCCCTCCCTGTTTTAACCAAAACAGCCTAAATAAAGTGCCCTGAATATTGGTATAATGTTTTAGTCTGAATTCAATTCATTTGTTTATTTTCAGAGACAGTCTCTTTACTGTTAGCCCTGGTTGACCGCAATGCAGACCAGGCTATGCTCCAATTCACAGAGATTTACCTGCCTTTGCCTCTCTCCCAGCTATGTGCTACCAGGCTTAGTGTAAGAGATAAGTTCTTTATGAAGGTTCTGATGCGGGCGGGGTCCAGCTCGTTCACTTTACTAATAAGGGAGCTTCCCTTTGGTGGAACAAATTTAAATCAAATTCACACTAAATGGTTCAAGGGTTGTTCTTATGCTTTTCCCTCTGACTTCTGAATTTCTCACCTTGAGTGTCAAGAAAGGTCATTAGCATTGTTAAGGAGGACTGACCCAAATCCAGGAATGAATCAAGGCGGGCAAGAAGAACATTTTTTCCTGTTTGTATTCTCCTGCATTTATTCACTGACCTACATAGGGATGTTTCATGGAGTTGACTTTTTAAATAGCCCTTTAATTTTTAATGTGTCCTCCGAGCTAACAGAATGAGACATTATCACAAGCCTGTAATGACACTATACCTCAATTCCGCCAACCCTCAAAGCTAACCAGAGTCACATAGGGTCCTCCATTCCCGGCTTCAAGGTGCTCTGTGATAGAATGGAGAACTACTTCCAGAGAGGTTCTGAAATCCCAGAGAAGCAACTAATTAAAAACGAGACCCTCCCAATGAACTTGATTTCACATTTGTCTCCCAGGCTTTGACACACTCTCGGAAGGAAAAGTGAGTCTGTCTCAAAAGTAATACTGTCTCCCTTCAACAGGTTTGGGTGTTACTGGACCATGCGGTAAACGGGAGAAATCTCGTTTACTGACCTTGGACCTTAATTCATTCTATTGGAAGGTTTTAAAGGACAAGCCTTACCAAAGGGCCAGGTCTCCTTTATCTCTAGAACAACAGTTTGCCCACTGGGTGATCTATATTCAGCTCTTGTCCCACGCCACCTCTGGGTTTCATTGTCTTCTTCAAAATGGAAAAGGCATCTTCAACCTCACGACATTGTTTTGAGACTAATTGAGATAATGGATGGGAAAGAACACTGTCTTCGGAATACTTTTTTTTTTTCCTGTAAGACAGGGTCTTATTGTATAGCCCTGGCTGTCCTGGAATTCCCTATGTACCCCAGGCTGGCCTGAAAAACATCATAGATCTCTGCCTGCCTCTGTCTCATAAATGCTGGGATTAAAGTCGTATGCCACTTCACCTCAAGACTTTTTCTTCTTTTAAAAACAAACAAGCAAAACCAGACTCTCGTGTATCCCTGACTAGCGGCAAACTGACTGACTGTGCACCCAAGGATGACCTTGAACTTTGGATCCTATTGCCTCTACCTCTCCTGGGACTGGGATCATAGATTTGGACCTCTATGCCTGGTTTGCTGTGGTGCTGGGGATTCAACCCGGGGTTCCACGACTTATATAAGCGGGAGATCTCAGCTGAGTGTATGGACGCGTGCGGTTAGTTTTAATGTCGGTTTTACATGTAATAGAGTCATTTTGGAAGAAGGAACATTGATCGAGGAAATGACCCTAGTAGACTGGCCTTCGGGCAAGCCTGTGTTGCATTACCTTGATTTATGATTGATGTGGGGCCCCCCATCTCACTGTGGGCGGTGCCATTCATGGGTGGGTGGTCCTGGGTTCTATAAAAGAGCAAGCTGAGAAAATCATGGGGAGCAAGTCAGAAAGCCGCCGTCCTCCATGACTTCCGCATCCGCTCCTGCCTCCAGGTTCCTACTCTGACATCCTTGTCCTGCTTCCCTCAGCAATGGACTGTGATGTGGAACTGTAGACTGGGAACATGCCTGTTCCCAAGTTGCTTTTGGTCAAGGTCTTTTGTTGTTGTTCTTGAGACAACGTTTCTTTGTGTTGTCTTGGCTGTCCTAGAACTCGCTCTGTACACCAGACTGGCCTCAAACTCACAGAGATCCACCTGCCTCTGCCTCCCGAGTGCTGGAACGAAAGGTGTGTGCCACCACTGCAGGCTGTTTATACTTTTTTTTTTTTTGGTTTTTTGAGACAGGGTTTCTCTGTGGCTTTGGAGCCTGTCCTGGAACTAGCTCTTGTAGACCAGGCTGGTCTCGAACTCACAGAGATCCGCCTGCCTCTGCCTCCCGAGTGCTGGGATTAAAGGCGTGCGCCACCACCGCCCGGCTGTTTATACTTTTTTTAAGATAGGGTCTTATGTAACCCAGGCTGGCATCAAAACTGCTAAGTAAACTTAAACTGCCCTAAACTATTGGTCCTCTTGCCTCCATCTTCCAAGTACTGAGATTATAGTCATCTGGCCATAATTTATGGAGACCATGGCCCTTTATGCAGCTTTAGGGATGACACCCATGGTTTTGTGCACATTAGGCAAGCACTCTGCTAATTGGGCTGTATGTTCAACCCATGACCTTTGTCTTTAATAGACTGAATTCTTTTCTGCTAACTGAATTTGTGTTGTTGATGTTTATTTTGAGACAGGGTCTCATTATATAGCCTTTGTTGGCCTGGAACTCACTGTGTAGACAAGACTGCCCTTAAATTCATGGAGATCTACCTACCTTCACCTTCTGAGTGCTGGGATTAAAGCCCTGTACTACCAGACCTACCTTGCTAATGGAATTTTGAAAAATTTCATGCAGCTCCTCTTTTAGTTTGTGTGTAGGTGCAGCTATGTATGGGGACATGCATGGCACAGCACATGTGTGGAGGTCAGAGAGCAATTTACAGGAATCGGTTCTCTCCTTCACCATGTAGGTCCCAGGGATTGAACCCAGGTCTTTAAGCTTAGTGGTTAGCACCTTTACCCACTGAGCCTTCTCACAGGCCCCTAAATGAGCAACTACCAACTCTGGTTGTGTCGGATAAGATGGCAGCTAAATGTTCCCCAGAGAGCAGATCTAGGACAACAGTTTGAATCATAGAAAGACGATGTTTTAAATACATTTTCATCATTAGAACTGTCCGCAAGATGTGTCCCTCACTGACTCTGAGATTGGGGTGTTTTCGTAATCAGTACCGACCAATAGATGCATCATTCTCCTCGTCTGCTTATGGGCTAATTCACCAACAAATGTGTTAGGCTTTTGTCTGCTTTGTACTGACATAGCACGATACCTGAGACGGGGTGAGGTGATGGAGGTTCATTTCTTACCGTTCTGGAAGCTAGACAGTCCGAGGTCAAAGGCCCACTTCTGCTGAGAGCCTTTGTGCTGTGTTTTCCGACGGTGGAAGAGAAAGAGGAGAACAAGAGGAGGTTGCAGACCGCATTTAGAACAAATCTGCTCTTTGTTTTCATTTTTAAAAACTGATTTATATTTTATGTTTGAGTGTTCTGCATATATACCTGCAGGCCAGAAGAAGGGATCAGATCCTATTATAGATGGTTGTGAGCCACCATGTGGGTGCTGGGAATTGAATTCAGGACTTCTGGAAGAGCAGCCAGTGCTCTTAACCCCTGAGCCATCTCTCCAGCCTGTTTTTATTTTTATATTGTGTGTGTGTGTGTGTGTGTGTGTATGTTTATGCATGCGCGTGCGCGTGCATGTGTGCGTGCAAGCCACAGTCCCTATGCGGTGATCAGAGGGCAGCCTTCAGGAATTGGTTCTCTCCTTCCACCTGTGGGTCCTGGGATACCCATCTCAGGCTATCAGGTTTGGCAACAAGTTCCTTTGCCCATTGAGCCATCTCGCCTGCCCCACAAACCCACTCTTTGCATACCAAATCCATGCCTGCTTTATGGACACAAATCCTTAAGAACAGAGACCTTATATGTTATTCGTCTCTTGAAGGATCCTCTTCTCGATACTGCTGGACATGGGATTAGATGCGCAGTGCAGGAGTTTTAGAAGACACCTTCAAGCCATCCTGAGCACCAACTGTACACTCAGTATATAGCTGGTATCTTTGGACATCTGCCATCTGATCCATAAAATGTAATCTCATCGAGCTCCGTCTAAAAGACCCGGGTTTGGATGGTGGAGGAGATGAGACAAAATGGGGATAAACACATTCTAGGAGTGCAATAAATATTTATTGACTGAATCAATGAATATAGTAAAAAAAAAATCACCTTTTGTCCACTTATGATGGCACAGCTCTATGTTCCCCAGACCTGAAAGCTGGAGGTGGGAGCTCAAGGTCATCCTCAGCTAAGTAGTAAATTAGGGACCAGCCTGGACTACATGAGACCTTGCCTCAAACAAAGAAATAAGACAAAATAAATAAAATCACTTCTTTTTTTTTTTTTTTTTTTTTTTGGTTTTTCGAGACAGGGTTTCTCTGTGGTTTTGGAGCCTGTCCTGGAACTAGCTCTTGTAGACCAGGCTGGTCTCGAACTCACAGAGATCCGCCTGCCTCTGCCTCCCAAGTGCTGGGATTAAAGGCGTGCGCCACCACCGCCCGGCTAAAATCACTTCTTTTCTCAAAAATTTTATTTCATTAACTCAAAAAGGGACAAGCAGTTGGGATTATAGAATTATAGAAACAGAACAGAGACTACATAGCTTTAAATTTTTGCACAATTAAATATTTGAGGGAAGTGTGAGATTTCCCTTGTCACAGACTATCTGCCTTGTGCACGGTGCCCTTGATCTGACCGCAGGTATGGCTGCAAGCTGCTTCTTACTACTAAGTGGATGACATCATTGTAGCAGTCAACCTCTTTTTTTTTTTTTTTTTTTTTTTTTTTTACATCTCCAACAGCGCTGTTAATCAAGTGCAAGCCTGTAAAGAGAGCCGGTGTCATCTTGCCCTCTGCCGCCTTCCTGATCGGAAGGCTCCCCCTTGGCCTCTGGTCACATCCATTTGGCAGGAAGTCCGCTGATCTGATGGCTAAGGACATTGACATGTTTCTTTCCTGGGTAGGCTTGATCCAACCTTCTACAGAAATAAAATAGAAATGGAACTGATGTGTGGACCTGCAGCTAATATCGCTCCTGATCTTCCGAATGTTTTCCTGGATGACGTCTGAGGAATGCAGAGGGCAGACTAGAAGGCTGGCATCAAATATGAAACCAGTGAACTTGCCAGTGCCTTTGCTTGACTGACAGAAGGCGCTGTCCTTCCCTTCCTCCCTCCTTAGTGACATTCAGGGTATCTTTGGATTTAAGTCCATTGTTTTCTGCCCTTCAAATAATTTTGTTCACACACACAGAGATCGCCTGGTAGATTTATAGTATTACTAATTATGCCCTCTGGAGTTGTTTGTATTCCATGGAAAAGCGTTTCGCACAATACAAACTCTGTAGGATAAAAACACAATTTGCTTACCCTAAAAAACCAAAACTCTCAACTGCTTCATTCAACAATATTAAGTAAAGCACGGTAGGTCATTGCAAACAACGAACTGTAGCTGAGTGCTTCTATGTAGCAAGGCCTTTGTCACATCTGTCATCTCACTGAAGACCCTACTAAAGCTTGCTAATTATTGAAATATATGTAGAGAGAATGAAAGGAATTGGTGGATTATTGTAAGGAACTGTGTTATTTGGTTCATCAACACGTTTAACAAGGTTGTGCGAATCCAGCCTTCTTTTCTTTAGCTCTTAAGGTTGGCTGTCATCCGAGCAGGGAAGAAAGGTAGCTTACATTCAGTTTTGTGTCTCATTCTCTAATCAAACCATTATTTGAGGGAGAAATTAAGGCTCGGAAAGCTTAAGGTCACATGATCGGTAAATGCTAAAATCAAATCAATATTTTAA
Organism: Chionomys nivalis; assembly: GCF_950005125.1. Classification (NCBI taxonomy): domain Eukaryota; kingdom Metazoa; phylum Chordata; class Mammalia; order Rodentia; family Cricetidae; genus Chionomys; species Chionomys nivalis. The sequence continues at coordinate 46,608,246 of NC_080104.1, read as the reverse complement.
ATCTGTTGTATTCATCATTATTAGTGTGTGAGTGCGCGCACACGCGCGCTCGCGTGCATGTGATGAGTGGGTATGGACATGCATGCCATGGACATCTTTGTGAAGTCAGTTTTCTCTTTCCACCTTTATTTGGGGTTTAAAGATGGACCTCAAGCCGGGCGGAGGTGGCGCACGCCTTTAATCCCAGCACTCGGGAGGCAGAGGCAGAGGCAGGCGGATCTCTGTGAGTTCGAGGCCAGCCTGGTCTAGAAGAGCTAGTTCCGGGACAGGAACCAAAAAGCTACAGAGAAACCCTGTCTCGAAAAAAAAAAAAAAAAAAAAAAAAGATGGACCTCAGGTCATGAGGCTTGCTCTGCAAATGTTTTTACCCTCAAAGCCATCTGGCTGGCAGCAGCATCAAAATATTAAAATTAGCCGGGCGTGGTGGCGCACGCCTTTAATCCCAGCACTCGGGAGGCAGAGGCAGGCGGATCTCTGTGAGTTCGAGACCAGCCTGGTCTACAGAGCTAGTTCCAGGACAGGCTCCAAAAACCACAGAGAAACCCTGTCTCGAAAAACAAAAAAAAAAACAAAACAAAAAAAAAATTAAAATTATTCCTCTCTCTCCCGATTTTAAATTTTAATGTATTGCTGTTTGAAACCCCTGATCTAGAATTGACCACTCTTTATTATACTAAGATCTTATATCATTCCTCAACTATTGCCTCAAGAGCCAGCTGACTGAATAATTGGGAATCCTAATGTCCCATCAATTGCGAATGCTCCATAAGCTTCCTTGTTTTAATGGCCTTATTTGGCCTTGGAAGGCTGTCTTTGTTACCATTTTCAAGCTAAACATTATGGTACATTCGATAGCTAAATTCAGCCTTGGGTCCTTAGTAATGATAAAAATCGGAGTTTTTATCAAAGTAGTGCATTTTTTTTCTTTTCTTTCTTTTTTTTTTTTTCAAGACGGGTTCTCTGTGTAGCTCTGGAGCCTGTCCTGGTATTCACTCTGTAGACCAGGCTCCACCTGCCTCTGCCTCCCAAGTTAAAGGGGTTAAAGACATGTGCCACCACTCCAACCAGCATTTTTATTTTATTTTATTTTATTTTATTTCATTTCATTTATTTAGGTGTATGAGCAAATGTGCAAGTGTGTGTGTGTGTGTGTGTTAGGTCAGAGGGCAACTGGAAATAGTTGGCTTTCTCCTACAATGTGGTCCTAGAGCTGCAACCCAGGTCATCACCTGGCAAGTGGTTACCTCAAGCTGCTGAGCCATCCCACCGGCCCCAGCTCTGGGTGGTCATTTTTAGTGTGCCAGGAAAATGAAAATGAAGAGTGCTGTGCAGTCTGCAAGAAACTGCAGTCCAAGGGCCGAATTTTTGGGCTCCCTTTGAATTCTAATGAGTTTGCTTACTTAGAAATATGTTTCACTAAAACAATGATACTCCCTCCCCCCCCTTTAATTTCTCCCAAGTCCTCCAGTCACCCTTAAATGTCAGGTGGTGACACGGTGAAATGACACCCAGAGGCCTTCATGAATTCGTTGCCAGAAAATTCAGTAATAAAAAGTAAATTTATATTCCCCAACACCAGAAGCCTTTTATCACCAGAGGACTCTGAAAGTCATGGAGAGAGACACCCACTTCTGGGTCAGGGCGCCAAGGAGACACAACTCTTTGCATGGCTGATTAATGGAATTATCTGCAATTCCACAGTCATAACATGGAGACAGTCTTGGTTGTATCTTATTTATTTATTCTACCATCTGCTCTCGGGCACTAGAGGAAAGGGTTTATTATATATTCACCATTGAACTTGCGGTGCAGTGTACCCCGATTTGCAAATGTTTATTTGGGCTGATTCCGGAGCCTGGGAAGGCCCACTCTTTGGTCAGACGGTAATCACCGGGCCTTGGCCCCTGACAGAGGCCAGGTTAAAAGCTACCGGGGCCATCTCCTTTCTCTAGGGAATGGAACGTAGGGGAGAGATCAGATCCCACAACCCTGCTCCAGGAGTGGACTACCTGCCAGAAGATGGCATTTGGGAAGATCGTGCTGTCAACGAATCAGCTCTGCAAAGGCATAACTAGGACTCAGTGTCCAGCACAAGAAGGGAAAGAGCATTCATACTGGAGTGTGTCCGGCGATGCTTGGTCGCTGGGCTTCTTTGTCACCTTTGACATCTCTGTCACTGTACCTCAAACAAGGTAACTGAGAGGACATGGAAGCATCCCCTCCCACTCCTGTGTTCTTATGCACATCTCTTGGTTCTTGCATCTCCATTCTTCCTTGCCTGTGTGGCAACCTGCTCCACTGATTTCAAAAGACTGCCAAGGGACACCGCGAGCGACCCTTCACGGGTCAAAATGCTATAACGACGAAGCACTTCCGCGACCTGATGGGCTCTTTGGTGCTCATCTTTACAAGCCTCATGAATCTGTAGTAGGCTCCAAGGAGAAAGCCAAAGGAAAAACGCAAGGGGGGAAACATTTCCAGAAAATGAGAATCATTTGGTTGCACTTGAAAAGTTTGCTGAAGGTCAAGGTGGAGGAGACAAAGGCTAGAACAGGACCTCTGAGCAGCCTTTCTCTTCCCTTCCAGGCACTTTGGGAGCTGCAGGATGCATTGCAATAAATAAAGGAGTGAGCTGGATTCTCCAAGAAACAGTGCGGACTTGGCAGAAGCTTCACGCACAGTAGACGAATACTCATTTTGTTGTTTGTTTGCTTGCTTGTTTTTTCCATCAAATCCGTTACCCTGGTGCCCCCATTCTGCTTTCACCACTTCTTGGTGTCTCAGCTAAAAATGCCATGGGGAGGGTGGTGTGTGCCTTTGGTGCCAGCTCTTGGCTCAGCTATTCTACATCTTGAGTTCCAGGCCAGCCAGAGCTACACAGTGAGACTGTCTCTCAAACAACAACAACACAAGCAAAAAGCAAAGCAAACAAACAAAAAGAGAAATAGGAGCTCAAGAGATGCTTTTCCGGAGGACCCAGGTTTGATTCTCAGCACCAGCAGGGTGGCTCACCAATGTCTAACTCCGTTCTCAGGGGAGCCTCTTATGACCTCCTCTGGAACCAGGCTCACATGTGGGCCATAGACAAACACGCAGGCAGAAAACCCATACATATAAACATGATTAAATAAAAAAACTAAGAAATGGTGGTACACATCTTTAATCCTAGCGCTTGGAAGATAGAGGTAGGCTTGGAGGTAGGCTGATATGTAGACAAGGCCACCTATACAGCGAGTTCCAGGCCAGCCAGGGATACACAGTAAGACCTTGTGAAAGAGAGAGAGAGAGAGAGAGAGAGAGAGAGAGAGAGAGAGGAAGGAAGGGAGAGAGAGAGAGAACAAGCAAATGCCGGTTGTCACCTCTCACCTGATGTGATTCTGTCTGGAAACCCACCATCACCATCCCCTGAGTACAACCAATACTCATCAATCCTGTCCTTCCAGGCTGAACTGGACTTCCACCTTGACCTGACGCTGTGCCGTTGCCCTCAAGTGTGAGTGGTCCATCTTTTCTCAAATGGCTCAGTAGACCAAGGCATTGGACATCTCCAGTGCCCCTCTTCTCTGTGCTGGGAATATGTTCTATCGTAAAACCATTTCTGTCTCTGTCTGCTTTAAGGCCTAAAAATAACGTCCCAACTGGTGTCAGTGAACACGCAGTAATCAGGCTGTCATCTCGAGGACTGCTTCCCATGGAAAGGGGTCAGAGGTCCCTAGGAAGATGGCCAACTCCAAGTCCAGACTGACATGATATGTTCAGAATATCTTGCCACATCAGATATGAAGGCTTACAAGGACCACATCAGAAGGATTCATCGGCCAATTTGAAGCACTTCCCACAGGCAAAAGAGGAATTGACTGGAGCAACTGCAAGGATAATAACTAGAGTAGACTGAAATACACAAGCTTTGTGTGTGCATATATACATACGAGCATATATACATACGAGCATATATACATACGAGCATATATACACACGCACACATATCTGTATGTTATTTTATGAGTAGAGGTCAGAGAGGCATTAGGTCTTCTAGTACTGGAGTTATAGATGGTTGTGAGCTGTCATGTGGGTGCTTGGACTCAAACTGCAGTCCTCTGCAAGGGTAATAAGCGCCCTTAACCATGGAGTCATCTTTCCAGCCCTTGTAAGGTATGTTCATAATGTTATTGAATCAGTCAATGTATATTAGAATATTATTAACCTTTAAGAAACATAATTAAAAAAATAAGCATGCATCTTGCCTTTGCTTTGTGAACTGCACTTCTGGAGCTGTCTAGGAAATAAGGGAACTTACTTTGTCTCATAAATGAAGCAGTAATAGAATTATACTATCGTCATGTTTCAGTACTGAATCAAAGCATCTAGGCATCTGCCAACATGGTAAAAGAGACAGACAGTGCCTCAGATGGAAATCCATCAGACAAATCAAACATATCTATCAAGATAAACAATCTGGGATCAGAGAGATGATGGCCCAGTGGTTAAGAGCACTGGCCACTTCTGTAAAGGAACTGGGTTCAATTCCCAGCACCACATGGCAGTCACAACCATCTGTAATTCCAGCTCCAGAGGATCCGATGCCTTTGGCCTCTTCAACCACCTGTACTCAAGTACACACATCCACACAGACACATAACTGTACTTAACTAAAAATAATGGAAATAATATTAAAAATTAAATGAAAACTGCTGGGCATGGTGGTGTACACCTTTAATATCCAGCACTCAGGAGGCAGAGGCAGGTGGATCTCTGTGAGTTCGAGGCCAGCCTGGTCTACAGAGCAAGTTCCAGGCCAGGCTCCAAAGCTACACAGAGAAACCCTGTTTTGAAAAACATAAAAACAACAAACAAACAAATAATAATATTAATTCTTTGAGAATTTCATACAACATATTTTTTTATTATATTTGCCCTCCAATCCTTTCCCCCAGTTCTACCTTCTCCCTACCTCATCCAATTTATGTCTGTTTTTAAAAATATTTTTTATTTTTAGTGTAGAGATATTTTGCTGCATATATATCTGTGTATTATGTCAGATCCCCTGGAACTGGAGTTATAAATAGTTGTGAGCTGCCATGTGGGTGCTGGGAGTTGAACTGTCCTATGGAAGAGAAGACAGTGCTCTTAACTGCTTCTTTCCTTCCTTCCTTTCTTCCTTCCTCCCTCCCTCCCTCCCTCCCTTCTTCCTTCCTTGCTTCCTTCCTTCCTTCCTTTGTAGTAAGGAGGCTGCTTGATGGTTTCCCTGCTGCCAAGACTCCTGAAATAACCACACAGAAACTGTTAATTAAATCTCTGCTTGGCCAATTACTTAAGTGTATTGCTAGCTAACTCTTACATCTAGAATTAACCTATCTCCATTATTTTATATTTTACCATGAGGCTTGTGGCCTATCAGCGAGGTTTTAGCATGTCTGTCTCTGGCAACAGCTCCATGGCTTCTCTCTGACTCCACCTTCTTCCTCCCAGCATTCAGTTTAGTTTACCCCACCAGCTCTATTCTTTTGCCTTATCACAGGCCATGGCAGTTTCTTTATTCACCAATGGTATTCATAGCATACAGAGAGGAATTCAACATCCATCTTTTCTTTCTTTCTTTCTTTCTTTCTTTCTTTCTTTCTTTCTTTCTTTCTTTTTCTTTGCCTAGACTTTCTTGAAGTAACTATTCTGGTCGTTCTTGATACTCCCTGAGCCTTAGATCTCAGGACTGTGTTGTAGATGTATCAGTTGGGGATAGGAACCCCATGGCCAGTCGTTCTTTGCATTTTGAACACTTGTGGATTTCTGTAACCATCTTCATGTGGTTAGGATTCTCAAAGCTGGATGAATATCAAAAAAAGTCGTTAATATTTTCCATTATAAAAAAGTATTTTTATTAATTTACTTTTTAAATATAAGTCTCTGGCTCCTAGTAGAGAAATCATTCTACCATCAAATTAGTCATGGGGAAAAAAAACATAAAAAGGTCCAAAATTTTCTACACTGAAAAAAAAGAAGAAGATTCCCAGACCCCACAAAGTGGCTCACAGACATCTAGTTCCAGAGGATCTGACCACGTAGGCACATACCTAACCCAGGTATGCATGCAGGCAAAGCACTCATATATATACATAAAAAATTAAAATAAATAAATCTTTTTTTTTAAAAAAAAAAAAAAAGAAGCAAACTCCAATTGGGTTTCCAAAATAAGGGACGGGCAAAGGTTAAAGATGACGTCACCAGTGGGAGTTCATGAACTCTGTTTTCTCATCTGATTTTGCCAAGAACTCTCCTTATGGTCTTTAACAAGATCAGACTTTTCTGCCTTAATTTGGCCATTCTCCAAACATGGTCAGAGGTCACAATTTACATTATAGCTCTTCCAGAAGGCAGAGCTCCAGCCAACCAGGACTCTGCAGTTTGCATGAAGAGGACTCACTGCCCTTTATTAGAGAAACAATTCAGGTAATTATCAACACAATGGATGAGATGACAAACTAGAAATGGTGACCTTCACAGAAGGGGGAAACAGCCCTATGTGAGAGGCTGCTATTTAACATAGTAGGACTGATTTTTGCTTTAATGCAAGATCTCATGCTTGGGATCTTATATATATGAGATATATAAATACGTATATAACATATAAATATATATATAATTTATAAATATATGTATATATTTCCTTTCTATTTGTTTGAAACATGGTAATGACTTGGTATGTGTGATGGTAATGCCTTTAATGCCAGTATATGAGAAAAAGAGGCCAGAGCATCACCACAAGAGTTAAGCATTCCTGGTGCACATAACAAGTTCAAGTCCAGTCAGGCCTACAGAGTAAGAACCCTGTCTCAAAGGGGAGGAGGAAGGGCAAGGGCACGAGGGATGAAGAGGTGGCTCAGTGGTTACTGTTCAGTCTCTACTCAAGTTCAGATCCCCTACCCACACTGAACAGTTCACAAACGCCTGCCACTCTAGCTCTGAGAAATGAGGTGCCCTCTGCTGGCATCTTTAGGCACCCACATACACACATGCACATCTACTCATGCAGATACACAAACAAAATCACGTTTTAGAGTAGTCTATTTTCTACACTGGTTTTAATGTAGTTTATGATAATTTCTTGTAGAAAAGCTACACTCTCTCAGATTTTGAGATTTTTTGATACCAATGTCCACAGACAGCCTTGAAAAGATAAAGACACTGCCTGTCCCCCATGCTGAGACACCATGTGGACTATTTTTACTTGCCTGCCGTGTTCCAGAAATAAATGAGGTAGGAAACTAAATGGAATTGATTTTCTCTTTTACCCATCTCGCACCAATTGTTTACAACTCCGGGTGTCTACTCGAAGATATTCTGTGCGTCAAAGATGTTGAAGGTCATTCTAGAATTCCAGCTGCTTATGTAGAACCTGGAAAATCCTCTTCGGCTCACAGATAGTTGTCCTTTCTTTACACAGCCTTCCCCCAAGTGTTTGGACAGACACACTTTCTTAAACACAAGCATATGCCTGCTCTAATCCTATCCCGTATTTGTAAATTAATTTTGCCAGTGACTTATCTGGTTTCTATTTAGATAGCTTCCCTTAGTGTAAACTTTAAGGGGACACGGCTATTGGAAACATTCTTTAAATGAAAGAAAAGTCTATGCCAGGGGATGGTAGGGTAGTTATAAAACACTTGATAAAAAGGCAGGAGAGAGAGGAAAGGAAGGAAGGCAGCGTGTGTGTGCCAGAGAGTTTGAAAACAACCACAACTTATAAAAATGAATGATGAACCCAGCTGATAAAATCCCCTCTCCTAGAAAATTTGATTTGAAATGCCAATACCCAAATAAAGGGGATACTGGGAATCTTAGGTTGACAGAAAACAGTACAGGAAGAAAGCACAATGATTTGTGGGTTTTTGTTTTTGTTTTTTTTGGTTTTTTGAGACGGGTTTTTTTTTTTTTTTTTTTTTTTTGAGACAGGGTTTCTCTGTGGTTTTGGAGCCTGTCCCGGAACTAGCTCTTGTAGACCAGGCTGGCCTCGAACTCCTAGAGATCCGCCTGCCTCTGCCTCCCGAGTGCTGGGATTAAAGGCGTGCGCCACCACCGCCCGGGCTGATTTGTGGTTTTTTTTGTTTCATTTTGTTTTTTGATTTTGAGACAGGGTTTTACTGTATGGCACTGGCTGTCCTGGAACTCGCTCTGTAGACCAGGCTAGCTTCAGACTCACAGAGATCCCCCTGCCTCTGCCTCCTGAGTGCTGGGATGAAAGGCATGCACCACCAACTCCAGCCACAGTTTTGTTTGTATGGAGGGGTAGACTCCATATTGGTAGTCGGTAGAAGTTCTTTCTCCCAGGCTCACCATAAAGGGAAGAGAATTAAGCCAGGATTATAAACAAGATGTTAGAAGCTCAGTAGCAGGGGCTGGGCTCAGCTCCGTCCCTGTTGTTTTCAACCCCATAGCTAACTACCTACAAACTGTTCTGCTCGAAGTAACTGTTCCACCAATGTCCTCCAGGACTCATAGACAGGATCTCAGAATCAGCCCAGTGTCCATGCTTCCAAGTCTTCCTCACAGAAGACAGTCCCCGCGTAGCCTTGCTCTGACCTTACCGCATGCCTCTAGAGTCCTAGCACAGACCTTCTGATGATGAGCCGCTACAGGGATTCTCATCCTAGACTTCATAGATCAGAATCCCTGATGGTCGGGACAGGGGCGGTGTCAGATGTCAAGAGACACAGGGAATATTCCCTGGGGAAATGGTGCCACTTTGGAAAACAAAGCCAACTAAAGCAAACTCTGTGACAGGTTTTCTCGGCCACATGAGGATTTTCTCAGGACTCTGCCACTAACTTTCTTACTTGCTTACAGCCCTCTCTGAACCTCCTTGCTCAGAGACTCCAGCTTGGCACCGGACCTCAGCGCATGACTTACACCTCCGGTTATGAAGCCTTAGCTCTGCCTCTCGAGGTCTGTTTCTCCCGAGCCTTACATTGTTCTAGGAAATCATCCAAAGTTCCAGATCACTGGGAATGGGGTGTGGCAGAAATTATTTCCATATCCAGTTTCTTTCCCCTTCCAGGCACAACTGACACAGAACTTCTCCACCTCCAGCGGTCGGAAGGCGCCAAGGGATTCAGCCCGACTGATGAAATAGGAGCTGAAGCGGCACATGTGGGATTTCCCGGTGCCTCCCTCTCCTTCCACCACCCCTCCCCCCCGGGCCGCGTGTTTGCAACAAGGCAGCTGTAACCCGATGGAGATTTCAGCAGCCCAGTCCTTCCATAGCTGGGTGGAGCAGATTTGCTGGTTCAGTGGGATACCTTGTCTGAGCAATAAACAACAATTCTGTTGTTTTGCTCTGTGAACAAGAACCTCTGGAAAGACTGATGGGCTGGGTAGAACCACAGTGATGCAGAGAGGTTGCGGTGATGCAGGTCCAGACTTATCTCCGGCTAGCTTTCGCTCCCTGAACAGTTATCCCTTGCCCACCTATACTTCGGAATTAACATCTTGTAACAGATAAAAACTGCTGGGAAGCTCCACCCAGCCCTGCTCCTCCCACTCTAGACCCCGCCCCTAAGAAGGTGTGCCAGTCAGTGGCTCTTCCATCTGAGATGCTCAAGACCACGCCTACAGGTTATTTAAGACACGCCCCCCACCTGCCAAGTGATTCTCCCTTGTGGTCCCCCCACACACGCTCTCCACCACCTGGGAGTTGTTTTACTCTTTAAACCTGGACTTTTAATTCGGTCTGGTCTGATTTTATCGCATCGGCCGAGAGACTTAATATCGGTGTACAGAAACCTTCTAAAAACCTTTGGAATTTTACGGACCACTAGCTCAAAAGCTGAGAATCTCTTCAGATAGAATCTGATGCCTATAGGAGAGCCACCATCTTTATTTTATTTTATTTTATTTTTTTTTTGTTTTTGTTTTTGAAACAAGATCTCATTGTGTAGCTTTGCCTGGCCTAGAGCTTTGTATATAGACCAGGCTGATCTCGAACTCACAAAGATATACCTTCCAAGGCCTCCCAAGCCTAGGGACAAATGTTTGTACACTCTTCTTCTTCTTCTTCTTCTTCTTCTTCTTCTTCTTCTTCTTCTTCTTCTTCTTCTTCTTCTTCTTCTTCTTCTTCTTCTTCTTCTTCTTCTTCTTCTTCTTCTTCTTCTTCTTCTTCTTCTTCTTCTGCCTCCTGTATGTATATCTATGTGAGGGTGTTGGCTCTCCTGGAGCTGGAGTTACAGACAGTTGTGAGCTGCCATGTGGGTACTAGGAATTGAACCTGGGTCCTCTGGAAGAGCAGTCTCTACTCTTAACCACTGAGCCATCTCCCCAGCCCAGAGATTCACCATCTTGCTGTAGCCATCTCTCTGATGTACCTACTATAGTGGTTTGCAATTGAGTATGTCTGGATGCTTTCCCTGCATGTATGTCTGTGTGTCTTGTGTGTAAAGTGCCCACTGAAGTCAGAGGAAGACATCAGATCCCGTGGAACTGGAGTTGCAGACAGTTGTGAGCTGCCAGGGAATCAAAGCCAGTGTTCTTAACTGCGGAGCCATCTCTCAGCTTCAATTATCTTTTAATAAATCTCAAATCTGAGATTTAAGATTGGCCACTTTAATGTGTGCTGAATCTAATCCGGACTGAGTTCTCTGTCACTTCTCCATGTTTGCAGTTGCCTAATGCCAAGCCCCTCATAGGCCTCACGAGTTCCAACTGGCGTCGGATTCTGATGAAGTATATCCAAAGGGTGGAGCCACCCCCCCCCCCCACACACACACACACTTAACTTTTCTGTATTTATCATGGAAGCTGGGGGCAGTCACAGCCCCAGAGAGTCTGTTGAGTCTGGCTGCCGTGGCTTTGTAGCCGACTGTTCTCCTTAAGCGCTCTCATTGCCAGACAAGGCGACTGCTTTGTCTAGACTGCCTTGTTTTACCTCTGCTCACTTTCAGCTGTGCAGCTGGAAGAATGGCCCTGAACAGATTCTTCCATAGTGGCTGTGCCTGCTTTCTGGCCCACAAAAGGATGCAAACTGGCAATTTTCTTTTGTTCCTGCATTCCTTTCCCTGCCCTTCCCCCTTCTAAGTCCTTTGCTGCTTTTAAAAGCTTTAACTATATGTGTATGCATGTGGTATGCATGTGTGTGTGTGCATCTGTGTATCTCTGTATGTGTGCGCGCATTTAGTGTGTGTGTGCTTGTATGTGTCTTCATTTGCACAAGTCTGGTTGACTTTCTGGGCTCTGATCCAGCTGAGTTTAGTGTTGTTTACTGCCTCTCAGAGTCTTCTTGGGAGGCTGGTGTTTTAATTAAGACCATATTGATCTTAGATACTAGAAAATGCTGTCTGACCTAAAATCTCTCTCCACTTGAAACCTGCTCACCAGACTTCCCACAGAACATTACTCCCTTAAAAGGATGGCAATCTACTTTGGACATATGGAGGAGAGAGGGAGAGGGAGAGGGCCACTGTGCTTCCTAGGCTGGTCACAAATTCTGGGCTCAAGCAATCTGCTCTTCCTAGTTGTGGTGGTCTGAATGAGAATGGCCCTCACAGTTTCATATGTTTAAATGCATAGGCGCTAGTTGGTGGAACTGTTGGCAAGGATTAAGAGGTGTGGCCTGTGTCATTGAGAGTGGGCTATGAGTTTCAAAAGCCCACGCAATTCTCAGCTGTTTTCCTGCTTCCTGTTTGTGGGTAGGGTGTAAGCTCTCAGGTTCTGCTCCAGCCCCATTCCTGCCTGCCTACTTCTAAACCCTCTACCATGGTGGTCATGAGTTCTAACTCTCTGGAGCTGTGAGCCCCAAATTAAACTCTCAGTAGACATAGCTCCTCTAAAGAAGCAGCCATTAGCTATAGAGGTATGGGAAGCCTGACAGCATCAGAAAACTATCATCAAAAGATAGCCAGTCTCAATAGTAATGGTACCAATGACAATTAAAATAACAGTGAACATTGTTTTCGACACAATTTAGGAAACTTCTGACAGAGTGGAGAACGGAAATGACACTCCCCACCCTCCACAAAGGGAAGGGTACCGGAAAGCTGGCTCTGTGTATGGCTGGCAAGACTCAAAGTTGGTACAATCTTTCTGGAAGGGCAATTTGGTATAGAATCAAAAGTTTTCAAATATGCGTCTCTTGGATCCACAGACCTTGCTTCTAAGAACATGTTTGAAGTGGATGTTCTGATTATCACTTGGCTCTAGGGAGAAAGAGCCCGACACACGCAAATGTCTAAGAATAAACTGCCAACTAATCCTTTTCCACTCGTCCAGCCACCCTCCAGCTGTGTTAGTTATTTCCCCCAGCAGGGACCGGCACGCCTGACTTAACAGCTGAAGGGAAAGCAGTGCTCACTTCAGTTCCAGGTTTCAGAGGACTGGGTTTGTGGCTGCTCAGCCTGGCGGTCTTCAGAGAGCTTAGTGACTGGAGCATGTGACAGAGAGCCCGCTATCACTTTCTTGGTGGGTGGGAAGCAGAGTCCCAGAGGAGGACACTGCAAGCTATAGTTTCCTGGGTACTTACGTCTTCCAATTAGGCCCCTCCCCAAACTTTCACAGCCTTCATCTGATGAATCCAATCACTAGGTCACAACTGAGGAATCTAACTCTCTAGAACAGCCTTCCCTGCCCATCCAAGGATGCTTTACTCACTCCCCCTTCCTCCCTTTCTCTTCATTTTTTTTAAGAATCATTTTGTTTTTATTATCATGTATGTGCACATGCACCTGTGCTTGTAGAGGATCAGAAGAGGGTGCTGGATCCCCTGAAACATGGTTGCGATCATCACGACATGAGGAACTGTATTAAAGGGTTGCAGCATTAGGAAGGTTGAGAACCACTGTGAGAGAAAATGAAGCTGACCATTGAATTCAGTGGTTACCCAGGGCACCAAAAATTTAAAAAATTAGATTAAGGACCACACATTTCTGGTATTGCTTAGCACCTTACTCTGACAGAGAATCAGGAGAGAGCAAAACAGCCTAAGGGTATAGACAGAAGTTTCTGTCCTGCCTGTCTGCAGCCGTTCAGTCCTAACAAAACACACAGAGGCTTATATTAATTATAAACTGGTTGGTCTATTAGCTCAGACTTACTACTAACTAGCTCTCACAACTTAAATTAACCCATAATTCTTATCTATGTTTAACCACGTGACTTGGTTACCTTGCTTAGTGAGGTATTCTCATCTTGCTTTCTCTGCGTCTGGCTGGTGATTGACTCTGCCTTTCCTCTTCCCAGAATTATCTTAGTCTGGTTGCCCCACCTATACTTCCTGCTTTGCTACAGGTCAATCAGCATTTTATTAAACCAATACGAGTGACAAATTTTTACAGTGTACAAAAGCATTGTCCCACAGCGTAAGGGAGGTCTCTTAAACTCCCTAGACAATGGGTCCACTTTCTTATGCCTTTCTGTCTCTGATGGTGGAAACCATTTCGGTACTGGTGTTCTGTGTCTTCACTTTTACACTCCCGTGTGCTCTTTGTTTAGATCTGTTCTCTGTAGCTTCGGTCTGAAATGGTTGAGGAAGGGAACATCACGCCTTGAGACAATCTGGCTTAACATCGCCCTTCCATTTCTTGAAGTCATTTTTAGCATCATACATTAATCAGAGTTGTCTCCCTTATTTCCTCCCCGTTTCTCTTTTCGCGCGGCTTTTTTTTTCTTGGTTCTTATTGTTTACCTCTTGCACAAAGAGCCCAATAAAAGTCCCACACTACAAAATAATTTGGGCCAATGATAGTCATAGAACTATTAGGACAATATGGGATTTATTTCTAAGCTTTCTGAACTAAAAATAAGAATAACTCAGATTTTATGTTGCAGCTGAAGGCGCTGCCACCAACATTCATCACCCCATAATTCTCTGGAGGGAGGAACCGCAACTCCAGTTTAGCATGCAGAGCACAAAGGGCTTGTCCACACAGCCTTGGTCTCACTGAGAACAGAAAGGAAGCCAAAGCTTGGGGCTCCTTAGGCTCCTCCTCTGTCCTTTGCAGTGGGTTTTGTTATGTTAATTGCAAGAATGTGTTCTTATAAAATAACAGGAGACACATTGAGGAAGCATGGATACATACAGTGTTGCTTACTCAGTGCACGGTGTTCTTTGCAAAGAGTAATTTGGCACATTTCCCTATCCATTTCAGTTGGATTAGTGGTGTACTTTGGGTCTGCCCAGGCAAGTGTTGTGTCAACAAACTAAAGTCATCGGAAATGAGGGAACCTCAATTAAGAAAATGCCTCTGTAGTATGGGACCGTAGGCAAGTATGTAGAACCTTTTCTTAATAAATGATTGATGGGGCCCTGCCCAATATGGATGGAGCCACTCCTGAGTAGGTGCTCCTGGTGCTATAAGAAAGCAGGCTGGGGCTGGAGAGATGGCTCAGAGGTTAAGAGCACTGCCTGCTCTTCCAAAGGTCCTGAGTTCAATTCCCAGCAACCACATGATGGCTTACAACCATCTGTACTGAGATCTGGTACCCTCTTCTGGCTTGAAAACATGCTGGCAGAACACTGTATACATAATAAACAAACAAACAAATAAATAAATAAAATCTTAAAAAAAAAAAAAAAAAAGAAAGCAGGCTGAGCAAACAGTGAGGAGCAAACCAATAAGCAGCACCCCTCCGCGGCCTCTGCATCAGCTCCTGCCTCCAGCTTCCTGCCCTGTTTGAGTTCCTATTCTGACTGCCTTTGATGATGGACTACAAACTTTGGAAGTGTGAGCCAAGTAAACTCTTTCCTCCCCAACTTGCTCTTCATCGTAGCCATAGAAACACTAAACAGGGCTTTAGGTTTGTTTTCAAAACTGCTGATAGTATGCTATTCAACACAGTAAGGCTGCAACATCGTGCCTGACCCATCTCTGCAGAAGCGTCACACAGTGTCTGTCGCACGACCGATGAAGGTTTTAAAACCAAGCTTCCACAGTACAAAGCTAAAACAGGCCTAGCCAATAAATCAAAAAGTGAGAAACTGTAGCAGGTGAGAAGGTGCAGGACTCGTTTCCAAAGCAGAGTCCTCATGAACAAAGAAAGGCTGGGGGGGGGGGGGCTTTGTTCACGGAGTTCACAGACGTTCAGTCAGGAAAGCTCTGTGGGGGGTGGGGGGGGAAGCGGGTTCTTGCACGCATGCTCAGTTTAAGAAGCAAAGATGGGTGGAGGCAGAGGCAGGTGTATCTCTCTCTGTACATTCAAGGCCGGCATGGTCTAAAGAACTAGTTCCGGGATAACCGGAGCTACAGAAAGAAGCCCTGTCTCCAAAAACAAAGGAAAAAGAAACAAAGATGGCGGACAGGCGTGCTTACGGACCTACTTAGCTTGCAGCATAAAGGTGGTGGACTGGATGGACCTGCGTCTAGAGGTGCCTTGTTTCTTTTGACAAAAAAGGTTATAGCTGCACCCAAATAAAGACACTATGAAGGTGCATTTTATGCGAGTCTCTAAGGCGGATTGCGCGCTTCACGCTGCTGAAGTTGGCCTTTCTCACTTTCCGGGTTATTGAAATCGTCGTGGGAATTATCTAGACGTTTATCTGTATCTTTCCAGTGGTTTAACTCTGGCAGGGCCGTGGGAAGCAGTTGACTTGGACAGATTTTTCCACACTCTAGAGTGGCCCTGTGAGTGTCCATGCTTTTTGAAACTTTCCATATGAGACCTTATTTTTAAATGACGATGACCTGGACTCGTGAGACGGCTTAGCGGGTGGAGGAGCCTGGTGCCAGGCCTGACAACCCGAATTCCATCTCAGCAGAAGGAGAAAACTGCTGCGTGCAGTCCTTTGACCTCCATTCACAGCCATGGTAAGTTTCTCCCCCGACTCCTACATTTTTTTTTTAATGTAATAGATAAACTTGTTTTAAAGATAATAATCTGTTCCAAGGCCTTGTGCTAGCCAGGCAAGCTTTATGCCATTGAGCCACATCCTCAGATCTACTCCGTATTTTGTCTTTTTTTCCAACAATTTAAAATTATTTTTAATTAAAATATTTTCATACGTTATATTTTGATTGTAATTTCCACTCCCTCAGCTCCTCTCAGATTCTCCCCACTTTCTTATTTACCCTTTATTGTTTTTCTCTCTCTCTTAAAACAAGCAAAAACCTAAAAAACCAAAAAAAAAAAAAAACCCAACCCTACAAAACCACAAAAATTAAAATCAAAACAAACAGGCAAAAGAAAAAAAAAGTGTCCAAATAAAGCAGTAAGCAATACGAGACAAAAAAAAAAAATGTCTACAAAAACTCCACTGAGAGCCGGGCGGTGGTGGCGCACGCCTTTAATCCCAGCAGAGGCAGGCGGATCTCTGTGAGTTCGAGGCCAGCCTGGTCTAGAAGAGCTAGTTCCAGGACAAAGCTACAGAGAAATCCTGTCTCGAAAAATAATAATAATAAAAAAACCCTCCACTGAGTTCATTTCATATTGGCCAACTACTTTGATCCATGGGACTTACCCTGAAATTTGTCCAATAAACCCATTAACTCTCCACTGGAGAAAGCTGATTTTCCCTTTGCTAGCGGGTACCAATTGCAGTTAGGTTCTTGGGTAAGCGTTGGAGCCTGTGTCTCTCCTGTCCCCTCCCAGTGCTGGGACATTGGCTTGAACCTGTTCAGGTCTTATGCATACTGCTGCAGCCTCCTGGAGTTCATGTGTGTATTGGTCTTTTTGTGTCTGGAAAACAGGGTTTCCCTGGGGTCATTTACCACCTCTGGCTCTTACAATCTTTCTGCCTCCTATTCTACATAGATCCTTGAGGGAAGGAGTCTGATGAACACATTCCATTTAGGACTGAGCACCAAGAAAATCTCTCCCTCTCCTTCTCTAGTTTTGGGTCTCTGTGTTGTTTCTGTCTACTGCAAGAAGAAGCTTTTCTGAGGAGGGCTGAGTGAGGCACTGATAAGGTATAGCAGTCTCATTAGGAGTCATTTGAGCGCTGTGCTCCTCTAGCAGAATAACCGTGTTAGGTATTCCCCTCGACTTCTGTGTTCTCATAGGAGTTTCAGATATAGTTTCCATCACATGGTGTGGGCCACCGGTTTTCTTTTTCCTTTACCCTGGGCTTAAGGCTGCTGTGAAAACAGTGTTGTCTCCATTCCCAGGAGAAGGACAGAGTTTGGGGGCGTCGTGCTGAACACCATGCAGAGAAAGCCCAGAACTCAGCATCTGCGCCTTCCCGACTTGGCTTACGGCTTTTCTTTGCGGTTCTAGCTGGATTCTCAGCCCCAGTGTATATAAGTCTACTTACAGTCAGTAAAGAGTGGTGTGTATTTGAGACTAGCGTGACTCTGGCTGAGTGTCAAAGTGGAACTCATCCATGCCCAGTTAGTTAGATTCTGTCTTGAAAAGAAAAGGAATCTGCCTCAGTTTGTTCTCTCTGCTCTTTCACATTGTAAGCATTTACAAGATTTCTGGCGTGAAAATGAGCAAGCGGCATTACCGTGTTTTTCAGCGTGAAAGAGAGAGGATAATAGCTGGAGAGAGCCTGCAACACTTGTTTACTCGCAACAGTTTTTCAGGGCCGGAGATGCCTGTCAGTTGGTAGAGTGCTTCGCTTAGCATGCGTGATATCCTGCGTGCCATTTCTAGCGCTGTGTATAGCAGATAGGGTGGCCCTTGCTGGTGATCTCAGCACTTGGGAGGTAGACACAGGAGGATCAGGAGAAGGTGGTTCTTGACTACATAGTGGGTTAGAGGTTGATCTGGGTTGCAGTGAGACCCTGTCTTAAAAACAGAAACAGAACACATTTCTCTCTCTCTCTCTCTCTCTCTCTCTCTCTCTCTCTCTCTCTCTCTCTCTCTCTCTCTCTCTCCTCTCTCTGTCTCTGTGTGTGTGTGAGAGAGAGAGACAGAGAGAGAGACCATTTTAATGAAATTATTTGGCAGAGTTAGAAACCTCTGGGATGTGAAAACATCAATATTTTTCTATTTATTTATTTAGCTTTGAAAATTCTGCCTGAATCCCTGTTCCTGAAGTCTCACAGTAAAGGCAAAATCACCTCAGGAGCTGTTGTGCACGTGGGTCAGCTAGGAAAGAAGAGTGTCATCTCTGCCTAAGGAGATGAACTTGCACAAACTTTTGTGCGGGTGCACTTCCTGTATCCTTGCAATGGCCATGTTCCCAAGGCACTGAGGAAAATCAGAGGGGATATTGCCACACGTCACCCAGGGAGGGGAATGGATGTGTAAGTGAGTGGAAAATTGAAGACATCTGTAAGAACAGTGCAGACAACTGAAGAGCTATTACCCAGAGGTGTGACATACCCGGGACCTTCTTTGCGAATTGTGCTCTGGTGCTGACCCTGCCACCTGAGTGAGTCAGGTCAACCCACCAAGGAGAGTCGGCCCTGTTGCCTCTCATTTTGACACTTATTACAGCACAGAGTTTTCACATCTAGTTTCAGGTTGGTTGACTCTCTTAAGTTATGTGTGTACGCGGCACTTTCTCTTGTTAGGGATGATTATTGACCCTGAATGAGGTAGGCAATGGTGACTCAGGCCTTAAGTTCCAGCACTCGGGAGGCAGAGGCAGGCAAATCTCTGAGTTTGAGGACAGCCGGGTCTACAGAATGAGTTTCTGGACAGTCAGAACTATACAGAGAAACCATATTTCAAAAAAGAAAACAAAAAAACAAAAAACAAAAAAAAAAGAAATTTGAATGCCAGCAGTAGGAAAAAACCCAGACACATACTAGTATTTGAGAAAATAGTTTAGTGTAACTATGAAAAAAAAAGCACAAGATTGAAGTCATAAATATTTATCTTAATTTTGTGTGTATAAGTATTTGCCTGCAGGTATGTATGTATACAATGCATGTACCTTGTGACCAAAGAAATCAGAAGACAGCTGTAGATCCCCTGGAACTGGAGTTATAGAAGATTGTATGTTATCGTATAGGTGCTGGGAACTGAACCCAGGTCCTCTGCAAGAGCAGCCAGTGCTCATAACTGCTGAGCCATCTCTCCAGCCCAAGATTAAAGTCTCTTAGCAAAAGAATGCCTTAGTCAATATTCTGTTGTTGTGAATAGATGCTATGACCATGGTAACACTTATCAAAGAAAGCATTTAACTGGGGCTGGCTTATATTTCAGAGGTTTAGTCCATTGTCATCATGGTGGGGGGCATGAGGGTGTACCAGCAGATGTGGTACTGGAGAGGGATTTGGGAGTTCTGTATCCAGATCTGCAGGCGTTAGGGAAAGAAAAGCACTGGGATTGGCTTGAGCAGAACTCTGAAGGTAGAGGCCGAGGCAGGTGAATCTCTGTGAGTTCAAGGCCATCCTGATCTACTTACAAAGTGAGTTCCAGGAGAGCCAGGGCTAAACAAAACTAAACAAAAAGGAAACCCCAAAGCCCAAACACAGTGGCACACTTCCTCCAACAAGGTCACACCTACTTCAACAAGGCCACATCTCCTAATCCCTGTCAAGTAGTGCCACTCCTAATGACTAAGCAGTCAAATATATAAGCCTATGGGGGCCATTCCTATTCAAACCATAGCACGCGCACACACACGCACACACACATCTTATATATAATTATACTTTTGTTATCAGTGTTCATGAACAAATCATATCAACCTTCTGAAGAGAATCTTTTTTTTTTAATATTTATTTATGTATTATGTGTACAATGTTCTGTCTGTGTATACGCCTGCTGGCCAGAAGAGGGCACCAGACCCCATTACAGATGGTTGTGAGCCATGATGTGGTTGCTGGGAATTGAACTCAGGACCTTTGGAAGAGCAGGCAATGCTCTTAACCACTGAGCCATCTCTCCAGCCCTCTGAAGAGAATCTTGTTCTTTCATTTTTTCCTTTGGTTTTTCAGGACTTGGTTTCTCTATATAGCAACCTCGTCTGTCCTGGAACTTGATCTGTAGACCAGGCTGGCCTTGAACTTATAGAGATCTGTGTGCCTTTGTCTGCCCTGTGCTGGCATTAAAGGTGTGCACCACCACACTCAGAGAGAATCTTGTTCTTGAAAGTAAAAGAGAAAGAGATGGAATTCACTTAATGCTTCCAAACTTAATTCTGCCATGTTTAGCCATAGTAAAAAAATTAATGAGAGGCAAAATGAGGCCTTACAGGGCAGTTTCTCAGCTTTTTCATCAACCACGTGATGTTTAAAAAACAAAGGAATATAAAGAACTAAATGTAAACATATTTATGGTTTGAACATAAATATAACTTCAGCCCTTCAAATCTTCCCACTTGAAATACACAAAGGGAAAAAAATACTAATTTTAGGCTCTTCCTAGTTGGTTTCTTTGATCATTCGGGCTTAGTTTGTGTTTTCTCAATCACCAACAGGAATCCATGAAAACAGCATCTTTGAAACTGATGTATGTGTGTGAAGGGGGCTGAATAAATAAAACCAAGAAAGCCAAGTCCTACTTAGATGCCTGGGGAAGTTGAACACTGTCTTACCTTCCCTGTTGCTATAACAAAATGTCTGACAGAAGAATTGGAATGTCAATGTAGGGGAAACTCTTGGAATTAAGGAAGGGAGGGTTTGCTTTGGCTCACAGTTTGAAGAGACAACACATGGGGGGGAGAGGTCATGGCCCAGAAAGAGACTGAGGTAGCTGGCCACCTGTCATCTATAGACTAGAAGAAAGGTAAACACTGGTGTTCCGTTCACTTTCTTTTTATTTGGTCCAAGGTCCCTGCCCAAGGAATAGTACACCCTTATTTAGGGTGGCTTTTTCTATCTCAGTTAACCCAGTCTAGAAGTTCCCTTACACACATAACTAGGTGATTCTAGATCCTGTGAAGCTGATCGCCAATATTAGCCATCACTCACCAGCTGGATTTATACCAGACACTGCTCAGAACTTGTGGTCTTGAGGATGAAGGAGAGAAAGCAATCAGGGACTGTATGGAAGTAGAATGGCTGACAGTTGAATAATGTTCGTAAGAAGTTAGCCTTAGTGATGTGGGATTCCCCTCTGTGTGCTGTGAATACTGTTGTTTAATAAAGAAGCTTCTTTGGGCCTGTTGCAGTGCAGAATAAAGCAAGGCAGGAATCCCAAGCAGACAGAGGAAGGAAGAGAAGGCGGAGTCGGAGAGAAACCATGTAGCCACTGCAGGAGACAGATGAGGGATGAAATCTTACTGGTAGGCCATAACCATGTGTCGATACACTGATTAGTAGAAATGGGTTAATTTAAGATGTAAGAGCTAGCTAGAGATGCACTTAAGCCAAACAGTATTGCAATTAATACAGTTTCTGTGTGATTATTTTGGGTCTGGTGGCCAGGAAATGAATGAGCAGCCTCCACCTATACCTTAAGTTTTTTTTATAGTCTGTACTGTTAGGAGATGGCCTCTGTTGTCCTCACGGAGCACAGCAGGAGCCTGACTGCTCTTTCAAGATGATAAAAAGAGTTCCTGAACTGTAGGAAAGCAGATTGGAACAATCTGACTCAAGGGACACATATGTCATGAACATTTTGAACTAAAAATGACTGGGTGATCCTGGCACAAAGTCAAATTGCACTTGGATCTCATGAGTCAAGTGTGAATGAGGCCCCGAGCTCTTCCCTTCAGTGTAGGGTTATCTGAGGACATTCATTTTTCCTGCAGGTATCTTCTGCTAGGGCCTACTCGTGACCACCAGCAGAACAGGTGAGAATAGAAATACCAAGTGACTATAAACTCATTCCTGATCGAGGGCCATCACCC
This sequence comes from Chionomys nivalis, assembly GCF_950005125.1. NCBI lineage: Eukaryota > Metazoa > Chordata > Mammalia > Rodentia > Cricetidae > Chionomys > Chionomys nivalis. Next base: position 46,586,585 of record NC_080104.1, on the reverse strand, counting down.
AGCCTATCCCATGTCCAGCCCGGGTTCCAGTCATTGAGAGCCCAATGTTTCTCAGTGACTCCCTGGCTGGCTGACTCCAGAAAAGGGTTCTGATAAACTCCCAGTGAAGGCAAAGTCAGGAGACAATCCAGAATCAGATTTGGAATTTCCTCTCTTCTGGTTTTAAAGTTCAGTTATTATAGTACATGTGTGTGTGTATGTGTGTGTGGGAGAGAGAGAGAGAGACAGAGAGAAGGCGAGGGAAGGGGGGATGGGTCGGTGGTAGTTGCAGGCTGTTGGGGAGTATTATTTTAAGCTGTGTGACTTCTGTTTATGCTGCATTTGTTTAACTCTGTGAAGCTGTCTCAAACACCTGATGGTCTAATAGAGAACTGACTGGCCAATAGTGAGGCAGGAGAGAACTAGGTTGGGCTGGCAGGTAGAGAGTATAAATAGAAGAACTGAGGCTGGAGCAAGCAATGAGAGAACGGAAGTAGGGCACCAGGGACCAACCTCCCAGCCATCCAGCCAGCCGCGCAGTGAGAGTGAAAGTAAGACACACAGAAATAGAGAAGGAAAAAGCCCAGAGGCAAAAGGTAGTTGAGATCATTTAAATTAAGAAAAGCTGCCAATAGCTGGGTGGTGGTGGCACAAGCCTTTAATCCCAGCATTCTCACAAGGCAGAGGCAGGCGGATCTCTGTGAGTTCAAGGCCAGCCTGGTCTACAGAGCGAGTTCCAGGACAGGCTTCAAAGCTACAGAGAAACCCTGTCTCAAAAAACCAAAAGAAAAGAAAAGCTGGCAAGAAACAAACCAAGCTAAGGCTGGGTACTCATAGCTAAGAATACGTCTCCATGTCTGATTTTTTGAGAGCTGGGTGGTGGGCCCCTCAAAAAGCCAAAATAGCAAAAGAGTAAAATATTGCATTACAAGGGGGCATTGGGGGAGGGCACACATGCTACATGCTGTGCTTAGCCTGTGCAAGTCAGAGAAAGCTTCTGGAGTCGTTTTCTCCTTTCACCATAGGTTGTGGTAGCTGAACTCAGGTTGCCAGACTTGGCAGCAAGCACCTTTACCTGCTGGGCTATCTTGCCAGTCCTAACAATATTTCTGTGAAAGCAGTCCATGCTGGTGCGGTTAGTCTGGCGTATTTATTTTCTCAGCTACAAAGTATCCTATTATTTGCACTATTACTTTTTGATATGATTTTTTTTTTTTCCTGATACAGGGTTTTTCTGTGTAACAGCCCTGGTTGTCCTGGAACTTTCTCTATATGCAGGCTGGCCTTGAACTCACAGAGATCTGCCTGCCTCTATCTCCCGAGTGTTGGAATTAAAGCATGAACCACCACCACAGCTATCCTGACCCAATTTTTCTTAAATAATTATGACTTCTACTACTAAGATAGAAAGTTCTCGGGACTGCAGATTCTTATCAGTTTCTGGTCTTGCCAGACGTGCTAACGCTTGCTAATCAAATGTGTGTAAAACACATCCTCGTGATTTTCAACTTCATTTGCCTGTGACCATCGAGACTGAACAGCGGCCATGCAGGTTTCCTGTTCTGTGGCTTGTCTGCTCATATCCTTGTCTATTTTATTTTTTTAAATGAAAGTAGAGTAGGCACAAAGAGTTGGTATGAATCTTAAGGAGACAATTCAACACATATTTGTAAATGAATATAATTATATAGGTGTGTGTCCTTCCATGTACTCTTAAAATATAGTGAAATTAATAAACGTTTCCTGGGACTGGGATGGATCACTGGGCAGAGCGCTTGCCTAGAACATATAAAGCCCTTGGTTTGATTCTCCAGCACTCTTGTAATCCCAGAGTTTGGGGACTGGAGGCAGGAGGATGAGAAATTAGGTCATTGTTGGCTATATCACAAGTTAGAAATTGGCTTGGGCTACAGCAGACCTTGTTTCAAACCAATTAATCAACCAGCTAATCGATAGATCTTTTCCTAGTGGTTTCTGATTGTGTGTTTTGCTGAAGAACCCATTTCTCATCCTGATGTCATGAACACACTTCCTTACTTTTCTTCTGAACATCTAAAGTTTTAGTTCTTTATTTGTTCTTTCTTTTTTTGTTTTTAGAGACATAGTTTTGTGGAGCCCAGATACCCCTTAAAGTCCTGATGTCCCTGCCTCCATCTCCCAAAAGCTAGTATTATAAGCATGTGCCACCATACCCTGAAAAGCTTTAGCTGTTTCCACTTCACGAATGTGAGTCTGTTTTGCGCATGCAGGTGCAGAGAGTCTGCAGCAGTGTTTCATTCCGTTCCTTACAGAGAACCATTCCTTCAAGCACTGCTCAAGCACGTTCATCGTTGCCTCTGACCTGCCAGTCATCCCCCTTCCTTTTTGTGTGGTCCTAGTGATTCCATCCAAGGCCTTGTTCACGTTAGGCAAGAACTCCACTACTGTGTATGTGTGTGGATCTAATTTCCCCACACTCAGTGGAGTCCCTGGATTACTTTGTCTAGCTTAGCATGTGATGAAGAAAAGGTAATTGTCGCTGTGCATCGTTTCTCTCAAGCTTCACGGCTGAGACACTTGTAACAAAAGCCAAATGAGGGGCTGGAGAGATGGCTCAGTGGATAAGAACAGTGGAGAGATGGCTCAGTGGATAAGAACAGTGGATGCCTGTTCTTCCAAAGGTCCTGAGTTCAATATCCAGCATCCACATGGTGGCTCACAACCATCTGTAATGATGTATGGTGCCCTCTTCTGGCCTGTAGGCATACATGCAGAAAGAATATCGTATACATAATAAATAAATAAATATTTAAAAAAAAAAACAAAAACAAAAGCCAAACAAATGGGAAACAAGCACATACATCCATTTAACGTGTTTCCCATACACAGGAGCTGTGGGAGAAAAAAAATTAGGTTTATTTATTTTATGTGTACGAGTGTTTTGTCTGCATCTACATGTGTACACCACGTTTATGCATGTGGAGATCAGAAGAGGGTATTGGGTCCAGAGAATTGTGATCCATGTGGTTGCTGGAAACCAGAACCAAGTCCTCTGAAAAGAACAACCAGTGCTCTTAACCACTAAGCTACCTCTCCAGCTGTAAGCCTCTGTGTTGTAATGCTCAGTAGGTTTGATGTAGTCTTGCAAAAGTATTATGAGACAAAGGAGGTACAGTCTGATGCTCCAAACTAAGGGAAACACCAGCAGACCTGCTTATTCGAACATTTGTTAGTGTCTGAGTCTTGACAGCTAGGGATGCTCCTTTCCTTTGGGCACAAGAAAGACACCTCTGGAATGAAGGCACCATGACCTGCTTCAGGAGAGAGTATGTTTCCTGCTCCTGCTTTTGGGGAGTGGTGTGAGGAGTTCTTCTGTATATGTATTGCTTTTATTGGTTAATGAATAAAGCTGTTTTGGCCAGTGGCTTAGCAGAATAGAGCTAAGTGGGAAAACTAAACTGAATGCTGGGAGAAAGAAGGCAGAGTCAGAGAGAAGCCAGCAAGCCGCCAGAGGAGAAAGACCAAGCCCACTAGCCGGAACCTTGCTGGTAGGCCACGAGCCTCATGGTAAAATATAAAATAATAGAATGGGTTAGTTTAAAATATAAAACTAAGCCGGGCGGTGGTGGCGCATGCCTTTAATCCCAGCACTTGGGAGGCAGAGGCAGGCGGATCTCTGGGAGTTCGAGACCAGCCTGGTCTACAAGAACTAGTTCCAGGACAGGCTCCAGAACCACAGAGAAACCCTGTCTCGAAAAACCAAAAAAAAAAAAAAAAAAAAAAAACCACACACACACACACATAAAATATAAAACTAGCCAGAAATATGCTTAAGCTATTGGCCAAACAGTATTACAATTAATACAGATTTCTGTGTGGTTATTTTGAGTCAGGGTAGTCAGGAATGAATGAGCAGCCTCTGGCAACTGGGGAGTAGAGTGAACCCCTTAGCATCAACATCCACAGTTATAATTGATATAACTTTATTACCAAATGGGTCATTGGGTTTAATTTTGTGGGATAAGCTCCCGGCTGTGCCCTGAGGAAAGGAGGAATTTAGGTGGTCCACAAACCCAGACTGGTACAGAAGAACCTGGGCCAGGTTGGTGGTCACAGGGTCCAGGCCTGGTTCTGCCCCACCTGGTTATGGGACCAAGGATCTGGCCCTTGACCATATTAAAGTATATGAATTTGAAGTCATATGGCTTCCTAGGGTCCCTGTGAATTCAGGAAATTCTGACTTCCTCCTTCTGAGTTCACCATACTTCCAACACCCAACTCCCCTGCCCCATAGACTAAGGCAGGTTGTGGAATTCACTATGCAAGAAGAACGTGTTCACTCTTTGATTTGTTTTTGTATTTGAAGACTAAACTGGATTGTGATCCCACCCCCCCCAATTAAAACATTCTCTAATTTTGTCAAACATCTAAGCTCAGGAGAAAACCAGCTCTCGCCCACTTCCCCGAAAAGCCTTGTTTGTTCTGACTTTCTAGAACAGAGATTTCAGTTGGCCTCCTTCTGACTGTAACAATGCCTCTTCCTCTTTCAGAATGGATGATTCTGGGTACTGATATAGTGAAGCTCAGCATGTCTAAACACTAATCAACACCTACATACATACGTCTGTATGGGTGTCGTGTCCTTATGAAGGAGTTTAGGTCTATAGTGGTATTATACTAGCATACCTAATGGTAAGAACATTATTTATTCATTTATATTCATAAAATAAATACTTAGTTGACTGGTGGGTGCACAACTATTCACATTACTGAAGACCTAATTTTAGTTTTCTTTGTATAATGAGCTCTCTCTCTCTCTTTCTCTCTCTCTCTCCTCTCTTCTTCCCTCCCTCGCATTCTTTCTTTCAAAATTTTTATTTTAAGTGCACTGGTGTTTTGCCTGCATGTATGTCTATGAGACAGTGTCAGATCCTCTGGAACTGGAATTATAGGCAGTTGTGAGCTGCCATGTGGGTGCTGTGCTGCCTTGTGGGTGCTGGGGATTGAACTCAGGACCTCTGGAAGAGCACCCAGCGCTCTTAACCACTGAGCCATCTCTCCAGCTCCTCTCTCTTTCTTGTTTCAGCAGGGTATCATGTAACTCAGGCTAACCTCAACTTGGCTCTATAGCAAAGGATGACCTTGAACTCCTGATCCTCCTGTCTTCTTGGGTGTTGAGATGAAAGATGTATGCTGCCCTGCAGTGCTGAGAATCGAACCAAGGGCTTTCTTTTTCTTTTTTTTTTCTTTTTTGATTTTTCGAGACAGGGTTTCTCTGTAGCTTTTTGGTTCCTGTCCTGGAACTAGCTCTTGTAGACCAGGCTGGCCTCAAACTCACAGAGATCCACCTGCCTCTGCCTCCCAAGTGCTGGGATTAAAGGCGTGCGCCACCACCGCCCAGCACCAAGGGCTTTCTTTGTGCACATTGACAAGTGAACTACATCCCCACCCTCTCTGGCAAAATAGATTTGATGAAATGATTTTCAAAGTTAGAAAGGATCTTACAGAGCTGCTCAAACCTCTATTTGCGTATCTGTGGTACATGTGTATGCCTGCACCCTTGTGTATCCATGTTGAGTGTCTTCGCCATGTCGCTCTCCACCTTAGTTTTGAACCTGCCGACCACTGAATATCGAGATAGGCTGCCCAGCCAACCTAGGGATCCACCTATCTCCATCTCCGTCCCCTACCCTAGAGGTCCAGATTCAAATGAAATAGAAAATGGATTATTTATTTAGAACAGAAAAAGAATGACAACAAGTGATTGAAGTTTAGAGATCCCTGTTCCTTTGCTCTGAGATTTCTTTCAGCAGTTTACCAGAAATATACTTAATAATGTTTCCAGGCTTGCCTTAACATGACCTAGGATATTCCATAACTCCCACTGACCATAAAACTTACCCTAAGCTTTGTGTTGAACCTGTGTCTGCATAATGTCATGCATGCTGCCTCTCAAGTTCTAAGAGTAATTAGTGAACTATGAACCCATATAGCACATAAAACACATGCCTCAGTGCTTGTAATTTATGTGGCATTAAACACTAAAATCACTTTTATCATGTCTAATGAGATATATTGACATCAGCTAAAAACAAGGGCAAGTTAATATTCTTCCTGTTGTCTGTTACATGCCAGAGTGGCCACTGGTTTTTGATTAAGAAATGTGTGACTCTTCAGAGTCAAGTATCCTACCCAATGGGACCTAGATATTTGCATTCAATCACCTTTACCTCCCACCAAAGTTTCCAAAATCTCTTCAAGAACTAAAGCAGAAGATAAAAAACAAAAAAACCCTCAAAACAAAACAAAACAAAACAGCAGATAGAGCCATTCCCCAGTGATAGAGCTCAGAATCAGAGAACATCTACCTAAAGATACGGGTCCTGTCCTTTTGGAAACTACTAACAAAAGTAGGAAGGCACATAGCTGGGTTGAGGTGAGTGTGGGTTATTTCTCAACTTTCTGGCTTTCAAGACCACCCAGCTACATGCTCTGTGTGTCTATGTGCAGCGATGCCAAGTTCCTCTTAGATGCAATTTTAACCTTTAAAAAAAATCATCTACTAGAACTTAGTAACACGTTCAGAGATTTGATTTCTGAAATAGCTCATCAGATTATCTGAATTGGCCACTTTAGTCTCCACTTACAGTGTCTGTGATGGAGCTGAATGTGACTTAGTTGGTAGAGTGCTTGCCTAGCAACCACAAAGCCCCAGGTTCGAGCCCTAGCACCCATTAACAGAGCATGGTGGTATTGCCTTTAATCCCAGGACCAAAGAGATGGAACAGAGGATTTTGAGGCCAGCCTGGGCTACAGGATATCCCATCTCAAAGAAGAAGCACAGCTGTGGCATTCCTAACTACTCAGTAGCTGTGAGTACCTGTGCAAGGCTGGGTTTGCCCATCAATGTTTCACCGAGGACAAGTCATAGAGAAGGAGGAGCTCACTAGACCCTGCCTCTCCTTGAGAATATGGACAGTTAATGGATGCTGGAGGAGGAAGAGACATCTTCAGTGGTGTGACTACTGGCAGGTCACTCATGCTCCGGTGAGTAACCCTAAGGAAACCTAATGGGTCGCAGGTAAAAGCCGTTTCTCAGTATAACCCCGATACCCATGTGGTGAAAGGAGAGAACTGTTTCCTGAAAATTGTCCTGTGACCTCCAAATGAACACCGGGGCATAAATAACATAACTACAACTATATACATAGCACTATATACACACACATATGTATGTATATAGTGCTATGTATATAGTTGATGTATATAGTCTGTGCATATATGTGTGTTTGTATATATGTATATACATATATAGTTAGTTACTTTGATACTTTAAAAGACAACAGATAAGCGCAAAACACAATTCTTACATTAAAACAAATAAGCAATAATTTATTCTGCAGCCAAATATGCATAATCATTGCCCAAGAATATGGTTTCAGATTACCCCAAAGACCATGTTCCATGTGGAAATGTTTTCATGAAGTTTTTACAGTTATGGAACAAAAGAAAGCATGAAAGCAAATCACTTTTCAAGTACACTGGTTAGAACATCGGGTGGGTGGGTGTCCTAAGTTTCATTTCTGTTGCTGTGATGAATGTTCTTGCTAAAAGCAACATAGGAGAGGAAAGGGGTTGGGTTCATTTGGATTTATTTGGCTGGGTCATGGTCCATTATTGCAGGAAAGTCAAGGCAGGAGCAAGGTATCATAGCCACAGTCAAAAGCAGAGAGAGGATACAGGCATGGTTTGATTGCTTGCTTGATGATTCTCTTATACTGTTTGGGATTCCGTGGTGTCTAGGGAATGATGCCACCCACGATGGGCTGGGTCTTCTTTATCAATGAATAACCAAGACAACCACCCACAAACATGCTCAAGGGTCAATCAGATCTAGATCTTCAGTCTAACGCTCTCCCAACTGAGCTATTTCTGCCACTCAGATCTAGATCTTTCCTAATGAAGGCTCCCTTCTCTTGTGACTCTAGGCTGTGGCAGGTTGACAGTTGAACCATCATAGCGGGTTATGGTAAATCAGGGGAGCTCTCTGCCGTCTGTTTCAGACACTGCCTAATGACACCCTTAACTTTTGGGTGTGGAAGTTAAGAGTCTGTTACCACATTCCAAAATAATTTGTCTAATAGCCACGAAGATGTTAGGTTAGAGGTAGAAGTGGGTAACAAGTGGTTGTTAAGGGAAGTAAAGATAAGCCCGGGGTGATTTGTCTCTGGACCTGCAACATTCCAACGGTCCACAATCACACATTCTAATCAGTCAGCCTTGGAGAACCTTTAACATGGGTGTGGGTTTGTGTGGAAACTTCAGTTCAAGGTGGGAATGTTTATCCCGGCTTCATTTAAAGTGATAGCTGAAGAAGGTAGTGGTGTTGCAATCTCGGGGACTGGCCCAAAGAGTGGGTAACCCAACTATTAAATGCTGCATGAACATATTGCAGTGGGAATAGACATTTACAATATATTAGTGGGGGAAAATGTGGTCTTACAGAAAAATGCTACGTATACATGAACACAATGCACAATACACACACAAACAATGTATTCACAGAAGTAAGTGGACATCAAAATATGTTTATCAAAGCAATCAGTTGAGGTTGGCATTGGACGTGGAACACTAAGGAGAAAAGGGGGTAGTGGAGGTTAGAAGCACAGTGCATGGGCTAATGGTTTCAGGGTATGTGAAACCAAAGCTATAATTAAGTCAGTCCTCTGCACTTGAGGTTAAGGCTTCGAAGTTCAGAGGTCAAAGAGATAGCTCAATGGTTATAGAAGTTTATTGCTCTTGCTTAAGACCTGGATTCAGTTTCCAGTACATAATGGCAGCTCACAAGGCCTCTACCCCAGCTCCAGGGTATCTGATGCCCCCTTCTGGCCTCTGTAGTTTCCTGTATGCGCATGGAGTTCGAGGCCACCATGATCTACAATATAAGTTCCAGGACAGTCTAGGTTACATGGAGAAACCCTGTCTCGGAAAACAAAACACAAAACAAACCAAGTCAATATGGGTGCTAGAGAGTTGTCTCAGCAGGTAAGAGCTCTGGTTCTCTTCTAGAGGTCCCAGGTTTGATTACCAGCACCTACATGGTGGCATATGCTATCCATGTTCCAGTTTTAGGGAATCCAATGTCCTTGGGACCAGACATGAATGTGGGCCATAAACACAATTATACATCTATACCACATTAAAGAAATAAAAATTTAAAGAGAGTAAATATAGAAAATAGAGACTGACAATAGTATCTACTAATTAACACAAGACTGGAGAGATGGCTCAATGGTTAAGAATGCTGGCTGCTCCTCTGGAGGACCCTGATTCAATAACCAGCACCCACATGGCAGTCCTGAGTTCAAAACCTGTCTGAGCTACTTGGAACCCTGACTCAAAATAAGTAAATAAAAATTTAAAGAAAAAAAAAGAGTCCATAGGAAAACCACATGTGACGACAATGAAAGGTTAAATGTTCTTGGTGTTGGACACTCACCAGCCTCATCATCTTTCCGATTCTTCTCCTTCAGCCAGATTGTCTTTGGCTCTGCTTTCTCTGGCTTGAGTCTATAGTCAGTACTGGCTGCTTCATTTGGCTGCTGTCTTGGCAGGCACACTGTTGATATTCCCTTCAAGGAAGCAGAGGGTTCTGGCTTTGGCCACACACAATGTAACCCCCGCTTCTGTCTGTTTCTTTCCCCCTCTTTTCTTTCTTCCTCCTCTTTTTCCTTTTCCATCTCTTCCTCCCTCTTTCTCTCCTTTTCCCCCTCTTGCGTATACACACACACACACACACACACACACACACACACACACAGGAGCTATTCCTACTTTGAATAAAGCCAACCCCACAATTAGTGGTTTCTGGTTGAAATTTGATACAGAAGTAAAAGGGATGGTGTAAATATGATGTCAATGAAAGTGTTCCAGAGAATTCCAAGAAGTTATTTGTTCCATAAAAAGATGACTAGAGCCAAACTTTTTTAAAAGTTTTTTTTAAAATCATCTTCTCCATTCTCACACTCCAAACCTAAGGATTTGTATTACCAAATATGGTGACTTTAGTATTTTATCTAGAAAAATACTTCTGATGGTAGCCATCAGTCTATAACCAGCAGACAAACGAGTCCCAAACTCGTTGCAACTTTTTGTGAGACTTAGTGTCTGTGGGGTTTGTTTCACTGTTATTAGCTTTCTGGGGTAAGCTCATGTTAATAGGGAGTCAAGATAAAATTTGCATCTTAGAATAAAAGGGGTCTGGACCATACCATTGCTGTTTTTTTCATCTGATATGAAGGGAGAATTAGGCTTTTTCTATGTCCATGTTCATTGTTTGTGGAGACAGATTTGCTAAGTAGCCTGGCCTGGTTTTGAACCCAAAGTCCTTCAGAGTGTCTGGGATTTCAGGTGTGTGCTCTTATATTTATGAAGATTTTACTTTATTTTAATTTGGAGACAAGATCTTATGTATGGAAGGCTGGCTTGGGATTCAGTGCGGAGCCAAGTGTGATCTTGAACTTCTGATCCTCCTGGCTCCATCTCCTGAGTTTTGGGATTACAGATGTACACTTCATACCCAGTTTTCTGCAGTGCTGGGGGTCCAACCAAAGGCTTTGTATAAGTTAGGTGCCTTTTCCTTTCCTTTTCTTTCCTTTCTTCTTTATTTTTTGAGACAGAGTTTCTTTGTGTAGCCTTGGCTGTTCTGGAACTCACTCTGTAGACCAGGCTGGCCTTGAACTCACAGAGATCTGCTGGCCTTTGCCTCCCAAGTTCTGGGATTGAAGATGTGTGCCACTACCACCTGGCCTAGGCAAGCTTTCTATCAACTGGGCTGCACATCCCTCACCGAGACTTAATCTTTTTTAATGGTGAAATAATATTAGAATGCATGCTATTAGTAGCGTTGCTATCAAGTGTCAGTGCTTGGGAGGCAGAGTCAGGCTGATACCTGTGAGTTCCAGGAGAGCTAGGACTACACAAAGAAACCCCATCTCATTAAACAAAAACAAAACAAAAAAAGTCCTGACTAATCAACCTCAGGACCCAAATTAAAAAACAAAAAACTTAAAAGAACCAGGCTTGGTGATACACACTTGGAACAGTTATCCTGGGGAAGTGGAAACAAGGTGGTCCCACGGGCATCGTGGTCAACCAGCTTAGCTTACTTGATGAGTTCCAGGCCAGTGAGAGACCCTGTCTCAAAAAACGAAATGAATGGTGTCTGGGAGATGACAGCCAATGCTGTAACCTACACACACACACACACACACACACACACACACACACAAGGAATAGGCACCTGCATGTACACACAAAATAAAAATGAAACACTATGTGCCCACCATTTACCTTCACCAACCTCATTCTCACAGAGATCAGATCTCTGCCTCCCGAGTGCTGGAATTAAAGTGTGTGCCCCCACCTTCACCCAGCAAGCGTCTCTGAGGACTGTTGAAGTTGTCTTTAAATTTCTTTCTCCTCTGCGCTGCCTGCCCACTGGCTCCATTTCTGCTACCCACTCCCACACCCTAGGAAATGACCACTCCTGGGGAGTGAAGAGACCTACTCATCAGAATCATGACTGAAGTCATACAGGATGATTCAGAGATCTTTCTGATGGACCATGTGCACGGTGGTTAGTTTTTGACTGAAGAGACACCTAGCTCGATCAGAGGCCATCCTCTCCCCTCTACCCATCAGTCGTATGCTGAGTAACTGAGGACAGTACCCAAGGGGTCTCTAATGCGGCATTTCCACCCGACTTTTAGTTTGTAAGTATCTTTTATACGAGTAGCACAGCCTTCTGGCCTTCCCTCCCCATTCCCTGCAAATGCTTACGTGAAATAGCTGTTACTGTGGGGCAGCATAGGGCGTGCTGGACAAAGGTGAGGAGGAACCTAGATACTGCCTGAAGTGTGGCACCAGCAGAGAGTGGCCATGAACCTTGCTCGCCTCTGGATTAACAAGGCCTCTGTAGTCCCTTTAAACCTAATCTGGTTTTCCTACACCAAAGAATGTGTACACAACTATAGCTGTGATGTACGAAGTGAGGCGGAGCTGTTTGAAGGATGTGAAGTCAGCAGTAGATCAGTGCTCCGCCATCCTTCCTGCCCTGAAATACCCAACAAGTAGAGCAAGCAAACAAACAAGCAAATAAACAAGCAAAAACAACCATTCAGTTTAGATTACTTTTCTTAGCTTGATAGTTAAGAAGGTGAGTTTAAGAGAAATCTGGCAGCTAGGAATGTAGCTCAGTTGGTACAATACTTGTCTAGCATGCATGCAGCCGTGGGTTCGACCCCTGCAATGTACCTCACTGCGGTGATGTGTGTCTGTTTTCCCAGAACTCAGGAAGGGGGGCCAGGAGAATCAGAAGTTCAAAGTCATCTTCTGTGATAGAGTAAGATTGAGGCCAGATTAGGCTACATGAGACCTTGTTTTAGGGAGAGTCAGATTAAAGATAGCCAAGGAACTGATAATTTTATGCATCCTCATAAAATTTTAGAGTCCAAAAAGATTTTTTTTTTTTTGAGACAGGGTATAGCTCTGGCTGTCCTGGAACTAGCCCTGTAGACCAGGCTGGCCTCGAATTCATAGAGATCCACCTGCCTCTGCCTCCCTAGTGCTGGGACTAAAGATATAAAGCATTACAACCTGACTGAATCCTACTTTGTAAAGACAAGTAAAAGTAAAATGATTTGACAAGAATTAATAATGCAAATTAGACCTTTCCAATATGGATGGGGCTAGTATTTATTGTTATTATTATTACTAATTATTATTATTATGGCTACTGGAATGGCAGCTCTGTACTCCCTGGTGCAGACTACGTTGGTCATTTCTACCATCATATGTACTGTGGGCGTTGAAACACAGTAAGCGATTCATAAGCAAACAGAAAACTCTCTGAGTCTAAAGTAATTACAGAAAAATGAACAATGCCATTGCAAAATCTAGGAGACCCGGCTTCAGAAGTTCCATGATCCAGGAATTAAAATGTCAACAGAATGTGACTTCTCTGCCCTGGGTCTGTTCTGCTTGGTTTATTCTCAGACAGGGTCTTCTCTGAGATTTGAGAGATGGTCATAGAAGTTCTAGGCTGTCTCCTTTAGGAGTCAGGTCCAAAAGGAAAGACTTATGTCTTTCCCAGAAACAAACTCCTGGAGCCCTGCTGCCTCTAACTGAAACTGTATCATAAGCATCAATAGAAGTATGATACATTGATAGGCTTTGATGTGGCTCATGTGTAGAGAAAATTGGTATGTAGACAATCTAGAAAAAAAGTTAATAACTGTGTATTTCTTTTTTGTTTTCTTTTTTTTCGAGTCAGGGTTTCTCTGTGTAGTCTGTAGACCAGGTTGGCCTCGAACTCTCAGAGATCGGCCTGCCTCTGCCACCCAAGTGCTGGGATTAAAGGCGTATGCCACCACTGCACGTGTGTGTGTGTGTGTGTGTGTGTGTGTACTCGTGCACACATGCCAGGCCAGCCTCGGATGTGATTCCTTCAGACACCATCTACCTTGTTTTAGGAAGCCGATCCTTTCCCCTTCACTTGGAGCTCAGGGGTTTGGCTGGGATGGCCAGTCGGTAAACTGCAGGAGCCTCCTTTCTCTGCCTCTCCAACCCTGGGATTACAAGTGTGTGCCAGCATGCCCAGCTTTTCTTTCACTCCAGTTCTGGGGATTGATCTCGCGTCCTGATGCCTGCGCGTCAAGCACTTTACCAACCACACTATCTCCTCTGCGCCTTCTTTCGAACTTTTTGGGTCATCCTGAGAACCCACCCACTCAAGTATCTCCCGCCAACAGGATAAGAGGGAACATTGTTGAATCTGTAGAAACGAGGAAACCACTAATGAGGTTAAGGGGTGTGGACAAGTCACACAGCTTATACCTAGGAGAGAGGAGCCACAATTCCAGCCCAGGCAGCCCTGCTCTTGAATACCTGGTTTTCTGCTGCCTGAGATGATGGTGCAGTCCTTCCAGAATTACTACTTACAGAGAGCTTGCTGGCAGGACCCGAGCCAAGCAGCAGTCCAGCTCAGAGTAGGGTAATAATTGGCTTCTCCATCCCATCTTGGGCTTTCTTTTTGAAGAGTGTTTTGGACCCTGGTACCTCTGTTCTCATGCACGATGTATTTGCTAATTCCTGGAACCGAGAAGACTTGCCAATCAGCTTCTTGGAGACGGATGACTTCTTAAATGTCAAATGAAACATTGAGTTGTTAAACTGTGCTGTTTTAAAATGTCAGGAAAAACCATTATTTTTGCAGGCAGAGCTTTAGTGTGGTCTGATTTTGAGTCTGTGAAATAACTCTCGTCTTCAAGGAAAAAAACTTTTTTTCACTACTTTGAAAAAAAAAAGTGCTGTTATTTTGTCCATGGAAGACTTCAGGAGACACCGGTGGCCTCTAAGCCCTGCTTACGATGGAGAAGTTTTAATTTTTCCTGGTCTCTCCCAAGGTCTTTCTTCATGCAGTCTAGGCTTCCAAGAAACACCAAGGAGGGCCTCCACCCTTCTCCTTCGAGCTTCTTTGTCCTTCTCCCTCCAGTAGCCCAGCTGGGTCATGTGTCCTCTGGAATTGATTTCCACTTGAAGTATTTTAAGCTCCTTCCCTGCAGAGCATGGTGGGGTTTTGTGGAACAGAGGCAATACCACAAGAGAGTGTGGCAACCGTGACTGAGAAAGAAGCAGCCCTCGGGGCCTCTACCAAAAACTTCCCAGTGCAGAGAGAGCCAGTGGAGAACTGCTGTTTTCATCTCCGCCTTGTCGGGTGATTAGGGGCTGAATTCAATCTCTACAGAGTCACCCAAAGTCAGGGTGAACTGTGTGGAAGTGAAAAGAACAGAGTTGACTGGTTCCCTTGGAGATGGAGGGATGGGAGAGGAAGACCTCCTACTTCTGTGCATATGGGGGAGTTTCTATCACTTCAAAGCAACTTTCTGGACCGTCAACTTTTTCTTTTACTGGCTTCCTCTTTCTTCATGACCCAGCTTGATCGACTCAAAATGGTTAGGTTGATTCTCAAGCCGTCTTTGTGTCTGAAATTACACCGTAAGGCTCTACCCACGAAATTTACATGGGACAAAATTAATTGCTACACTGTCTTGGCAGCGTAGCAGCCTGCCATCTTGTGTCTTAGGCAGATTTAATTTGCATGTTTTAGACTCTCACATTCGTGTGGCGCTCAGAATAGGGCAAACACAGCCTAGGAACAAAAGCGGCAGGCAGCATGTGAAAGAGTGCCCCTTCTTTCAAACCTGAAACTATCTAGGTGAGCACACGGAGCATATTAGAATCTTTCTGGTCCTTCCCTCCCCCATCCTTGTTAAATGGAGAGATAATTCAGAATGCCTACTCCCTCCTTGTAGAATTGAATTTGTTTGTATGAAATAAGATCTTAAAATACTGGTGATAACTTTCTGGATTTTGTGCTCTTGGAAATTTAGAGACAATCCTACCCTTAAGTAACAGTTTCATTTCCTTTTTATTTTTTTAAGACTTTGTGTGTGTGTGTGTGTGTGTGTGTGTGTGTATGGGTGTGTTTGTGCCATGTATATATGGGTACCCTTGGAGGCCAGAGGAGGGTGGTAAATCCCCTGGCAGTGGGTACTAGGGATCAAATTTGGGTCTTTTGGAAAAGCAGTAAGTACTTTTAGCTGCTAAGTCATCCCTCCAGCTGCCCAGGGAACAGTTGAAACAAGTAAATCACAGAGAAATTTGAATCTCACCTCCTGTCCATTCCTTGCAGGATAGCAGCATTGACTTGGCACTTAGAGGGCTCATCTGGGAGTCGGTATTTAGCATGATGGCTCAAAGAGCATCATTGGACTGTCGCAAAGCATGAGTCAGCTTGGGAGAAACTTTATGGTTTTAGAGGACCTTCTCAGGGAGGGTAAGGTAACAGAAGCTCTTATTCACCCCTGGAGGACCAGCTCGGAAAGTCAGGGAGGGAAAGGTTTGTTTTGGATCCCTGCACAAGACTGGGAAGCAGTGAAGGAACGCAGGCTGGGATAGGAGTTAAAAACTGACTCTTGACAAGTATTCGGTCCAGGGCCAGGTACAAACCCTGTCTGGTCTCCTTCATCTACAAAGTAAGGAAATAGAACTTCTCTTAGCTCTGAGAGCTCTAGGTAGGTTCTTTCCAATGGTGCATAGCCAGGCCAGAAACTTCTGTCATCTTCAAAACAAGTCCCAAATGACCGTAGCCCTTTCCTTCTGTGTAGTTCCCAACTCTCCTAGGTCTGGATTGGGTCAGTGGTAGGATGTATACATCAGGTCCTGAGTTCAACTCTGAGCACTGGAGGAAAACCCTGTCTTCCTTTCTGCTTATAAAAATTGCAAAACCAGGGGATTGCGAGTCTTTGATCATATAGTATTTCCAGTAGCACATTTTCTATTATTGTTTAATAATTTCCTATATAACTCGTACGCTAGGCTACTGTGCAAATGTAAGGCTCCTTACTCACATGTACAGTTGCTGGTTAGTAATTACGTTTTTCATTAAGAGCAGCAATTCATAGATACAGACGATGGTGTGTGCATACGATTATAGACACGTACAGTCACTCTTGTATCAGTATCTATTTCAGCCATTAAGAGAACAGAGCATATTTTTAATGTTCATTTTTCATTTTTATGTCAGAGCCCTGATTGTAACTCCCCCCCCCACACCCTGTCTTTTCTACATCCCCTTCGTTGTGAGGCTCTTGTGCAGAATTTTACCACTGAATGTACTCTTCAAGGTCATCAGTGATCTTTATTTTACAGTTGAAAAAAAAAGCTGAGGCCAGAGAGTTTAAGGTGTCAATGCCGGTCACAGTCAGTGTCAAGTGATAACTGAGGGATCTCCATTCCCAATCCATCAGTCACTTTCTTGCTACTGCATGGTAAATAATCGTTATAGACATAGAACATGAAACATGTATGTCTATGTAAATATAACTATAGCAATATTTATGCTCTGCTTACATTCTATTATAGAAAGAGAGACTTAGGTATAAATTTCCCTCTTGGATGTCTTGGAGAAATGTATCTTTATGGATATTATTTGTGGGTCAGAGTAAACATAACAAGATGGGTAGAAGATATGGGTCCTGTCTCTTTACAAGCCTTCTGCATGCTGTGCCAAGTGGATAGAGTTCAGGTACTGGTTAATAATTTATAGTATGCATTCATCTGCATTCCTCTTCGACTAAAATATTAATTCCCCATTGATCATCACTATTTGCTTTTTGCCCAGGCAGTATACAAAGTGCAGTGAGTCTGATAAAAGGCCTATTTCCTAGACTCATGATGGCCCCATGCTTTGCCAGTAATTTACTGACTTTATTTACTTGTGGTAATGAGCCCAGCACATGGAGTGTGCCAGCTGTGGGAATTGTCCCGAGAGCCTTTATTTTTAGGGCAGGGCCATGCAAAAGGAACAGCTGTTTTCTATTGCATTTCCAGCAAGTGCCTACATTTTTATTCTGTTTTTCATGAAATGATAAGGAGAATATATAGGATTTAAAAAAAAACTCAGCCAGATTCTTATCAATAAAGTAGGCTTATTTAAAAATGTCTTGAGAAAGAGTGTGTGCGTGTGCATGTGTGAGTGTATATGTACATGTCATAAAAATAACAGGTTCTGAAAAGATGGACCATAAAAGAGTTGGTTTAATGACTTAGAAAATTTATGGTTAGTATAAATTTTATATATATGGATGTATTTTGTATGCATATATACATGATTTATAAAACAAATTATCAATAACAGGGCAGTGGTGGTGCATGTCTTTAATCCCAGCACTCAGGAGACAGACGTAGGTAGATCTCTGTAAGTGGAGTTTCTCTGTATCCCAGTAGTTACTCCCAAAGAACCACAAGAGACTTCATATAAATTATAATGCTCAGCCAATAGCTCAGGCTTGTTACTAACTAGCTCTTACAACTTAAATTAACCTGTTTCTATTCATCTATGTGCTGCCACATGGCTTGTGGCTTTACCTGTCCTCCAGCATGTCTTGCTCCCTTTGTGTCTCCTGGCAACTTCTCTGACCCCACCCTTCTTCTTCCTATCATTCTCAGTTTGGCTTTCTCACCTGACTTTATCTGTTCAGCTATTGGCAAGCTTGTTTATTGAAACAATCATAGCCAACGTGTATTCACACAGTTTAAAGGAACATTCCACAAATCTCTGTGAGTTTGAGGCCAGCCTGGTCTACAGAGAACTAGTTCTGAGATAGCCAGGGCTATACAAAGAAGTCCTATCTCCAAAAAGCAAAACAAAATAAAACAAAGATTTCATCAATAATACTGAGATGGTAGCCCGGCAGTGGTGGTGTATGCCTTTAATCCCAGCACTCGAGAGGGAGAGACAGGCGGCTCTGTGTGAGTTCAAGGCCAGATTGGTCTACAAAGTAAGTTCCAGGACAGCCAGGGCTACACAGAGATACCCTATCTTTTTTTTCTTTAAAGTTTATTTAAAACAACAGTCTTCAAGCTCACTGTGGTGGCTGACCACTAAAGGCTCCTCTAAATTGGAACTCGGTGGCTGAGCCAACTCTGGCTCAGCTTTCTTGTCAGCACCAGGGGGCACAGCACTCCTGTAGGTGTCTCTGTCTGCCTCCCCTCTTGTGAATCTTGCTGGGCGCTCACCCTCTGGCCCTTTGGGCCGAGGCCTGCCAGTTTCAGGACGGCTACGGTGCAGGGTGGCAGGCACGATCTCTGGAGGTAGGTGGAGATAATCACGGAGATACTGGATGCCCTCATTCGTAAGGTACCATGGAAGTGTCTCCAGGCAAACTTCTCCTTCACATAGCCTCGAGACTTCAAAGACTGCATGGCCTTCATTACATGAAGGTTGGGCTCGTTCTTGTCTGCCAACTCAGGGTGTTTGGACATATGGACAACCATCACTCCTTCCTTAAAAAGGAGTTCATAGATGGCAATCTGGTTCTTCTTGGGCATCAACATCGCGGCAGCTGCAGGGTCCGGGATGGAGGCTGGAAAGGAGAAACCCTGTTTTAAATGAGATAAAAGAAATATATCACGTGAACACCAGTGCTCTACATACTAAGAGAAAGCCTTTCCATATTTAAATTTGAATTTATAAAGGTTATTGGCGAGTACAGCTTTGCTTACTGTGAAACGCGATATTAAATTCTTACTCTTCCGAGAGTGCCTCATTTCCCAAACAGTGGGCATTTCCACTGAATTGTGAAGCCATGAGAAAGTCCTGACTAAGGGGAACCGGCCTCTTTTTGCTTCCGCCTTCGGTTGCCTCTCTTTCCTGTTTGTGCTGTGTTTCATCTTGGGGACTGATCACTTTGTCGGTCACACTGGTGACCTCCATGAGCTGGCTCTTATTGTTCTGTCTTTTCTGTCATTTCTGACTTCCTTTTTTTTTTCTCTCTCTAAAAATAATAATAATAATAAAAAAAAACCTTCTTAGAACAATTTTGAATTGGGCCGGGAAGTGGTGGCACACACCTTTAATCCCAGCACTCAGGAGGCAGAGGCAGATGAATCTCTTTGAGTTCAAGGCCAGCCTGGTCTACAGAGTGATTTCTAGGACAGGATCCAAAGCTACAGAGAAACTCTGTCTTGAAAATCAAAACAAAATCAAAACAAAACAATAAAAGAAGAGAGAGAGAGAGAGGTCTTTTTGGATCATCGCCTATGCGACCCCCGCGTGTTGGGGTAGGGTGAGACAAGACTTAACATTTCTGTTCCAATCTTTTCTGTTTTGTTCTTTCGAGACTGGGTTTCTCTGTGTAACAGCCCTGGCTGTCCTGGAACTCAGAACTCGCTCTGTAGACCAGGCTGGCTTTGAACTCACAGAAATCTGCTTGCCTCTGCCTCCTGAGTCCTGGGATTAAAGGCTTGCACACCTGCACTGCCTGGCTTTGTGTTCCAGCCTTGAATGTCACGACTGTGCTACTTGGCAAGTCACCATTTTAATGTATCAGTTCTTCATGTATATATTCATCAGTCAAGACCAAGTGAGAAACCCCTTTAAGTGTGTACCAGAGAAGCAATTCAATGCAGGAATTATTTATATGACGATGGTGATGTTGGGAGGCGGAGGCTCCTTAACAGAGAAATAAGAGGAACATTAGACCCCGAACCCAAAGAGGCCCTGCTTTTTCCTCTCTCTCCATCCTCAAGCCCACTGGTCCATCTCAAAGGATGATTATGGACACTGGAGGTGAAGAAAGGACAAACTTTTGAGATCAGCAGCCCCTTGAAGGAGGTGAAGGAGACTGGCATGTGATGGAGAGTGGCGTGGGATAGACAGTAGGGTCGTGAAGGCAGGCACACACAGTAAAGGGTGAGGAGAGGAATGGATTACAAAGCCACAAGGCTCAGGATACACACGTCATCTTGTACAGCGAGTCCTCTTAATCCATTATTGGTAAAAACCCAAGGCCAGACTCAGAGAGCAAGGGCAGCAACCCCAGGGATAGGCTCATTCGTGAAAGAGTTCAGGTCTTGCAGTGTCTGCTTAAGCTTGCCTCCCTTTGGGACTTTCTGGTTTCCTTCCTCTTCGGCTCTCCTCTCCCCTTTCATCCCCCCAGTTTCCCTGCTTAAACTTCCCTGCTGTCGTTAGTCAGAATGCTGTGGGTTTACTGGGGAAAGCCTCAACTCTTCTTCAGCTCTGGAGGCTTAAAATCATTAAGTCAGGGATTATTTCTACACAAGAGTCTCTTCAGCCTCAAGTTTCCACAGAGGAAGTGATCCCTGAGCACAGTACTGGGCACTCAGAGTACTGCTAAGCTTTGTCACGTGTGGTCAAGGGTTTGAATTATTGGCTCAGAGACTTTGTAGTTATAGATTTCCTGAGGTTAATGATCGTGCCCTGTGGTGCTCAGAACACAGTGTTCCTAAGCGTTAGGTGCTAAGGGTTATGACTGTGAGCTAGAAGTCCACGGGTTGAGAAAGATAAAGCTTCACTTCCTGTAGACATGGGGTAAGTTATAGAAGGTCCCTCGGTCTTATTTGTGTGTTTTGAAAGGAACTTACTTCTGTGGCTTGTTCATTTGCATCACAGGCCACGGGAGGACAGAAACAGCGTTTTATGTTTCTCTGTAAGCATCTAATGTGTCATCTCGCCCAGAGACAATGTGTTCAGCACATGTTTAGTGGAGAGAACTCTTTCTGAGAAACTGGGAACAAGGAATATACAATGTGACTAAGTTTAAAAAATTGTTTGGGGAAGGGAGCCAGGTGGTGGTGGTGCTCGGGAGGCAGAGACTAGGGGATCTAGTTCGAGGCCAGCCTGGACTACAGTGTGAGTTCCGGGACAGGCTCCAAAGCTACAGAGAAACCATGTCTCAACTGCCCCCCCCCCAAAAAAAAATGTTGTTTGGGGGTAGGTGAGTGGTTGAGAGCCCTTGCTGCTCTTCCAGAGGACCTGCGCTGGGTTCCTAGGCTCCCGATCAGAAAGCTCACAACTGCTTTAACTCCTGCTTCGTAGGATCTGATGCCCTCTTTTGGCCTTTGTGGGGCCTGCACACATGGCATACACAACACACCTAAATTAAGAAAAAAAATGGTTTTGGTTGTTTTGATTTTTTTTTTTCCTTTTTCTTTTTTTCTTTCTTTCTAAGGCAAGGTCTTGAGGCTCAGGTTGACTCCCTATGTTCCAGAGATGACACTGAATTCCTGATGTTCCTACTGCCATCTTCCATGTGCTGAGATTACAGCTGGGAACCACCATACTGGCAGGATTTTTATGTATTTATACTAAAAGCATTTCTACTTTTGAGTGCTGTGTTTAGATAGCGCGCGCACACACACACACACACACACACACACACACCCCAAAACCAACCCCCCTAGGAATCTACTTATCAGAGGTTGCAAATTCAGGTGCCCATCAGTATCAAATGAGCAAGGTGAAATTAACCTGATTAAGTCACGTGGGACTATTTTGACTGTAGAGACCTGAAAAATATTGGAGAGGAATTTCAATGTCCTCTCCTAAAAGGGGCGGTTGATGCTTTGAGGTTCTCTCCTAACAGATTTTTGTTATTCGAGAGGGTGGCCCCAGTTATGTCAGAAACTATGGGTGTTTATGTGATAGTCCTCCTCGTTTGTGACTTGGTTAGCCAGACCATAGAGTCTCTGCCTGACAACACACTGAAAAGAATCCAAGCCGGGCGGTGGTGGCTCACGCCTTTAATCCCAGCACTCGGGAGGCAGAGGCAGGCGGATCTCTGTGAGTTCGAGACCAGCCTGGTCTACAAGAGCTAGTTCCAGGACAGGATCCAAAACCACAGAGAAACCCTGTCTCGAAAAACCAAAAAAAAAAAAAAGAATCCACCGCAGACTTCTAGGTATTAAGGACTCAGCCGTCCTCATCAAAGCGCTTTCTGAGAAGTTCTGAGCCGCATGCCAGAGGTTGGGGCTCTAACTCAGTCTGGCATCTTTTCCAATTTCCCCTTTCCCAGGCCGTTTGCCTGTTGTGCTGTTTGTTCGAAGAGGTAACCTCAGGGCAAACGAGAGACCTGTTATCTGTCCTGCACTTTGGCTTTCTATTGACAGAAGTCCTTACTCGGTCTGGTCTTTCAGAGCAGTGTCAACAGTGGTCATTGGAGCGGGGGTGATGATAGATAGATAACCAGCCCCGTGTCTCCCCACGATGTGTGCTTTACTCCAGTGCTGAGATGTGGTTTGCCTAGATAGGGTACCACACTGCTCTCAAGGCTAAGCCTACGTTCTTCAGCCAAAAGAATCAGTTAATTCCAGTTGTAGCGAGAGATCGCTGTGTGCTGGTGGGGTGTGCTAGCTCAAGCCGAACCCTTTGAGTTTCAGGAGACCTACTTCAGTTTGCAGTTGATTTGATCTTGAGGGGAGCTAATCGAGTAGTAAATGAGTCATTTTCCAGAAAGATAGGCCTAGAATTGGTTCTTGGCTCAGAAAGGCGTGAGTCATTTTAGTCACCAGTGTGATGCACGGTGACTCACTTCCCTGTGTGATGTCATGTTTGTTCCATGTAAGACTTGACCCCTCTTGTTGTTTGGTAGTATTAAGATTTCTTTTTCTTTTTTTAAAAAAGGAAAATATTGTAGATGAAGATGAAGCACTCCCGGTAATGCATAATTACGCCAATAAAGAGAGAGTTTTGTCACAGGGAACTTCAAGGGGCAAATGAGTGTTAAATGCCTGGATGGCTGTTCTTGTTTATTAGGCCTGTCAATTTCCAAATAGCCGAGCTATTAACTAACATTTGACTGAAAGCACATTATATGTCAAAGAAAATAAATTACTTCCTCGGTAATTCAGTTTTGTGGGGGAGAAATATTTAAAACTCAACTTCATTTGAAAGAAGTGAACAAGAGGAGGCTGGAGAGATTGCTCAGCAGGTAGGACCTCTCGCTCTTGCAGAGATTAGGAGTGTAGTTCCCTGCACCTACATGGTGGCTCATAACCTTCTGTTGACTCTAGTCCAAGGGATCTGACTCTCTCCTCTGACCTTGGGCAGGCACTAGACACAGTACATGTGTGGTGCATATATGAACAAGAAGGCAAAACACTTATACAAATAAATAGTTTTTAAGCCGGGCGGTGGTGGCGCACGCCTTTAATCCCAGCACTAGGGAGGCAGAGGCAGGCGGATCTCTGTGAGTTCGAGGCCAGCCTGGTCTACAAAGGGAGTTCCAGGACAGGCTCCAAAGCTACAGAGAAACCCTGCCTCGAAACACCAAAAAAAAAAAAAAAAAAAAAAAAAAAAGAAAAGAAAAAAAATAGTTTTTAATTGAACAATAGACAGTTAAAGAGAACATACGAACTTCTTTTTCTGAAAAGGGCATATTAGACTGGGCTTGGTGGCGCACGCCTTTAATCCCAGCACTAGGGAGGCAGAGGCAGGTGAATCTCTGTGAGTTTGAGGCCAGCCCAAGTCAGGATTTCATAGTGAGACTCTCTCTCACATGCCTGGGCAAGCATGAACGTACACACACACACACACACAGATTCATTAGGGGTGCTGTGGATGAATGGATGAGCAATATGGCTCAGAGGGTAAAAACACTTTCTGCACAAGCTTGGTGGCCTGAGTTCGAGTCCCCGAATCCACATGTAGATAGAAGGAGAGGACCGATTCCCAAAGTTGTCCTCTGACTTCCTCCTACACACTGTGGCGTGTATAATACTACAAAAAATGTTTTAAAAGAGACATTAATTCATATGCAGAAAAGGAACCCAAACCAGAATATTTGTTAGAAAAATCATCAGCATTTTCAAGCTATGTAACAAAATGTAAGAACACGGTACCAAGACCTTGTTATGCTGTGCCAGATAGGAGCGAAGCTCAGTGTGCGCCTGCTGTGAGAGTCAAGTCTAGGAACTCAGCAGAAAACATATGGGTCTTCCAAGGCAGACCAAACACAGTTATTCTTAGCGGAGCTGTATCCTGGGAAAGGCAAAGCTATGTAAGTTAAGGTGGCTTTGATGGTGAGTGGCAGAAGTCCCTTTGATCTAACTTTAACTGAAAAGAGGATGTAGGATGGATGAGCTTAAGGAACTGCCAGATAACTGGGTTCTGAGCAGTTGGATACCCCCAAGTGAGGTACTTCTGAATCTTCCAGATTCCAGCAGACTTTCTTTTGTTTCCCACCATTGGAGCTTCTGACTCCCAGGAGAATACTCATTTATTAAGAACATCCACTTGGTGGGGCACGCCTTTAATCCCAGCACTAGGGAGGCAAAGGCAGGTGGATCTCTGTGAGTTTGAGACCAGCCTGGTCTACAGAGCTAGTTCCAGGACAGACTCCAAAGCTACAGAGAAACCCTGCTTTGAAAAACCAAAAAACCAAAAAAGAACATCCACTTGGGGCTGGAAGAAAGGATGACTCAGCGGTTAAGAGTGCTTGCTACTCTTCCAGAGGACCCAGGTTCAGTTCCCAGCCCTTACACTGGGTAGCTTACAACTAACCGCCTCCAGCTGCAGGGGATCCAGTCCTCTGGTCTCCACTGACTCATACACACAGGTGCACATACTACACACACACACACACAACTAAAAGTAAAATCTGAGAGAGAGAGAGAGAGAGAGAGAGAGAGAGAGAGAGAGAGAGAGAGAAGCCCAGGCATAATGGTGCATACCCTTAATCCCAGAACTAGAGAGGCAGAGAGAGGGAAGCAGATCTCTGTGAGTTTGAGGTCAGCCTGTTATACACAGCAAGTCCCAGGATAGCCAGGGCTACATAGAGAGATCCTGTCTCTAAACAAAAACAGAAACAAAACAAAACAAACAAACAAACACAAAAACCCAGAGAATTCCGTTTTATTAAAATAAAAAATAAAAAACTGTTCAGGGGCCTGGAGAGACGGATCAGCAGTTAAAAGTACATACTGCTTTTTCAGGTCTGTTTTCAGCACCCATATCAGATGGCTCACAATATCCTTCTTTAAGTGCAGCTCCGGGAGATTCATTGCCCCTCGTAGGGCCTCCTTGAATACCCGAAACTATGAGAAATCTATAATCTAGCTTGTTTATTAATGGAAGACAAGGTGAAACACGATTAATAAAAACTTGGAGAGAGAAATTGGGGTTCAGTCTGAAGGTCCGAAAAGCAAAGCAGCCAATCCCTGGCTCTTGCTTCTACCTCAGTCCAAAATGGCAATCCTGCCTTCAGGAATCTCAGAATGAGACTGAGCCTGAGAGTTGTCTCCTCCCGTCTTATATTTCTCTCTAGTTCTGGACTCAAAGGCATGCACTGCTGGGATTAAAGGCATGCACTACCCGGTTTCTATGGCAACTAGTGGGATTAAAGATGTGTGTTATCACTGCCTGGTCTGTAAGGCTGACCAGTGTGGCTGTTTTACTCTCTCCGTCCCAGGCAAGCTTTGTTTATTAAAATACAATTGAAATGCCACTACAGCAAGGTTATCTACTAGAACAAGGCAGGTTGTGCTCCAGGGGTAGGTTTCTGCCTTCTATCACTTTCCCTATGGAAAGAGTGTGAGGAGACAGTTTGTTACCCCTGGGTATAGGTATAGACAGACATTAGGGTACCACCAGGCAGTCTGTGAGTTGGGTGTTAATTGTTTTTGAGGAGTTGTCTGGGAAAGCAAGCTTTCTAGCTCTCAAGATTTGGGGAGAATTGTGGTTTATCTGGTTGGGTGGGAAAACCTGGTAGCGCTGTAGAAGTCTCACTTTAGGGCAGCCTCTCCCATTTGGGAGAAGGAAAGCCTTTGCTCCACTTGGCTTGTTCACATAGCCAAGTGACCTCTAGCGTTCTTTGTGGCCAGTTTTGTTTGTCAAACATGCTTAAATCCCTTGACCTAGTCCATTGCTTAGATTCTCCATGTGGTTGACTAGTGCCTCTAGGATGAGGTCCAGGGGGGTTGTTTCCAAAGACGGTCACCATGTAGCCTGATAAATATCACACCCTTTGCTATTTCCTGCACCCCAGCTATTCCAGAGGACCTGCTGTGTTCCAAACATGCCACGGCCCATCACATTTCACTATCTGGAAGGCTTTTCGTCCTGCCTCTTCCTGAGTGTATCTTGCCGACAACTCTGCCCACTAAATTTCTCCCAAGAGCGAATCCAACTCATTTTGTTTCTGTTTTGTTTTTTCCAAGATAGGGTTGCTCTGTGTAGCTCTGGCTGTCCTGGAACTCACTCTGTAGACCAGGTTGGCTTTCAAGTCAGAGATCTGCCTGCCTGTACCTCCCAAGTGCTGGGATTAAAGGTGTGTGCCACCACCCGACTCCTGCTCATCTTTTAAATTTCAACTCAACTGTTACTTTCTCTGGGAAGCACTCCAGATCTCTAATCCACATACCCATCCTAATTAATCATTGCTTCCCTTGGGTTCCCAAGGCACTTGGTTCACACTGCTAGCAAGTGCTTATCACCTTGTTAGGCAGCATAGCCCCGGTCTTCCCTACATTGCCAGTTTCCTGAGCATAGGGACCTTGTCTTTCACGTCCTTAGAGCTTCGGCCCTCCTGGGCGTCTCTCCATGGGGACTCTATCCCGCTGGCTCCATTGTGGCATCCTGACCTTTATTCTATATCAGGGAGTATGCTTAAGATCAAGGCTTACTGGATGCCTGTGGACCCTTGCCTGATGGTAGGAGATTCTAAAGGTAGCCTTGGGGAGCTGGAAAGATGGCTCAGTGGTTAAGAACTCTTGCTGGGGACCAGAGTTCATTTCCTAGTACCCATGCCAGGTGGCTCACAACTGCCTGCAACTCCAGCTGCAGGAACTCCAACACCCTTCTACCTCTGCTGGTACCTGCATGTACATGTGCACGTGTGTGTGTGAGTGTGCTCATGTCACGTACACACGCATGCACGCACGCACGGAAGTAAAGATAATCATTTACAATGACATGTTATAGTCTATCCGATTGCTTGGGCTGATACTCAAGGGGGAGAGGGACTCGTAGTTTGGGAGAAAACCCAACTGGGGCAAAAGGCAGATCTTTCCAATCATATAACTGTGGGTCAGTGGGAATGTTTGCTGAGAAATCCCTGTGCACACAGAGATAATCTCCTGTGTGTAAAAGGAACGGCAGGATCTTTTTCAAAACCGATTTCCCTTCTTTGACCTTTCTTCAGTATGATTGTACCGCTGTTAACTTTATTACCGAAGCTTAATGCCCAAGAAACCAGGAAACACTTCTGGAGACAGCTGTGAATATGGCCATTCATTGATTTTTTTGCCCCCACCATGAGGGCATATGGAGAGGGATTTCTGTTTCCAGGGCCAGGGCGCCTGCGTTCTCCTTAGAAGTACTAATGACAGGCACTTAAATTAGACCACACAGAGTTAAGGGAAATGATTCAGTCCTCATTTTCATCAGACCGATGAACTTCAGAGGGGCCTGGAGCCATCTACCTTGACCTCGACAAGGAGTTTCCGAACAACTGTGCAAAGCCCAGAAAGATAAGAGGAGGCAGGTCACTCGCTGGTTCTGAAGTCTCCTCAGTCGTCCCAGGATACACCTCAAAGCAGGAAGATGCCAAAGTACACAGGGCGTTGGGTGTGAGCCTGGTGTGAGCAGAGACCGGGAGGCCTAATGGAGGGGCTGGCGCAGTGACAGCGTGCAGGCCCAGTCTGGCCTGTGCAGCGGCTACACATGTTCCCGGGACCGGAGCCAGCTGGTGGCTCATGGCAATGGTTTCTGGGTCCTGGCTCTGTCCCAAAGCAGGCTCGAGCTCCTCAGTCTGATCCGGCCATGGCTTTGTTCTGCCTCCAAGATGAAGTTTGGCTCCTGAGCCAGAAGGGGAAGGCAGGTCCTTGCCCCTTAACCCTACTCTCCTTCCAATCAGAGACACAGGGCGGGGTCTGGGTGGGGGGCAGTGGGAGGGAGCAGAGTTCGACCCTGAACCGGTGGAGCAGTTCTGCCCTCTTTGGGTCTCGGGCACACCTCGCCCACGACCTCCGTGTTAACCTTTGAGCACTGGACTCCAGCTGATGCCAAGGTCACGAGGGCTACGGCAGAAGTCCAGAAGGTCCAGGAACACTTGGAGGTGACCCCAAACTGCGGTTGACACTACGAATCTTGGTCTTGCAAGTTATGTGACCCACCAAATCAGGGTCTCTGAAGACAGGCTATCAGGAACCCACCAAAAAACCTCGCAAAATACGGTGATTTTTAATCTCCATCAAACACTTTGTGAGTCTGTCTGACGGAGATATTCCTTGGCACGAATGCTTTCGCTTCAAACCATCCTTAGGACGTTTTGGTGTCTTCATTGATCGGATCAGGCAGTCGAAGGGACGGCTTGTCAGGCACTGGAAGCTTCTAGACAAAGCTGAGTTCAGTCTCGCCAGCAGGCTGCCTTCTCAGCCCTTCCCATCTGGGGTTCTGAAATCCTCTGGTAAAATATAGGCCTTGTTTGTATGCTTCTCCCTCCAGTTTCGGGCTAATTCTCCCGTTTCGCGAGTCACACAACAAAAGGGAGGAATTTGTTGTTGTTGTTGTTGTTGTTTATTTGTTTGGAGTGCTTTCCTATCCTCCCTCCCCTCCCCAACTCTTTTTTTGGAAACTGCAACCTCGGATCCCAGCAGAGGCTCCTGGGGGTTTTAAGAACATCAATCAGTTTCGCAGCTGGAGGCTGAGGCTTTCCTCAGGGAAGACTTTTTACATAAAACAGATTGTTCTTTGTCCTTGCCGGGGCAGACAAAGGTTTAAATTAAATATGCAGCAAGCTCCAGTTGGCTGCCTGCCACCGCCGGGGGAGGGGGAAGGGAGACTGTGTCCCCACTAGCCTGACTCACTCAGTGGTTTTTTTTTTTTTTTTCTTTTCTCTCTTCTCATTTCTGTTACTGCAGAAGGCGCCTGCAGTCTTGGCTGTGTGTTTCTTTGTAAATGCTCTCCGTGAGAGATACCCAGCCTTCTGGGACCTTGGCTTCCTCTTCCATGCAAGGAGGGAGGTGACCTTTGAAAGTCTTTTCTGTATTTAACCTTTTCCGTTTTCTCTGATCTCACTGACTGGGGTTTTCAGCAAATGCCCTAAGCTGCTTCTATGTAGGCCCCACCCTCACCATTCCTGGGGTGAGTTCATCTCTGTGTGATGCATCCTTACTGTTCCTGGGGTAACCTCATCCACGTGAGATCCAACCTCACCATTCCTGGGGTAACCTCATCTATATGTGATTCACCCTCACCATTCCTGGGATGACCTCATCTGTGAGAGACTCATCCTTACCGTTCCAGGAGTGATTTCTGAATGAAAAAAGGAAATAAAAGGAGGACATGATGCTCCTAGGTATGGTGAAGGTTTATTATAAATAATATAAGGGAGAATACAGCTAGAGGCATCTGGAAAAAGTCCAGCGTGAACATGACCAGACTGAGCTGGGCCATGTGAGGACACGGAGTTGGGGGGAGGCGGGCAGGAAGAGCAAGAGAGAAACCATCGACCAAGAAAGGCAGCCTGGGAGGGGAGAGAAAGGGAAAGGAGCAGAGAAAAATGTATAGCTCAAAAAAATCAATAAAAATAACAAAAGAAAGAAAAGCAAAAGTAGGGCAGCCTGGACCAGGAGACTGGTGTAGCCCAAAAGACTGAAATATAGGGTCCAGAGAAGCTGGGGAAGGGAAAGCCCAGCCCAGTCCCTGGGCTGCAGAAGTTTAGGGTTGGGGGTCTGGGTACACCAGCAGGATGGCCCTGTAACAAGTGGGGATTCAGGGATGCTGGTAGAACCTGGCGCCAGTGTCCACTTTGATATGTTATTAGGTATCTCAGCTATTTGTCCCCGGTTTGAAATCTAACAACTTCACCAGTATGTGATCCATCCTCACCATTCTTAGGGTGACTTTTTCACCCCAACTATTTGTGATCCTTTTTTTTTTTTGGTTTTTTGAGACAGGGTTTCTCTGTGGTTTTGGAGCCTGTCCTGGAATTAGCTCTTGTAGACCAGGCTGGTCTCAAACTCACAGAGATCCGCCTGCCTCTGCCTCCCAAGTGCTAGGATTAAAGGCGTGCGCCACCACCGCCCGGCTTTGTGATCCATTCTTGACATTCCTGGGGTGACTGGGTGTGTGAAAGTCTGGCTTTTTTTCCATACAGACCTCATGGGTCAGTCAACCATATTAAACAGAGAGCACGATTGATTAATTAATAGGTTTTTGCTGGGTGGTGGCGGCACAGGTCTTTAAACCCAGCACTTGGGAGGAAGAGGCAGGTGGATCTCTGTGAGTTCAAGGTCAGCCTGGTCTACTGTTGCGTGGTATTTGATGGCACAATGAAACTCCGAGTCTGTGTTAATAAAATTAACCTTGCAAAAATTAATCTTGGATCAGGAGGTGAAGCTAGTGACTAGTTGAGAAGGATTAGCCATAGAGAGTAGGGGGTACCTAGGAAGACAAATAGATTTTTGGTGGTGGCACAGGAAGTGATTAGGGAGGGACTTAGAGATTCTTGGGCCTTTTTGGTTTGGGATAGCTGGAGAGATATTCTCTTGCTGGCTCTCTGGCCAAAAAGGAAGGTCACCTGGTTGCTTCTCAACTTCTCTGAGCTAGCAGGTTTTCACCCCAACATCTGACTCCCAAGGAGTCTTTGTTGGTAAATAGAACAACTTAGATAAAAGCAATAGTCTCTAGAATGAGTTCTAGGACAGTTAGGGCTACTACAGTGAAACCCTGTTTCGAAAAAACCAAAACAAAACAAAAACAACAACAAAAAATTAATGAGTTTTCTGTTCTCCCCCCCCCCCGCTCCCCACCCAATAATAAGTTTCTACACTGATGCAGTAGGCTACATCAAGTCGAATTGAAAAAGTATAACAGCAGGTATATTGAGCAAAGCAACTCACGGGTGATCAAGGCCAGAGAAGTTGCAGGCCCAGGCCAGGGCAGGAAAGTTTTATAGATTGTATGCAAGAGGTGATGTGCCTGCCACAGGATGTGTTTGTGTCCAAGTATGGTCAAAAGCAGAGTGTTTAGTTGATGACTTGGGCGTTTGGCACAAATTCAGAACTTGGCTTTTTGGTGCCTTTTCTTTGTTCTGAGACTCTCCAAGCAGGTGGGATTTGGAGAGAGAGACAGCTTCCTGAACCCATGCAGAGGCAAGCCTGAGGCTCCAACTGGACATTAGTGACCTTAGACCTTGCATACTAGTTGGAAAGCATCATGGCTAACCTTCGTCCTACATGAAACAGCTCAAGCCATTTGCCACTGGGGTTGAGGGTCAGGTAGCTTTGGAGCCTGACCTGGAACTTATTCATATAGGCTTCTGCCTCTCAAATGCTGGGATTAAAGGCGTGTGCTACCAACCCCCTGGCTTCTTTTAATGCTTTTAAAGATTAGTAAGTATCCTGGCTAGTATTATATCAACAAGCTAGAATCATTTGAAAGGAGGGAATCCCCATTGAGAACATATAGAACGGTATAAGATCCAGCTCTAGTGCATTCTTTTTTTTTTTTTTTTTTTTTTAGAAATAAACCCTCTGACGCTTTTTTTTAAATATTTATTTATTATTATGTATACAATATTCTGTCTGTGTGTCTACAGCCAGAAGAGGGCATCAGATCTCATTTCAGATGGTTGTGAGCCACCATGTGGTTGCTGGGAATTGAACTCAGGACCTTTGGAAGAGCAGGCAGTGCTCTTAACCTCTGAGCCATCTCTCCAGCCCTCTAG
Organism: Chionomys nivalis; assembly: GCF_950005125.1. Classification (NCBI taxonomy): domain Eukaryota; kingdom Metazoa; phylum Chordata; class Mammalia; order Rodentia; family Cricetidae; genus Chionomys; species Chionomys nivalis. The sequence goes on along the minus strand of NC_080104.1, from coordinate 46,554,534 downwards.
TGCATTCTTTAAATTAGCAATATAGGAGGGCCCAATCCATTGTGGGTGGGGCTGCGCTGGTGACCCTAGGTTCTTTAAGAGAGCAGGTTGAGCAAGCCATGGAGAGTAAGCCAGTAAACAGCATTCCTTCATGGTCTCTGCATCAGCTCCTACCTCCAGGTTCCTGATGTATTTGAGTTCCTGTCCTGACTTCCTTCAGTGATGAACAGTGATACAGAAGTATAAGCCAAATAAACCCTTTCCTCTCCAACTTGTTTTTTTGGTCATCCTGTCTCATTGCAACAATAGAAACCCAACTATGACAATAAGTAATGATAATGATGGTGATGATGATAATGATAATAGTAGTAGTAGTCATCATCATCATCATCATCATCATCTCTGGCCTAACCAAATAGTTGAGTAGTTCTGAGGACAGAACTCAACGAGCAGATCAGTTGCTAGGATTTCATAGACCTTAAGAAGGTTAGAATTTCTGTTTTTAGATGGGTAGGGTGCAAGTTTATGGTGCATGGAATCTTGGGATGCATTTGCAACACTGCATTCAACCTGAGCATAGTAGAGGACAGTAATTCCAGAACTAGGGAGGTAATGGCAGGAGGATCAGAAGTTCAAGGTCATTTGTGGCTATATAGTAAGTTTAAATGAGAATGGCCCTCATAGGCTCATAAATTTAAATGCTTGGTCACCAGAGAGTGGCACTATTTAAAAGGATTAGGAGGTGTGGCCTTGTTGGAGGATGTGTGTCACTGCTGCTGGGCTTTGAGAATAGTGTCGGCGGACAGATCAGGATGGAGCACCCAGCTTCCTCTCCAGCATCATTTCTGCTGTGTGCTGTCATGCTCCCTGATATGATGACAGTGGACTAAACCTCTGAGACTGTAAGCCAGTCCCAATTAAATGCTCTTTTATAAGAGTTGCCCTGGTTATGGTGTCTCTTCACAGCAATAGAACACCGACTAAGACACTGAGATGCAGGAGACCTTGCCACAAAACAAAACAAAGCAAAAAAACGTGTTGTAAGCTGTAACCAAAGAGCTATGGGCAGGAAAAATAGAACCTTTATAGGTTGTTCGATCATATTTTTCAATTTAAAAACACTGTACTGGGAGTTCCATTTCAAGAGAATACCTTGACCCACATTCAGCTTCCAAATCAAGTCATGCCCTAGAAGTTAGTGGCTCTGCTCTTTTATTGGTTAAAATACAGTTTCTAGTGCCATGTTAAACTCTTTAGTTTTTTGATTTTGGCTTTAGTTTTTGGGAAGGCAGCTTTAATAGAGGGTACATTTATGCCTCAGGACTCTGTATTATTTAGCAAAAGTAGCATTTGTGTTATGATTAGCACTAAATATAAGGACTGTATTTTTTTTTTAAAGATTGTTTATTTATTTATTATGTATACAATGTTCTCTGTGTGTATATGCCTGCAGGCCAGAAGAGGGCACCAGACCTCATTACAAATGGTTGTGAGCCACCATGTGGTTGCTGGGAATTGAACTCAGGACCTTTGGAAGAGCAGGCAATGCTCTCAACCGCTGAGCCATCTCTCCAGCCCCCATAAGGACTGTATTTTATATATAACTGAATATTAAACTAAATAGATTAGAGGCCGGAGAGGCAGCTTAGTGGTTAAGAGGATTGGCTGCTCTTCCAGAGGACCCAGGTTTGGTTCCCAGTACCTACATAGTAGTTCATAACTCTCTGTAATTACATTCCAGGGGATCCGACACCTTTGCACAGACATACATGTGGGCAAAACACCAATGCAAATGAAATAAAAATAAAATTAAAGAGAAGATAAATAGCTAGTTATTTCTGCCATTTGAATTTATAAAAAAATGAAACATACGTTTTCTATGATGCTACAAGAATTATAGCTGGGGCGTGGGTGGTGCATGTCTTTAATCCCAGACCCCAGGAGGCAGAGGTAGGTAGATCTCTGAGTTTGAGGTCAGCCTAGTCTACGGAGCGAATTCCAGGACAGCCTGGGCTACACAGAGAAACCTTTTCTCAAAAAACAAACAAACAAAAAGAATTGCAGTAAGTCCACAGAGAGTAGAAGAGAAACTTTAGCCTGAAATAGAGAGGAATAAAATGAAGACAGAATTTGCATCTTTGAAACAAGCAAGTTGTGGTTAGGGTGCAGTTTAGCTGACAAGAGCTTGCCTAGCATGCAGAGACCTCCACCCTGGGCTTGAGTTTAGTGCTGTGTAAAACAGACAGGGTGACACACACCTATGGTCCCATCAGGTAGAGTCAGGAAGATTAAAAGTTCAAGGTCATCCTCAGTTACACAGCTAGCCTAAACTACATGGAACCCAGTCTCAAAAATCAAACAAGCTAAACCCCTAAGAGAAATAAACAAAAAATACAGGTTAGTGACTACATAATTTCTTCTTTCAACTGGGTAAGAAATACACATTGTGCCAGTGAGATGCCCATCTGATGCCCTGATTCCATAGTGGAAAGAGAGAACCTGACTCCTGTAAATTGATCTCTGAAGTATGTATAAACACACATACACCATATAAACAAACACACGAGGATGATAATGGCTGAGAGATGGCTCGGTGGTTAAGAGCACTAACTGCTCTTCCAGAGGACCCAAGTTTAGTTCCCAGCACCCACATTGTGTGGCTCACCACTGTCTGTAACTCTAGCTCCAACATTCTCTTCTGACCTCTTCAGGAACTTGAACTCATAAACAAATATCCAGGCAAAACTAATATACACATACATAAAAATAAATCTTAAAATATAATAACAACCATATAAACAAAAACAAGAAATAAAATTTTGGGGGACGGGGAGATGGTGCAATTGGTCAGTGCTTGCTATAGAAGCACACAGACCCAAGTTTGATTCCTAGAACTCACATTAGAAAAAAGCCATGTGTGGTAACAAATGATAGAATCACAGTATTGGAAAGAGAAAGAAAGATCCCTTGGGCTCATTAGACAGCCAGCCTTGCCAACTTGGTGAGATCCGTGCAGTGAGACTGTCCCAAACAACCGGACGAGGGCTCCACTACCCGTCACTTTGTCAAACTTGAAAATTCATAAGTGACCTCATTTCTTTAGACCTAGAAAATGGAATCACAGTTTGTATGCCTTTCTTTTGTTAACTTGACTTTCATTATAGATTCTTCAGCCAGGAATAAATAGCAGCGAATGAGAAAGAGAAATATTTCCCTGGTGAGTTTATTCCTGGAAGTCACACACTGTAAAAGAAAAAAATGCTATGGTGGTGTCTTTGATCCCAGCACTGTGGAGGCAGAAACAGGTGGATCTCTGAGCTCCAGGACAGTCAGGGCTACATAGAGAAAGCCTGTTAAAAAAAAAAAAAAAAAAAAAAAAAAGCAGGATGCAGGATGCAGTAGCGATCCTAGCTCTCCTATAATGAGAAGGGATTGGAGGTAGAGACAAAAGCATCACCCAGAAACTTTTTTTATTTTTTATGGACTGGAACGATAGCTTAGCTGTTAAGGTCACTTGCTGTCCTTGCCTGAGTTTGGTTTCCAGCAGCCATATCTGATGGCTCACAACAACATGTAACTCCATCCAGCTCCAGGGGACCACCTCCACCTCCTGTGAGCACCAGACATAGATGTGGAGGCAAGCACACATACACATAAAATAAAAGAATCAAATATTTAAAACTACATTTTATACCCCTTTCCTTATGTGTTTGACTTAAACTTTTTCTTCCAGTTTGATTCCTTTGTGCGCATGTGGAAGGGGGCAGGTGTTACATGTGGGTCACGTGAGGGGGTCAGAGGACCATTTGATGGGATTCGGTTCTTTCTCTCCACTGTGTGGGTACACGGGATCAAGCTCAGGTCACCAGGCTTGGTGGCAGTGCCCTGACCCACTGAGCCATCTCTCTTGCCTCTCTCTATTTTATACTTCTAAGAGCGGTTACTTGTGGTTAAGTTGAAGGACTTAGGATATGCAATTTTCCTTAAATGAGGCAAGATGTGAAAAGCTTAGCCTACGAGATGGTGCAGGCGATGCCAGGGTTTGGGCAAACATCAGGTACAAACAGAGTTCCTGACTGACTGGTTCTCTTTAACTGCATGTTACCATGCTACCATCATGAGAGTAATTACAGTCTGCAGACACCAAAGTGTTTTGTTGCTGTGTTATATAGTTAAGCGCTAGCTGCCCCAATAGACCAACTCTGAACTCACACATGAGATATATTTCTTCCTCGTATTCAGTCAGCAGGGATGCTCACCTCCTCAGAGCCCCCAGACTCCTCCATCTGCAGCACCTCCATGCTAATGTCTGAGGAGCTGGCGGCTTGCCTGAGGACCGTTTCACCGACCTTGACTTTCGCTTGCCCTTTCTTTCACCTTCACTGGCTAGAACAGACAACTGGCTGACATCACCACAATGGGGCAGTGCAGCAGAGTCAATTACCATGAGTCTGCAGCCTGCTGGTGACCTTGGCGCTGACTCACAGCCCGGTGGTGGGGTTGCCTTTGCTTCTCCCTCTCTACTCCTAGCTTAGCCTCTCTGGTCTATTTCTAGGTCAGATGTCTCAGAGGGATGTGTTGGTTTAAGTGAGAGATCCCTTCCATGGGCTCTGGCATCTGAACACTTGGTTCCCAGTTGGTAGGGTTCTTTGGGGAGGTCTAGGCATTGCTGGAGGAAATGTGTCATTGGGAGAGGGCTTTGAGGTTCCAAAGGCCTTACACTATTTCCAGCGTCTCTCTCTCTCTCTGCTTTGTGGTTCTGGTTCAAGATGTGAGCTCTCAGCATCCTAGTCCAGCTTCATACCTGCAGGTTGCCTCTGCCATGCCATTATGGATTCTAACCCTCTGGAACCATAAGCCAACATGAATGCCTCATTGTGTTGTGTTGGTCATACAGCAACAGACAAGGAACAAATACAAGGGATAATCTGATTGATTTTTTTTGTTAAAAATTCATTTTATGTCCATTGCTGTGAAGGTGTCAGATCCCCTGGAGTTGCAGATGGTTGTGAGCTGCCATATAGGTGCTGGAAATTGAATCCTGGTCCTCTGGAAGAGCAGCCAGCGCTCTTAACCACTGAGCCATCTCTCCAGCCCCTATTTTTTGTTTGTAAACCTATCATCATTGTCGCTGTTTAAACCAGGTATTTACTTCAAGCTATCTCATAGACCATAAATTACGTATGAACCGGCTGCCCTTGTGAATCTGTTCCCACCACCACTACCTTTCTTCTGCTTATTTTAATCTTGCTTTTTTTTCTTTCTTAAAGATTTATTTATGGCCGGGCGGTGGTGGCGCACGCCTTTAATCCCAGCACTTGGGAGGCAGAGGCAGGCGGATCTCTGTGAGTTCGAGACCAGCCTGGTCTACAAGAGCTAGTTCCAGGACAGGCTCCAAAACCACAGAGAAACCCTGTCTCGAAAAACCAAAAAAAAAAAAAAAAAAAAGATTTATTTATGTATTTTATGTATACGAGTGCTCTGTCTACAGGTACATCTGCACACCAAAAGAGGGCATGAGAGGGATCCCATGACAGATGACTGTGAGCCACCATGTGGAGGCTGGGAATTGAATTCAGGACCTTTGGAAGAGCAGCCAGTGCTCTTAACCTCTGAGCCATCTCTCTAATCCTTGGTTTTACTGTTTGAGACCCAGTCTTCTGTAGTCCAGGCTGGCCTTGAACTGGATATACAACTAAGGATGGTCTTCCTGCCCCTACCTCCCAATTGCAGGTATGCATCTCTGTGCCTGGTTAGTTCAGCGCCAAGACTTCAACCCGGGACATCATGCATGCTAGGCAAGCTTATACCAACCGAGCTACACCCCAGCCCTCTGTATCCATTTTTTTAACCATCTGGAGAAAGAAGTTGGGGAATAAATTACATAGGAATTTGGAAATAAAAAAGAATAAATATATGTGCCAGAACTCTTTTTAATACTGAAAAAATTTAAATGTAGCTGACGATGTTGTTAAAATTTTGCTGTATTGCAATGATTGCAAAATCAAAATCTGTTAAGATTTTATAAGGGACTACAACTTTATTGTTTGAAGTCTATATTTATGGTCACAGTATAAAATGGCTCCTGCCGGGTCCTTGGCTTTGCATTCTTCCTCCTTCTTCTTCCCAGGCCTGGAATGGGGCTGTGACAATATTGAACCACCTTAGTTTTCTAAAGGGTGCAGTGTAATATTCTGGACCAGAGGAGTAAAGCATCAGCAAGCTGGGCTCCTGGATGTCCTGGGGTCCTGGAGCAGGGCAGCCCTTTGTGATGGTTAATCTTGATTGTCAACTTGCACACTTGGGAAGAGAGTGCCTCTTTGAAGACTCCATCAGATTGGCCCGTGGGTGTGTCTGGGCGGGGTGTGTGTGTGTGTGTGTGTGTGTGTGATTTCCTTGACTGCTAATTGATGTGGGAGGGCCCAGGCCACTGTGGGTGGTGCCATCCCTAGGTAGATGGGCCTGGGTTTGATAAGAAAGGTCTTTGACCACATCTGGGAGCAAGCCAGTGAGCAGGGTTCCTCTAAGGTTTCTGCCCCATATCCTGCTTGAGCTCCTGCCTGGACTTCCCTCATAGATGGTCTGTGACCTGGAAGTGTAAGCTGAAAGAAACCCTTTCCTTCCCCAAGTTACTTTTGGTCAAGGGGTTTAACTCAGAAAAGCAAACTAGGCCATAGCTGGGCCCCTACTGCATTGAACTTCCAGGTCATAGAAATGGTCGTTTCTGTCTCGTTTGGTTGATCGGTCTGAAAACAGCCGAAACCACTTCCGGGATACACCCACTTTCCAGGGTATTCCCAGCCCCACCCTCCCTTGTTCCCAGGGCCCAGCCTTTTTTTTCCCTGTCTGCGGCTTTTCTCTCAGCCTCCGATGCGATATTTCTCTTGCTGGGAAAATTCTACCGTTTCTTCACCAGCTGCACCGGGAGAGACCCGGGCTCATCTTGTGTTTCTGGCAGTCATGTGCTGCCACCATACTACTTCGTGGCTCCGGGAACTTCTGTGGCGCTCTCCCGGAGCCATCTGCCTCCACACACCATGCTGATATCCGTCTGCTCTGGTAGCTGCTGAACTCAGGAGTCCTTCAGCGTTCGGCTTCCACCTGCAGTGGGGCTGAATATTCTGTTCTAGAAGTTCCATGCGTACTCCAGCGTTTTATTATCCCTTTCCCTGAGCTCAGCAGTGGGAGAGAAGGGGATCCATTCTCAGAGTCCATTCTTGGGAGCTTACTGGTGACTGGTAGACCATCGTGAACACAGCCCCTTTGTGCTTTTCTTTTAAATCCCCTTGTTTTTCCCCAATAGCAGAATGATTTTGAGTTGTTTGGGACCAGAGGAAGCTGTGAACTTTCCCTCAAAACCTCAAAATCTTACTGCCCCGAGCCTAAGCTACAAAGATATTTCTCTCCCCTCTACCCCACCCCACAGACTTGGTTGTCATTCCTTCTCTAGGGTGGTGAAGGTTGAGTTGTTGGGTGGCAATAACCAGAATAAAGTAGATGGCTGGCGGTGTGTGCTAATGGTTCAGGATTTCAGCTGCGCTGATATTGCCACTTGCTTGTCCTGGGGGAGTTTTCCTCAGTCAAATAAGAGCGATTTGCCATTATGGGGTGAAAGTTCACTGACTTCAGATTTGGAAGGTCTGTGTTCTAGTTTATTCTTGGAGAGGGTGTCCTCTTTGTCAACAGTAAGGGCCAATTCACATCGACTCGGTTCGCCTCTTTATCTGTGGACTTTGATTCTGTTGACTGGTGCATGCTTGCAGTTTTCATTACAGATTTCCATAGTACCCGGTACCTCGGGTTTGCAAATAAAAACATTCACTATTTAAACCGCATGTCCAAGTAACAAGTGTCCCTCCCGGTACTCCACGCATACGAGCTCATTTTAAAAACTCACTGGTTTTTGAGTTGGATAAGGAGACATAGCTCAAAGTGGAAATAGGATTTAAAGCTACCCAACCTCATCCCAAGGCCTGGTGCTTAATCATTAAACTAGATGACCTCATAGCCAGGACGGATTGGAAGAGAGGAAAAGCGACCTGAAATTACGGGCACACTTTCCTAATTTGACCTGTCCGTGACAGTCAAAATTGAAATGAATATGCCTCATTCCGTTTAAAATTACCCCAAATTAAAGATTATGGATAGCTGGTGAATGCTTATGAAGTGCAGAGATTCAGATATTTTTAAAGCTATTAAATTCTTATTGTGTGTGTGTGTGTGTGTGTGTGTGTGTGAGAGAGAGAGAGAGAGAGAGAGAGAGAGAGAGAGAGAGGTGTTTGTGGTGCATGTGCCGATGTGGCCAGAGGAAAGCTTTGAGAAGTCCGTTCTCGACTCTTTGTGGGTTCCAGGGATTGAATTTAGGTCCCCAGACTTGCATGGCAGGTGCCCACCCATTGAGCCATTCCACTGACTCTAGGTTGTCAATGTTTAAGATAAATAAGGAACACATTAAAACTCACCTTTTCTCAAAAATGACTTTTGGCCACAAATCAATACATTAAACTTAATTTTAATTCCCAAATAGAAATAGTAATTTTAAAATTATGTCAACTAAACAATTAAGTTTTTTTTTGACATTCATTGAAAGTAAACGTCAACCGGCAAACGATAATTGCATGATACAACTTTATTGCCATCTAGTGGCAGCATGGCACATTGTGGAGAGGTCGAGGCCCATCGGTTCCCCACCCCCTACCCCCTTGGCCCTTCTTTGTCTCTGTCACTATTAACCGGTTCTCTGAGGTGGCACCTTTTGCCTTTCTTACCAGTAACCTTTGAGTATGTTATGTTACTAATTTGATTCAGAATAGCTGATTTCTTTCTATGTCTCATTTTGAAGGCACTGTTTATCTTGAAAGTCCTCTCCAGGGAAGGCAAGACGTCATCTTGCAGCCAAGTCTCTGACCGTGAAAGGTCCTTTGTCTGAGCTTCGGATGATGAACATGAGAAAATGCCCTTGACGTATGATTAAGCTATTATGAGATTTGTTAGAGTCGGGGAAAACGAAGACTAACCCATGAAATAAGTACGCCAGTCCTCACTGGCGTCTGGATTGTTGTGGATCAAGCTGTCTCAAACATGTAGCCGCATGAACAGAAAACATTTCTTGTCTCACACAGTCCATGACTCCAGAGTTTCTGGAGTCAAAGCCTGACTTCTGGTAGTTTCTACAAGCTAGGCTGGGCTGGGCCACTGGTCCAAAACAGACCAATTAAAGAGATGAGCACTATTAGAAAGCTGAGGAAGGTTTATTCACTGTGACCGTACAGGGAAGAGGAACAAATCAAGAAGAGGTCCAGTGACCCCCGAGTCTGTCTTTATCCTGATGTGAAGTTTAGGTTTATGTAGCGGGCGAGAGGAATCTATAACTAAGCAGTTGTAGTCACTAACCTGCCGCTGCCTTGGTCCCTACGAGCTGGTCTGACAAGTTGTCAAAACTGTGAAATCTCTTCCTGGGAGGCAATTTCCTCTTCTGGGTGGCATTGCAGCTTTTGCTTTTCCCTTCCTCTCACATGGGATTCCTTGGAGACAATCAATAATTGTCTGATAGCACCCCCACCCTCCTGCCGGGCCTCACTGTGTATCCCTGGTTGGTCTGGAACTTGAAGCATTAATCTAATTAATCTTTATCAATAAAAACCAGGAATCAGATATTGGGGTAAAAACCTGAAAGATCAGAGAATCAGGGGAGCAGTCACCAGTGACTTCTAACTTCTGTTCCTCCATCCAGAAGGGCCGAGATCCTGTCTCAGCTTCACCTAACTACTTCCTGTCTCCTCTCTCTACAGTCCTCCAAACCTCTATGGTCAGCTAGTGATTGGTTCTTTCCAATGGCTCCAAGCAAGCTTTATTTGTCAGAACACAATCAAAATCTCACACATTTCCCCCTTTTTGTCTAAATAAAAAGTGAAGGTTTTAGTTAACATAGTAAAACTAGATGCAATAAGTACCATAACTATATGCAAGTATATACAGGCAAGAATTACATTAACAATGCCCAGTCCATTTGCATTTGACAAAATCAGAGAAAATACTATTATCTATCTTACCTTGATGAGTCCAAAGTGTTGGAGCCAATTTACTTTCTATCATAACTAAGGAAAACTGTAATTGTAACTATTCAGTCTTCAATTTCATCAAAGACCCCCGAAGGATGAAATGTTACCTAATGACAGGGACATCAGACTCAATATAGAGACCAGACTGGCCTTGAAATCATGGAGATCAGCTTGCCTTTTGCCTCACGAGTGTTAGAATTAAAGGTGTGCCCCATCACAGTCAGGCAAGTGTCTTTCTTGTACAGTATCTACTATCAGGACAGTTCCATGGGACCCAGGAAGCTCCTCATTCTCCACTCAAGTGTGTAGCATGGGACCACATTGTCTCAGAGCTCTATGGGGCTGGAGAATGTTTCTAGACTCACAGAGAAGGCAGGTTTGCTGCTGTCCAGGTTCTCTGTCTTTCAGCATGTAAACCTTTCCTTGGACTTGTTTCTCCAGGGCAACAGAGATCCCGCCACTGTGAAAGGGAACTGTGCAGGCTCGTCAGAGGAGGTCCGGTTTTAAGGCTAGCTACTCCTCAGTCTCTAAGCTTTATTAAACGGTAGTGTTCTGCCTCGTTTGACTGTTTCACAGTAGAGGAACAGATGGGACATACCTTTCCTCTCACAGCTGTGTTCAGCCACATCATGCTGACTCCCTTATGCCATCTTGTAGGCCATCTCTCTTGTCGTTCATATTTACTTGTAAAGAAGTGTCTTTACTTCCTGCTGCTTCAGAGGAGGATTAATTGAGCAGGAGAGGTGAGACAGGAGGGGCATTGAACCATTCTGGAAAGATCAGAAGCCTCGTTTTGCTTTGTCACCCTCTTCTCTCCCCCTCTTTCCCCCTCTTGCCATCTCTCTCTCCCTTCTCTCTCCCCATCTCTCCCTTCCTCTCTCTTCCTCCCTCCTCCCCTTTCTCCCTCTTTCTCCCTCCCTTTCTCTTTCCCTCTCTCCCTTCTCTCTATCCATCCATCCATCCATCCATCCTATTTATTGTGTGTGTATGCAGTTGTGTGTTCTACAGCACATGGAGCTTGGTTCACTCCTGCCACCTTGTGGGATCCAGAATCAAATTCAGGTTGTCAGGCTTTGAAGAAGCACCCCTACTCTCTAAAGATTGTTCCTCACTCCTAACCCCTTAAAGTTGAAAATAATCTCATGTGTAGTTCAAATGTCTGCATTCTCTCTCTCTCTCTGTTGTGAGGCAGACTCTCACAGAGGTCAAGGAGAATGTAATTGAAGAATAAAATACAGAGGACTTGAAAATGCTAAGTTTAACATTCTTTTAATCTCTAACTAGAGCAAAACAGTAGGATGTTAGTAGGGGGCCTTGCCTTATTCTTTTATTGCCCCTCCCCCCGTCTTGATATAGGGTCTCGTGCATCCCAAACTGTCCTAGAACTGGGATGAAGTGAAGGATGACCTTGAACTTCTGATCCTCCTGACTGTACTTCTCTGGTACTGGAATTAGAAGTGTGTATCATCGTGCCTAGATTATGTAATGCTTGGGATTGAAGCCAGGATGTGATGTGTGCTAGGCAAGCCTTCTATTAACCATACTATGTCCCTAGCACAGTTTCTACATTTAAATGTTTTTTTAAATTTTTATTTATTTATTTATTTTAAGACAGAGCTTCTCTGTGTAACTACTCTGTGGCTGTCATGGAACTTGCTCTGTAGACCAGGCTGGCTTCAAACTCAACAGAGATCTGCCTGCCTCTGCCTCCCGAGTGCTGAGATTAAAGGGGTGCGCCACTACTACTGGCTTGTTTGTTTACTTATTTAATATATGTGTGCCTGAGTGCATGTGTACACACACACACACACACACACACACACACACACGTACTATTAGAGGCGAAACAGGAATCAGATCCTTTGGAACTAGAGTTGCAGGTGCTTGTGAGCCATCAAATATGGATGCTGGAAACCAAACCCAGGTCTTCTGCAAGGCTAAAAAGTGCTCTTAACCATTCAAGCACATCGTAGCATGTGTACGGATGGAGGTCAAAAGACAGGTTTTGTGAGTCAATTCCTTCCTACCACGTGGGTCTCAGAGAGCAAACTTAGGTTGTCCGGCCCTTTCTCAGCTGAGCCATCTTGATGGCCTTTCACTAGCAATTTATTGTAAAATTTTTGTACATTACCAAGTGATATATATTTATAGCAGCACTGAGGATTGACCCCAGGGCAAGCACTCAGCCACTCACCCCAGTCTTCACCAAGGATTTCTTCTTTTTCTTTTTTATTAAATGCTTCAAGAATATTTTTTATTTTTAAAGAAGTTTGTTAATTTTTTATTTTATGCATATGAATGTTTTGCCTGTATGTATGAATGTGCACCACATGTGTGCCTGGTGCCTGTGGAGGACAGAAGAGGGTGTTGGATCTCTTGGTACTGGAGTTACAGACGGTTGTAACCTGCTGTGTGGGTGCCAGTAAGAAAGGTCTATGCAGAGCAATTCAGAAAGAAACCTTGATGATTTCAACATGGCTCTGGGTGGGAGTCAGAAGTGAAAAAGTTTCCCTGAATTGGAACCACAAACACATTCTTGTGGTCACTGGGATCTGAGTCTACCAAGTGATTCATCAAAGGTCAGGGTGAGATTTAATCTAAGGTGGTCTCTGTATGGTTTGGGGCCATATTTGAGGAATGAACTCAGCTTCTCTCTAGAAAAACTTGACTTCAATCCAAGCTAACAGCAGTTGATAAGACTCAGCGCTACTCTGCACCCCAGCATCAAAGGATATGAACCCGTGGAGATGTCACACTGACACACGTGCCCACGTGCCACCTACATAAAAACTGGCTCAGGCTTCTTCTCTCCCCCCCCCCCCCCGCCCCCTCGAGATAGGGTCTCTCTGTGTAGCTCTAGCTGTCCTGGAACTCACTCTGTAGACCAGCCTGGCCTTGAACTCAAGAAGATCTGCCTCCTTCTGCCTCCCAAGTGCTGGGATTAAAGGTGTATGCTACTGCCGCCCAGCCCTTTTTCTTTTCTTTTTTAGGCAAGGTCTTCTGTAGATCAGGCTGGCTTCCAACTTGCTATGTAGTCAAGAATGATGACAAATGCCTGAGCTTCCTGCCTCCCCCTCCTAAGTGTGGGGTTAGGTGTGTGTGTGTGTGTGTGTGTGTGTGTGTGTGTATGTATGTATACCCCTCCTCATTGCTTAGTATTCCATGTTTGATGGTCCCATCCTTTGACGTGAACTAGAGCCGACCTTATGTTTCAATGAGCCCGGTTCATCTTTCTTCTGCGAATCTCTTCTGAAGAAATTGATATTTGTCTTTGTCTTCTGAATATCCCTCTCTATTTGATAACTGTAGTTGTTTATAGATAACATCTGCCAGGGGAACCAAAATGAGGACAGAAAACCCTGAGATGCAGCAGGGAAATGGAACAGCCAGAATGCTGAGGAGAGGCAAGAAGGAGCAAGAGGACCTTGCTTCTTTTATTGGCAGCAGACAGAGACATTGCTCACTGTCATGGAAAAGAGACAGGGCCTCTCTCTTACCTCAGACTAAAAATAGACAGAACATCACTGTAGAATAATGGTCACTTCTTCCAAATGGTGTAACTTATGAAAATTTTTTTTTGTTTTTGTTTTTTTGTTTTTTGTTTTTTGTTTTTTCGAGACAGGGTTTCTCTGTAGCTTTGGTGCCCGTCCCGGAACTAGCTCTTGTAGACCAGGCTGGCCTCGAACTCCCAGAGATCCACCTGCCTCTGCCTCCCGAGTGCTGGGATTAAAGGCGTGCGCCACCACCGCCCGGCTGAAACAGTAAAATTTAGAAATGATTATTATTACATTTATTATGTGCGTGTATGTGTGTGTGTGCATGCATGCGTGTGTGTGTCTGTGTGTGTGGCCATGTGTGTGTGTGTGTGTGTGTGTGTAGGACAGAGGACAGTCTGTAGGAACTGGGAATCAGTTCTCTTCCACCATGTGGGTCCTGGGTCCCCACTCTCCTACTTTTGGGATTATAGGTGCTATGGGTCTACCTGGTCCAGACCTTTTTTTTTTTTTTTTTAAACTTGGTCTCTTTCTGGTTGTGCTACCTCTAGTGATTTCCCCTTCTCTCCAGGCTCTCTTTGTTCACCTCTGAGGCTCTTTTTTCACCCCCTGTTTAACTGGTATCTCCTGGATACATTTACCCAAATATTCCTGGAACGTCTGCTTCTCATATTGGTTTACAGTGAACAATTCTGCCCTTGTGAACTGGGGCCTTTGGGTAAATTATTTAACATCTCTAGGTCTCAGATTCCTCACCTGGAAGGTGAGGATTATGCCAAGAACTGTCTCAAAGTGGTGTGTTTATGTGTGTATTTTATGTACTTCCTGTAGTGGCATTTCATTTGTATTTTAATAAATAAAGCTTGCTTAAGGATCAGAAAAGTAAAACAGTCACACTGTCCAGCCTTACAGACCAGGCAGCAGTGACACACACCTTTAATCCCAGCAGCCGCACTAGTTGGCCATAGAAACTAGGTGGTAGTGGTGTACACCCTTAATCCCAGAACTGGAGAGGATTTTAAAATGGGAGGAGACAGCTCTCAGGCGCAGTCTCACTCTGAGATTCCTGGAGGCGGGATCAGCATTTCAGACTGAGGTAGAAGAGCCAGTGGCTGGCTGTTTTGCTTTTTAGGTTGAACCCCAATTTTTGTCTCTGAGTTTTTATCAATTGTGCTTTCATTTCCCACGGACGTCCTTTAGCCTTCCCTTACATAAAGACATGTAATTCAATGACTTTGTTTCATTTAACCCCTCCTTGATTTTGATGCTTTCTCTGTGTGTGCCTAGCAACGGTGCCTGAGGGCCTATTTAAAGCAGGGGTGCCAAACCTTAACAATCAGAAACTAATTAAACTCAGGAAAATTAATTTTTTCTTGAGACAGTTGTATGGGAGGCAGTGCCAGGCTGTGCCTTGTGTTAGAAGCTCTGGGGCAGTGTGAACGGTGTTCTCTGTAAGGACCTGTCTGTGCTTCTTCAGCAGGAGAAAGTCTAAACATGCTGTGGGAGAGGCAGAGTCAGCCCAGACAGGTCTCTTTAATTTTGGGTACTTCTTCTCTAGCCCCAACCTTGACCACTCCCCATCCAAGCATATACAGGCTCCATTAAGACTCAGAATCCTTCAGCAATCTCCACTGGTTACCTTTACACGCCCCATACAACTTTGCTTACAGTCTCCGACTGGCTTATTATCTCCCGACCACATGGCACACCCTTTGTGGAAAGGATTTTGATAAACACAGCATCCCAACATCTGAGTATGATTTCTCTGGTATGTTGGAGCCTGCTTACTCCAGTTCAGTTTGCAGACATCGGGTTGCTAGTAGGTATCGACCAAAGGAATGTTGCAAACCTCAGCGCCTTGCGGAGGGAAACAGAGAATCTTAGTGTGGTCTTCTGGAATAGCCTAGGTAGAGAGAGGTGAGAAGCAGAGATGATGATGTTTCAGGAGACATTCTGTGAGATGTTGGGATAATGGTTATTGGGATAGCTTTTCTGTTTGCTGGGACAAAAAAACCCAATGCGGGGAAGGAAAGGATTCTTTTGGTCACAGTTTAAGGGTTGTAGCCCATCGTGGTGGAGAGGATGTGGCAAAAGGACCTGGAGGGGGGCGGGGGGAGAGAGAGAGAGAGAGAGAGAGAGAGAGAGAGAGAGAGAGAGAGAGAGAGGCCTGCTGGTGCTTGCTCACATTCCCTTTTTCCTTTCTCTTCTGTCCTAGATCCAGCCTGTGTTTCTGCATATACTCAGCGTAGGTCTTCCTCCCTCAGCTGAACTTCTCTGGAAACTCTCCCAGACAATATTCATTCGTGTGTCTCCTAGGTGTCTCTAAATCCCATCAAGCTACCATGAAGATTACGCAGGATAGGGACAAAGGACACAGGCTAGGGGAGGCACCCTTGTCACGCCTGTAGAAATTTTCTATGTTGTTACAGTACCTGGGAACTAGAAGGTAGGCGACAGACACACCGCAGCATCGAGATGAGTGACAGCGACTGTCAGTTCCATTTACAACTCTGCAGGTGAAGGAGGCCTGCACAGTAGAGGCTGGGAACGCAATGCACTAGTGGACACCTGCAAACCATCGGGGTGGAGAGTGCAGATGTAAGAAACAAGCCTTTTAAACCCAGCGCTTGGGAGGCGGAGGCAGGCAGATCTTTGTGGGTCTGAGGCCAGCCTGGTTTACTGAGTGAGTTCCAGGACAGGCTCCAAAAACTACAGAGAAACTCTGTCTTGAAAACACACACACACACACACACACACACACACACACACACACACACACACACGGAGAGAGAGCTAATGATTTTGAACCTTCTCACTTCCCCAATTTTCCTCTCCCTATTCTCCCTTCCTCTCACCAGGGTCTCATATATCTCAGGCTGGCCTCGAACTCCCTATGTAGCTAGGATGATCTTGAACTTCTGCTCCTCCTGCCTCTACCTCCTGAGCTCTGGGATCGCAAGACCACATCCAGGGCATCACACATGTTCAGCACTCTACCTATCGAGCCACACTGCTGAGTCCTTGAATTATTTCTTCACGTGGAATATAAGAATAATGATAATACCCACAGTGTAGGCTTGTTGAAAAGATTAAATTAGATAGGATGTATAAAACACATGATGACAGTATCAGAAGGGTCAGAGGTCAGCACCAGGACCCCTTTGAACCTATAAAGAGTGATCTGCTTTTAAACACATGTGTTTGTTTCCATGGGCCTTGGGTGGCCATGGGATTGAGTGATTTTTTTCTTTTGTCCTGTAAAAGCCTCATCTCTTTGCAGAAACCACAGCAAACACCACACAGCGTGTGGAAAAGATCCCTTATTTATTATCCCTCTGTGTCAGAAGCCATCTGGACCGTTTTCTTAGCGCAGATGTTTACCAAATTAACTTCAAGAGCTGAGACTTCGAGAGCTGAGACTTCACGGAGGGCCTTTCTGTTAGCCCAGTAAATGCAAGTAGGGCAGATGCAGATAAACTTTTCAAAACAATATTAAGCCCCATTACAGTCAGGTGAAAAACCATGGCGACCGCACGCGGTCTTCAGTTTGCTCAGAGAAGCTCAGGAAATGTCAGCAAAGCTCCTCTGGCTGCCAAGGGAATGATTTAGAAATGAGTTGGAAGTGCAAAATAGTTTAAATAAAAAAAGGTCCCCAGAAGACTGGAAAACTGTTGAGTTCCTGCCGTCCTGAGTGATGGTTGTTATTGATTATCGCTCCTGACACTGGGCCAGACTTGAGAATGAGAACCTCTCTAGCCTCTGTTCTCAGGGCTTCCACAGTGTCATCGGCAAACAGGTAAACTGACCTATATAGTATGTCAAAGGTTACATGGACGGCGCCACCGTCCCTGTTACGAGCTGTATAAACACGCCAGGTTGTGTGTCTTTCTAAATGCTGGCTTCTATTGAGGCGTCTTTTTTTGGAGGGTGAACAGAGTGATGGATCTGTGGTTAAGAGCATTTGCTGCTCTTGTAGAGAACGTAAATTTGGCTCCCAGCCTGCAGTGTGTGCAGCACGGTGCCCTCCGAGACCTGGCTGGCATTCAGGGTAGCCTTAAGCCTCCAGAGGGCTGGGGTTGCGGGTGTGAGCCACCATGCCCAACCTCAGCTGCCACTGGCATTGGGCGTCTGTAAGGAAGCAGGTATAACTGATCCCAAGGTCCAGATCCAGGCTGGGTTCTACAGAAGACATGAGTAATGTATTGGATGGCGGGTCTCACAGCTGTGGATTTTAGAGACGTGAAGAAAACCGAGACTCGCCCGAGACACACAGCAGTGTGTCTGTCCTTCCCGTCCCCAACAGCAGGCTGCTCCTCAGAGTCCCCAGATTGCCTGGGTGGTCTTTCAGAGTCTGACCTCTCTGTAAGTGGAAACATGTGAAGTCACACCATGGCAACAGTCCCATCTGCAGTGAGGTCTTGCTCTGTCCTCGCACAGTCTTTGAAGACAGTTTGTTTACAGGGGCGTGTCACAGAACCAGGCTTTTAGCCACAGTGCTTGTGTTTTGAATTAAGGACATTTTTAGGATTATAGGGACAAATTATCACATAGACAGAGATGCTCCATGTCACTAAACATGGGCGAATCTGTATTTAAAAAGTTCCACATTTCTTTTTTTTTCCTAATATTTAGTGTGTGTGTTTGTGTGTGTGTGAGCGTGTATATGAGTGTGTGTCTTTGTGTGTGTGTGAGCATGTGTGTGTGTGTGAGAGCATGTGTGTGTGTGAGCATGTGTGAGCATGTGTGTGTGTGTGTGTGTGAGCATGTGTGCATGTGTGTGTGTGCACTCAGGCCATGGTATCCCGAAGATCATGGACAACTTCCGAGAATTCTCTTCTTCCACCATGCGGGTTCTCGGGTTCAAATGCCAGCCGTCAGCTTTGGTGCCAAGTACCATTTCACCAGTGCGACACCGCCTGTCCTAAGGAAGTCGACAGACCACTCACCTGGCAAGTGTGCACTACACCTGAGTGCAGACTACCTTAAGCCTAATCTCTGCCGTTTCACGGCTTTATTTCACGGCAGACCTCTAATTCCCAGTGCTTTGTTGAGATAAAATTAAAGCCCCGACTTACTTCTTTTTAAGAAGCTCTTTGTTAATGTTAGTTATAAGGGAACAATTGAAGCAGTCAAAACCACCAAATTATTTTGATTCTGTTCGCTATGCAAGTATTTTGTGAAACAAAAACCAATTAATGTAAAATTTTTCATTGAAAAATACATGAGCCGGTACTTCATGCGTAATCAGCAAGTGCTCTCCAAATAAGCTACATCCTTGCTCATCTTTTCTGTCTGTTCTGCAAGCCATGGTGCTTGGGTTTTAGTTTCAATAGTCTACGACACTCATGCTACCGTCTATTCTATGTGTGATTCCTTCCTTCTTCCTTCCTTCTTTCCTTCTCTTATTTTCCTTCCCTCCTTCCTTCTGTGGTGGTCGAATGAAATTGGCCCCCATATGGTCATAGGGAGTGGTCTTATTTGAAAGAATTAGATATTCTGGCCTTGTTGGAGGAAGTGTGTCACTGGGGGTGGGCTTTGAGGTTTCAGATGCTCAAGCCAGGTCCAGTGTCACTCTCTCTTCCTGCTGCCTGCTGATCTGGATGTAGAGCTCTTGGTCCCTTTGCCAAGCACCATGTCTACCTGCACACTGCCATGATGATAATGGGCTAAACCTCTGAAACTGTAAGCCAGTCCCAATTAAATGTTTTCCTTTTTAAGAGTTGCTGTGTCAAGGTATTTCTCCACAGTAATAGAAACCCTAAGACTATTTCTCTCTCTCTCTCTTTCTCCTTGTTTCCCTCTCTTCCTCTCTTTCTTTCTTTGTTGGATTTTTGAGATAGGATTTCTTTATATAGCTTTAGATGTCCTGGAACTAGCTTTGTAGACCAGGCTGGCCTCAGACTCAGAAATCTGTCTGCCTCTACCTCCCGAGTGCTGGGATTTAAAGAGTATGCCACTACACCTGGCCTGCTTTTTTCTTCCTTCCTTCCTTCCTTCCTTCCTTCCTTCCTTCCTTCCTTCCTTCCTTCCTTCCTTCCTTCCTTCCTTCCTTCCTTCCTTTTTGGTGGGTGGGGGTGCAGAATCTCACTATGTAACCCTGGCTGTCCTGGAACTCACTCTGTAGAACAAGCTAGCCTTGAACTCTCAGAGACAGGCCTGCCTCTGCCTTCAGAATGCTGGAATTTTAGGTATATGTCACCATCCCTGCCAGTTCCACATGTAGGTTTTTTTGTTTATTTCTGGTTTTTTTTTTTTTTTTTTTTTTTTTGGTTTCTCGAGGCAGAGTTTCTCTGTGTAGCTTTGGAGCCTGTCCTAGAACTCGCTCTGTAGACCAGGGTGGCCTCGAACTCACAGAGATCCGCCTGCCTTTGCCTTCCGAGTGCTGAAGTGTGGGCCACTACTGCCAGCCCACTAGTATTTTTGTTTTTATATATCTGACTCATTCTGTTTCTTACTCATTTGTGTCTGTTAGATCAGAGGTGTTTGGAGCGGAAAGGCTTTCTTCTTTTGTACGTTGTTTCAGCACCATGCATATTCCTTCACTGACCAAGAGCCTCCTGGGTACCAGGAGCTATGCTAGCTGGTGGGTGTGTAGCAGAGAAAGGAAGAGAAGTTTCCCACTTTAGTGTTATAGGGAGTGGGACATTAACAGTACAGAACAAGTGTGCGTGATAACCAGATACAATAAAGGCAAACTAAAGATGCTTTGAGACTTAATTCTATTGGAAACTGGGGAGGACTTCTGTGGGGGTAGGGGTTCATATGCAGAGACTTGATTGGCTGAGTAAGAGGAAGGTGCCCGTGGGAGGGAAGAGCATCACACACACTGAACAGTGTATCAGTTACTTTTCTGTTGCTTGTGTTAAAACACTGTCTTAGTTAGGGTTACTGTTGCTGTGATGAAATACCATGACAAAAAGCAAATTAGGGAGAAAAGGGTCTTTTTGGCTTCCACTTCCATATTACTGGTCATTGCTGGAGGAAGCCAGGATGGGAACTCAAACAGGACAGGAACCTGGAGGCCATGGAGGGGTGCTGCTTACTGACTTGTTCCTCACGTTTTGCTCAGCCTGTTTTATTATAGAGCCCAGGACCACCAGCCCAGGGATGCCACCACCCACAGTGGGCTGGGCCCTCAATCACTAATTAAGAAAATGCCTTACAGCTGGATCTTATGGACGCATTTTCTCAACTGAGGTTCCCTTCTGTCAGATAACTCTAGTTTGGGTCAGTTTGACATAAACACTGTGACCAGAATCAATTTACAGGAGGAGGAGTTTGTTTGGGCTTCTGGTTCCAGAGGGAGAGTCCATACTGGTGAGAGAAGCATTGCAGCAGGGGGCTGGGACAGGAAGCTGAGAGAATGAACAGGAAGTAAGGTGAGGCTATAACAAAGCCTATGCCCAGTGAGACGGTTCCCTAGCAATGTCCAGAACATTTTTCAACCGGTTCCACCAACTGAGGACGAAGACTTCAAATACATGAGCCGATAGGGGGTATTTCTCATTGAAACCACTGCAAACATGTTAAGATAAAAATGCTCGGTGCTCAGAAGCATAGCAGAGTGTTACAGAACCCAGGGTTTTCTACGTGCCCATGACTTATTCAAAAACACTTTTTCCTTTGCTCTCTGGCTCTTGTCTGTAGCTGAATTGAATTGTTGGATCAGGAAAAAACCCAGTGGCCCATCCAAGTCTGGGATTCGTATCTGAAAGGCAAGCTTCTGACAGGCATGCCGAGGCCTTCTGCACATGGGTTTCTCCCGCCTTGCAGTAAGACATTTTCCTAGCTGCACAGTGGGTTTTTCCCATTCCAGTCTTGAAATTTCCACACGGGCTTGGCCACTGGGTAAACTGCGCTGGCTCCTTGCTTGCTCTCGGGGTCAGCACCAGGGTCTTTACTATTTCTTCATTTTTGAGCCTGGCCCGACTGCTCTCCTCTAGGCTTCTTAGCTCTCATTCTCCCTCAGTGTTTCCTGTTTTTTTCTAGTCATTCCTCACCCTGGAGGGAGCCTGGATCTTGTATTTCACACCAGCTCTTGTAGCTTCCCTGCTGTGACAGTGTGGCTTGAATCACAGTGTCCCCAGCATGGGCTATTTTTCTCTCCGTTTCCGAGTTTCCCCGTCTTCTAGCCCTGACATTGTTTCGGGTATCATTTTTAATCTAGCAACCTTTTTCTCGTTATTCTGTTCCTTAGATGTGAATTCCGTCCCGTTTCTTTAAAATAAAGCCAATCTTGTCAATCTTGTTCTTTCTTTTTCCATTTGGCAATGTCGAAATGGCCATGGCTCCTGACAGCTGCTCTTCAATCTGTCATTACTCAACCCTGGATGTAATTTTAGAATGTTGTGTGCTCCTGACTGTAGAACACGCTGTCCCGATGGTGGGACATACGAAGGTGAGAATTACCCAAAGAGGAATATGTGACATTTGTACAATGCCTTTCAGGGATTTTTAAACTATGTGGTCTTCCTTAGTGGTTACAGAAGGGCTGGTAGGGCATTTTAATTTCTGGTTCAAGGTCGACTCTCATAAAGGGGAGTGATTTCCCAATGTTAACTAACCGTTAACTAAGTAAAGGAGCCAGGGTTTGAACTTACACCCCAACAGTTGTCTTTGTCATGTAGAACTATATTTATTTGTATTTTATGTTTATTTATGTGTATTTTATGCGTATTACTGTTTTGCCTGCATATATGCTTGTGTGAGGATGTCAGAACCCCCCAGAAATGGAGTTACAGACAGTCATGAGCTACCATGTGGGTGCCGGGAATTGAACTTGGGTCCTCTGGAAGAGCAGCCAGTGCTCTTAAAGCCAGGGCCATCTCTCCAGGCCCCTTTATCTTGTAGAAACATATTTTCAATACACTTTCCATTTCAGGCCAGTGTTGCTGTCATGGGTTTCAGGACAGCGTAATAAGGATCAGAGTGTCATCAGGGTGTAGCTTTCTTCTCCCCGGCTTTTCTTCTACTTGAGCCAACCCTTTTTTCTCCAGGCTGCTCCAGCAAACGTCTTCCATTCAGGCTAGAAACTATCCTGCCTCTCCCTCGCTCCTCATTGTCCTTAACCGGTTGTTCATCTCTGCACCAGGGACTGTAATCAGAGGCTTCTGATACTGCCTTTCGGGCAGACTTGAATCATAAGCCTTTCCCCGAAGGTGGTGATGCAGTCAGCCTTGCTTAAATCATAGGACAGGAGAGAGGGAGAGCAGTTCCCAGAAGAAAATTGAGCACTGTTACTAGAAGGCTCCCTGGGCAGACACGACAGGATGACCCTCTGGGCTGGATTACAAGCTGCAGTAACTGGCTCCCTTTCTTCGGGCTTCCACTTACATTTAACCAATGGAGAGTTCTGGCAGATCAAAGTCAAGGAGAGGAGTGAGGGAAGGGTGTTGCTCTCCCCACCAGCTTTTTCTTGTAAGACCATCCCACATCCCTGAAGCTCACAGTTCCTGCCAGGCACCCCTCTGTGCATAGTTCAGCTTGTTCCCAGTTTGTGAGCATAGCTTGAAAGTCCTTGTGTGCACAGAACTCCAGATCTGGGGAGACCGGGAAGGTTTAGCATACAGCATTGTCTTTCTAGTAGAAAAGATGTAAAAATCTGTTCTTCCATCTAGAAATCTGGGAATTGGAGGTGATTAATAACCTAGTTATCTGTGTTACTTGTTGGGCACAGCCATATTAAGCTTCTACAACCAGGACTGAAGATGACTAGTAATCTAAATGACCCTTATAGCCAGGGGCTACCCAAGCTCCTACAACCAGGACCAGTTCAAATGACCTTATGCTATCTGTATGACCAAGACCAGGTCAGACCCTTCCTTGGGCCTTTAAGCTAGTACAGGTAGCTGTATTTAAATTTGTTGGGAACAAACCACCTAGCATCAGACTCCCTGAAGTCTTGATCCAGGTTGATGAAGTCAATCTGAACTGAGTTTTCATTCTTTTTTTTTTAAAAATATTTATTTATTTATTATGTATACAATATTCTTTCTATGTGTATGCCTGCAGGCCAGAAGAGGGCACCAGACCTCACCACAGATGGTTGTGAGCCACCATGTGGTTGCTGGGAATTGAACTCAGGACCTTTGGAAGAGCAGGCAATGCTCTTAACCGCTGAACCATCTCTCCAGCCCTCACTTTTTTTTTTTTTTATTTTATGTTTTGCCTGCATGTATGTCTGTGCATGAAATGCCCAGGGACACCAGAAGACAGAAGAGGGCAACAAATTTTCTGGTACAGAAGTGACAGCCGGCTGTGGGCCACTCTGTGGGTGATGTGAATTGAACCTGAGTTCTCTGAAAGAACAACTGGTGCCCTTAACTGAGAAGCCACCTCCCAAGCCCCCACTGACTGCTTTTCCTTTAAGCCTAGAGCAGCAATAGCTTGCAGAATTGTGCAATTCTCTGCTTCCCTACTTATGCAAGTCGTCTCTTTTTCACTGTGGCCACCAAAAATGCCAGATATTACCTCTTTCCTGCCAGGACATAATTAACACATCTATAGATGGGAAATAAAAATCCCTCAAATCACATGAAAGATGATTTGGAGCACCTGGGGGTGTTAGGTCAATGGTCATGGTGACTTCAGACTTCCTTGAAACAGGCCAACTGAAGTCCAACTGGATTAAAGGCATAGCCGCAGGGAGCTATGGTGTTGAAGCCTTCAGTCTAGCACAGAAGCAGCCCAAGGGAGACATTCCCTGCTTCCTTGGGGACTTCTTTTCTGTAAACTTGAGTCCTTGACTATACAGAAAAGAATTTCAGGAAGAGTCCCAGTGAAACAAAGTCAGTGAGTGTAAGCGTTCAGATGGATAGTCCTGTAGAGAAAGGAGGCACCATTCTAAGACGTGGGTGTGGGTATCCGAGGGGAGAGTCCTGCTTTGGTATCTTTGCATTATTAGCTATAAATATGATCCTTGGCTATCTAAGTTACATTTCTTAATGTAATTTATATAAAAATTTAAAAATAAAGCTTGAAATTCAGGTCAAGGTTTGAAAACTAAATAAAAATGTGGAAACTGGCATACTTTTTTTTTTTTTTTTGATAGTATTTCTCTGTGTAGCCCTGGCTGTCCTGGAAAAATGCTCTGTAGACCAGGCTGGCCTTGAATTCACAGAGATCCACCTGCCTCTGTCTCTCTCGTGCTGGTATTAAAGGCATGCGGCACCACTGTCCGGCTCAGCTTACTTTTCTTATCTTAAAGATTTTTACTTTTAAATGAAATTGTAAGGTATATGCAATTTTAAAAAAAGATTTACTTTATGTTATGTTTGTGTGTATGTGTGCATGTATGTGCATGTGTGTGTGTGGTTACCAGGGCAGGCGAGAAGAGGGCATCAGATCCCCTGGAGCTGGAGTTAGAAGCAGTTGTCACTGCCCAGCATGGCTGCTGGGAACTGAATTGGGGTTCTCTGCAAGAGCAGTAAGTCCTCTAGACTACTAAGCCATCACTCCAAGGCCTGGGTTTTGTAAAGGAAACTCAGGAGGCAAACCATTCAGATTTGGGGTGAGAGAGGAAGGCTGATAGAGTAAGACACAACCATAGGCTTTCTGGCCCTAAGATGTTGTTTTTAGCATCTTGCTTGAGATGCCTTTCGGAAATACAGCTCTGTAGGCATTTGGGTTCTATGGTTGTGTTGAAGTTTCCCGACTCCTGCTCAGCAGGGAAGACAACAAGGTCTGGGTGAAGGATTGCTTTCCCTTTTCATGCTCCCTTAATTTCCCGTCATTCTGTCTTACCTCAACTTCATTCAGGTGCGCCTTGCTAAACTTCTGACTGGTACTAGCCTGTGAAGCGAGCTGCCGGAGAGTTCACTATCACCGAGGGAATCCAGCCTATTATCCCGAGAGCCATGCATTTGTCGGGATGTCTGGTGGTGTCCATGGAGGCCGAGGATTCTCTCACCTCCAGTTCTGCCCCTGCGGTACTATGCTTCATTTCCTCTGTGGTTTAGGAGAATTGTTCCTTTTTCATGCCTGATGGACGACTTGATGTTGAGAGACCTGTGGCTGTGGTTTATCAGCTGAGAACTGAGTTCTTGTACTCTTTTCCTTGGTTGCCCGGGTTTCTGGCTCCTAGGTTTCCGCAGCACCATCTGGTTTGTTTGCTAGGTCCCAGGTCAGATGCTCAGCTTTGCTAGCTTGTCAGTTCTTTGTTGGAGACATCAGAGGACTTCACTGTACCTTTCCCAATACAGATTAACACATGCTGCTAGGCAGAAGTCACGAGGAGTGGGGCAGCAGCGGGTGTAGGGGAAGGGGCCTTGGCTAATAATGTTTCACGATAAGGGTAGCATATTGTCACATTAGTATCTTTAGAAAAAAGATACTAATCCTAGAGAAATAAGGTCAAACAAACAAAAAGAATCCACGGGACATCAGTCGTTGGCACTAGTTTCAAATCTGCAAGATGTATGTTTCTGCATTGCTTTTGAGAAGGGAACTTAGGTTGTTCAGGCTGTTCTAGAACTTGCTATACAATGGAAGATGACCTTAAACGCGTTTTCTTCCTGATTCTGCCTTTCAGTTTATGTGGTGCTGGAATCATACCCAGGACCTTGGTCATGCTAGTTGAGAATGCGCCTAACTGAGCCATATCTTCAGCATTAAAACATCGAGTTTCTAGGATTTATTCTTTCAGCTGAGAACTTCCTCCCCTAAGCCCAGTATATTCAGATGGAATAAAATGGTTTAGGTTCAAGCTCTCCCAGCCTGTTTTTCTGGGTCAGCTCTGTCAGGTGGCTCTGGTTACAAGTGTCGACACTGGTTTGGCTTACTTCACTTTTAAAGGGATTTAACAGGGACTTCACCTGTGACTTGAAACAGACAGTCATCAGAGGAGCAGAAAGAGTGTCTGGAAAGGCAGAGCTAAAGGATCCACCAGCCCGTAGGAATGTCTTTCTCTGAATCGCTGTACGCTAGACATGAAATTGTGGGGGAAGAGTCTGGCTGTCCCCCTCTCAAGCCATCTTGCTGACGGAGGGCAGGGCACCTTGACCTACAGTCCTGCTAAATTTAATTGCACCCTAGGGAGTGGTCACGTCCCTGGATTCAGATGAAATAGAAACCAGTGTCCACACAGCAGTTCTTATAGTGGCTGAGGAATTGCCACCCCACAATGGAGAACCATACAGGGGTTACTGGACCTCTGAGGTGGGATAGCGTATTCTAGAGACGACGATTATGACGAATGTGAGAAAAGCAGCAAGCTATAGCTGTGGTAAGGAATATGCATCTAAAGAAACACAGTTTCCTCCGCTCCTCTCACACCGAGATTCCAGTGCTGCCCGTGGGGTAATGGGATGCTTCCCAGACCAGTGTAGATCTAAGGAAGGCAACAGGCTTCCTGCTAAGGGCCACCTGTGAAATTCTACAAACCCTACAATCCCTGTCACAACTCCTCAACTTTACCAGGGAGTGTGAAAACCACCTCAAACATACGGTCATAGACGACACATAAGTAACTGGGTGTGGCTGGGGTCCAGTAAGACTTCATAAGAACAGGCAGTGGTGAAATCTGGCCCAGAGTCTTGACCTTGCTGACCTCTGCCACTAAGGTACTCCCCCAGCTCCCACGGTAGCATGGTGAGGCTGTTCCCCGTGAGTAAATGGCTTGTTTGGGAGCTGAGTCCTTAAGCAGATGCTTAATGCAGAAGAAAGGTCAGGGAACTGTCGGTAGGATAGCTGAGTTCATAGCCTGGCCCAACCACTCCGTTACGTGAGACAGTTGCTAGACTAGACCTTCCTGGCCCCGGTTCTTCCCTTCTGAAGTGGAGAGTATAACGAGGATGCTCTTTGTGTTCGTTACTTAGAGAACATGGCATATGGAAAGTTAACGGTGTGGAGATGGTCTTTGCTGAGATAATGGTCTGATTGGCGCTTGAAGGATGAGCACCAGGACTGGGAAGGAGGATCTGCAAGATGGCATCTTCACAGGAGTTCAGGTCCAGGGGCTGACATCAGGGGATACCCAGGTTATCTGTACAGTCTCTTGAATCACGTCCCAGAGCTGGGGCCAAGACGAGGCCTCCTCCCTTTACTGATTTTAGAGGATGCCAGACTGCATGGGTGGGGTGCCTCTCTCTCTTTCTCTCTCTCTTTGGTTTTTTGAGACAGAGTTTCTCTGTAGCTTTGGAACTTGT
The DNA here is from genome assembly GCF_950005125.1 of Chionomys nivalis. Lineage (NCBI taxonomy): Eukaryota > Metazoa > Chordata > Mammalia > Rodentia > Cricetidae > Chionomys > Chionomys nivalis. The sequence continues at coordinate 46,526,856 of NC_080104.1, read as the reverse complement.
CCTGGAACTAGCTCTTGTAGACCAAGGTTGGCCTCAAACTCACAGAGATCCGCCTGCCTCTGCCTCCCGCCTGCTGGGATTAAAGGTGTGTGCCACCACCACTGGCTGGGATACTTCTCTTTATTCTTCCTATAGTGATGTTATTCTAACCATGTTTTCCTTGACTATGGACGCTCAAAAGCTGAGGAGGGGTTTGCAGAACTGATCTGCTGTAGACCTGAATTTGTTTTAGCTGTGTAACTCAAGAAGAAGGCAACAGCGACAGCAGGAGGACTGGTAGTAATAGCAGAACAAGCAGAACAACGAGAAGCAGCTAGAGGGGCTGGAGGGATGGGGCAGTGGTCAAGCACATGTTTTGCTCTTCCAGAGGTCCCCCGTTCCCATCTCAGCACCCACAAGGGGTGGCTCACAAACTCCTGTGATTCCAGCTTCAGGGGATCAGATGCCCCTTCAGGTTTCTACAGGGACCTGCACAAATGTGACACACATTTAGGTATATCCACACATACGTGATTTTTATAGAAAAAGATTAATTTGAGAGACGGGAGGGGAGGGAAGGAGGAGAGAGAGGGAGAGAGAGGGAGTAGAGAGCTCGTTTTGCAGTGGGTACCGTTCCCCTCATCAGCTAGGCTCCTGCTAACTCCCGCTCTGACCTGTGAGGATGAGAACACCCTCAAGCTCTGGTCTTCATGTTCAGGTCAAGTCTTTAAGCTGTGAAGTCTCACTCTTCTTTGCTCCTTCCTTATTGCTGGGATTTTTTTCTTAAAAATAGTCTTTTCTATTTTTAGAGACGGAACTCATCTAAGAAGAGGCATGATGACATAATTCTCGAAACAAAATCAGAGTGCTTTTTAAACCTCTGTTTTCTTTCCACATGAAGTCTGCATTTCTGTGTGTTTCCAGCTCTTTCTTCTATCTAAACAGGCTTACTGCGAACTTCCTCAGATTCCAAAGGCCAGGGGCCAGTGGTGAGACTCAGTGCTATGGGAAGCTGGTACTATTATTGCCATCGCTGACATTTTCCATCTCATTTTTTAAAAATTGAGGCAGAGTTTACATAACATAAAATCAGTCATTTCTGAGTGCACCATCCAGCGGCGTTTAAGATCTTCACTACGACAACTGTCGAGTGTCAGAACCCTGCCCCCCAACAAGACCCTTCCTAGTTCCCTTCAGCCCCAAACAGCCACTGTTATCTTTCCATATCTGTGGAATAATTGAAATAATTGACTTTTCCTTTCTTTCTTTTTTCTTTCTTTCCTTCTTCTCTCCCTTCCTTCCTCCCCTTCCTCTCTCCTCCTCCTCCTCCTCCTCCTCCTCCTCCTCCTCCTCCTCCTCCTCCTTCTCCTCCTCCTTCTTTTTTTCTTCTTCTTCTGATATGGTTTCCCTGTGTAGCTCTAGCTGTCCTGGATCTTGCTCTGTAGACCAGGCTGGCCTCAAACACACAGAAATCCTTCTGCCACTGCCTCCTGAGTGCTGGGATTAAAGGTGTGTGCCACCACCACCTGGCTTTTCTGCTATTTCTATAGTGGAATCTAACTATGACCTTTTGTGGCTGAGGGCTTTCACTTTAGCCTGATGTTTTGAAAGATTCATCCATCCTGTAGCATGTATTGGTACTTCATTGCTTCTTATAGTTGAATAATATGCAGTTAAATTGCATCTAGATAGCTGACTGTAGTGGCATGCACCACTAATCCAACACAGGGGAGGCAGAACAGGTAGGTTTCTGTGAATTCGAGGCCAGCCTGGTCTATAGAGTGAGTTCCAGGTCTGCCAGGGCTACACAGTGAGACTCTGTCTCCTCCCCCAAACAGTGCACATCACAGTCTATCTATTCAGGCTGCTGATGGATTTTTAGTTTCCACTTGTGTAAATAGGCATATATGAATAGGACCACCATTCATATTTATGTATAAGTACATTTTTGAATGTCTGACTTTAGCTGGGTATATGCCCCAGAAGCAGAATAACTAGGTTGCTTGGAATTCGAGGTTTAATTTCTCGAGAAACCACCCAACCGATTTCCCATAGCAGTTGCACCGCCAGCAGCTTGTGCTCATTCCAAGCTCTCCACACCCTTGCCAGCACTTATTTCTAGATAAATTCTTCAGCGGAATCCATTAAAACTGTCACTCTCTTCTTACTTCCCTGCTCTGTGCCCCTGGCCAGTCTCAATCCGTTCCTAGGGTCCGACTTAGCACCTTGGTGTAAAAGTATTTCAGTCACTCCACTCGCTCTTAGGGGACCCTATTTTTTCACATGTTAAAGAAGTATATGAAAGTCAAGATGAAAGGAGAGAAATGGCTTTCATTGTCACAGAGCAAGAGGAGCTGTGTCATTCCTTCTGAGGCAGGTGAGGTTGGTGTAACTTTTGCTTCTCTGTGGAGCTGGATATGCCAGCTTCATCCTCTTGGTCAAGCCTTTCCTGAAGGCCACACCAATCATATTAGTTACTTGTCTTTGAAAAAGGTATTGTGAGTGTGTGTGGTATGTGTGATGAGCGTAGGGGTGTGTGTATGTGTTTGTGTGTGTGTGTGTGTGTGTGTGCTACTTCTTGTGTTTGGAAGCCCAAGACAGCTTTTGGGAGTTGGTTCTCTCTTCTCATGGGACCTGGGGATCGAACTCATGTCGTCAGACTTGCCTTTACCACCCAAACCATCTTGTTGACCTTAGTTACTTGTCTTATTGCTTTGGTAAAATAAATACTCGACAAAAGTCATTTAGGAAAGAAAGGTTGATTTTTGTCTTATGGTTCCAGAGAATGCTGTCTGTATTAGTCAGGTTTCTCTAGAGTCATGGAGCTTATGGAGTGAGTCTCTCTCTATGTATATATAAAGGGAATTTATTGGAATTACTTATAGGCTGCAGCCTGAATAATCCAACAGTGGCTAGCTGGGAATGGAAAGTCCAAGAATCTAGTGGCATCTCAGTCCCACGAGGCTGGGTGTCTCAGCTGGTCTTCTGTAGATGCTGGGATCCCAAAGAAGTAGGCTCCAAGGCCAGTGAAGAAATGGATGCGCTAGCAAGCTGAGGGTAAGCAGGCAAAGAACACACCCTTCCTTTTCCCATGTCCTTAAATAGGCTCCCAGCAGAAGCTGTGGGCCAGATTAGAGATGTGTCATCCCGCCTCAAGATCCAGATCAGAAGTCTGTGTCTTTCAACCTTGAGATCTGGATCACAGGTGTGCCCTCCATTTCTGGACTGTAGATCATTCCAGATACAGTCACGCTGACAACCAAGAATCGGCATCCCACTGTCCATCTCACCAGGGAGGGGACTGTGGTAGGATCAGGGCGTGGCTGGTCACATTGCAACCCCTGCCAGGGGATAGGGAGGTGAACACTGGCGCTCAGTTTGCATTCTCTATTTTATGCAGTCTAAGGTTCTAGCCTATGGGATGGTACTGCCCTTATTTGGGGTGAGTCTTCTCCCTCAGTTAACCTGATCTAGGTAATCCCTTATAGGCAGGCCCTGAGATTTGTTTCCATGGTGACCCCGTCTCACTAAGATGACAACTGAGATTAGCCATCACATGAACTATTCCAGATTCTTGTTGTCTTTTAGGGGCCCTAGAGGGGAGTCTGTGCCTTTGTGTGCCTGGGGAGGCTCTGTCTCCGCACGGGGTGCCTTTGGATTTCCAATGGCAGTGATTCCCATTCCAGAAAACTCCACTCAGGTGGTTCACTTGGCCCAGGGAGATGAGAACAGCAGACTTCACTGTGACAGTCGGCGGGGCTGGCGGCATGACAGATGGCTGAGGTTGGCAGGGACTCTGCTGTTCCCTGGTGCCATCTGCATGACCTTTCCAACCAGCAATGCCTTCTTCCCTCACGGCCCATTCCTCTGTGCCAGTGGGTCAAGGCCAAGGTGAACAGCGTGTGCAGAAGTCCCTGTTTCAAGCATTTACAAGACGCATCCCTCTAACTGATGTCATTAACGTGATTTTTTTCCTAAGCTCTCTTTCAAAGTGAAAAGTGTTGAGGTGTTTGAATATATTTAGAACTTGGAAATAAGATAAAAACAGATAATATGTCTTTTTTTAGTATTATATGGAGGAGAAGGCTGGAGATGTGGCTCAGTTGGCAGAGTGAGTGTGTGTCTCGTGTCTACGAAGCTCTGAATTCAGCCTCTAGCACCTCACAGTGGGGCTGGTGGTCCATTCCCAAGTTCAAGTTTAAGGTCATCCTTGGCTACATATTGAGGTTGAAGGCAAACCTGGGATGCATGAGGCCCAAAGCCCTGGGTTTTATTACCAAAACTCCCCCTAAAAATTATATGGGGTTTATTTTAACAGGCCCCCCGAATGAGTACTTTATTCTGTAGGCAGGAGAATAAACTTTGTGCAGCAGAATCCCTGCTGTTATTAATACTTCCAAGTGTACGGAGGATATATTTCAACATGTAGATTATTTCCAAACATTTTGCTTAGTGAAGAAAAAGACCCTAAAGGCTATAGCATCTTATTCTGTACTGTTACCCAGTTTGGGGTATAGCCTGTCGTTGTGTTCTAACACTGAGTTACTTTGAAGGACCCAGCTCCTCTAAACACGACAGCCTATGAGCCGAGCAATGACCCTGACCTTTATCTGTTCTTTATTTGCAAACATGTCTGAGTCGTATCTTAAACATTTTTTTTAGTATTATTATTATTATTATTATTATTATTTTTTTTTTTTTTTGATTTTCGAGACAGGGTTTCTCCGTAGCTTTTTGGTTCCTGTCCTGGAACTAGCTCTTGTAGACCAGGCTGGCCTCGAACTCACAGAGATCCGCCTGCCTCTGCCTCCCAAGTTCTGGGATTAAAGGCATGCGCCACCACTGCCCAGCTCTTAAACATTTTTTAAAATTTTATTTTGATAACATTTTCAGGTGATTCTATCAAAGACTTAGGAGTGGGATGTGGAAAGGGCAAGTAAGATTGGATCCCAGGCAGCATCTATGCCGGGGTCGTGTCCCAAGGGACAGACATCATCTACTTCCCTAGGCCGGATGGTTGCAGATCCATTTAGTAGCATTAGCCAAGCATCACAGATCCTTGGGACACGGTGGTCCTGACTTTGGGTCTGCGATTCCAGGGTATTTGGAAGCCTTTCTTTCCTTTCAATCTTATTATTATTTTTTTTTCACACATCCTTCGGCTCTGAGGGCAAGAGGGCTTGCTTGCCATTTGTGCATGACTTTGCCTGAAAAAATCCATGTCCTGTTCTTGGCTATTGATACGCTCATAAGCATTGTGGGTTGTTGCCTCTCCTGTGTGTAGTAGCTCTCCACAGTTCAAGTCAGAATATTCTAGAAGACAGGCTCCCTTCAATACTTCCTGCTTTTCCCCCTTATCAAGGGCCCTGCTCCTCTTTTTCTTCAATGCAGGGTCAGTTTACACCCTGATCTCTTCATGCTCCTGAAGTGGGAGGGGCTTGAGAGTCTCCTGATTAGGGTAAAGGAAGATTATTTTCTTTTTTAAGTGTATGGCATTTACCATGCGTGCCCACTTCTACTACTTGCCGTTCTACAGATATGAGACAGGAGACCTTGGGGAACCTGAAACTCCTTAACTCTTTGGATGGCCTGACTGGTTATCCAGCTCCTGGGATCTGCCTGTCTCCACACCTCGGTGCTGGATTGCAGGTTCTCAAAGCCATGCCTGGCTTTTTGCATGGGTGCAGGAGATTTGAACTCAGGTCCTCATGCTTGTTGAGCAAGCATTCTTACTGAGCCATCTCCCCAGCTCTGAATCTCTTCGTCTTGATTCTGTTAGTGACTTCTCTGAGGTTATCACTTTCCCCAGCTTCTGGGACTTTTTGGTAGATTGGAGCAGACAGCCAAAGACTGATTCTGTGTGCAGAGGTCCTGGGTACCTGGGGTAAGGTAGCCTTACCTCTAGCCACATACCTGGCAGAATGCCAGAGCCCTAAACTATCTGTCTCTGAGTCCGAGATCTCATAAAGACTGCTTTGGCCTGACCTCGTAGGGCACGAGGAGAGCTATGACATCATCTCTGCTCAGGTCACCAGAATCTCTGCTCTGGTCTTCTCAGAGGGAACAGGATGGTGCTTTCATGTCTCTCTGGTAACACTTTCTGTACGATCACAGCGTATGATCATTCCAAGCTTTGTAGATTCCCCCATAATGTCTTGAATAATTAACTCACTACCTATTTAATTTATTTTTTGAGACAGAGTTTCTCTGTGTAACAGTCCTGGCTGTCCTGGAACTTGGTCTATAGACCAGGCTGGCCTTGAACTCACAGAGATCCTCCTGCCTCTGCCTCCCAAGTGCTGGGATTAAAGGCATGGGCCACCACTGAATAATTTCTAAGAGATGTTGCTTATTCATGTTTCATGAATACATGTGTGAGTCACATTAGTGGGTTTTCTTTTTACCTTTGATGTCTCAGTGTGGTCCAAGCCCTGCTTGCCTCACATTCCCCGTTCCATAGCCCTGGCTTTCCAGTCTTCGCTATTTAAAATATCATTGCAAGGGTTAGGGATGTGGCCCGCTTGGTCTGCTCTTCCTCAGCCTTCATGAAGCCTCAGGTTTGATCACCAGCACCATGAGGCAGAGGAAGGAGAATCAGAGGTTCAAGGTCATCTTCAGCGACACAGTAAGTCTGAGGATAGCATGGGCTACATGAGTCCTCCACCCCCATTGAAAGGTATGTGAGATGGCCCAGCAGTGAATTGATCTTCAAGTCCCACACAGTGGAATACAAGCCCAAGCTCCCATAAGCTGTTCTCTGACTTCCATGTGTGTGCTATGGCATGCACACACATACACACACACACACACACACATGCATGTACACACACCACAATTAATAAATGTGAAAAATCATTAGAACATACATTTAAGAAATTTTCTATAAAATCTGGATGTTGCTGTAATGGATGCCCATAAAACTCTGAGGTCTTTACATTTTTAAAGTTTCATAAAACACAAATCCCATTTAGATTAAGAAAACTCAGGGAGACATGTAGTTCTGTCGGGTACATGTCCGTCCTCTGTGCTGCTGACCTGACCAGTGATGGAAGCCGTGCCAGGGAGTGCGTTCCACAGTGGATAGCGCACTCCCAATGGAAGACAGCTAAAGCTATCCAACTGCTTGTTTGTTTGTTTTGTTTTGTTTTTTTTTTACACGGAAGAATAGACTTTCCTCCCAGTGATGGATGCCCAGAGCTTCCTTTTAGGCTCAGACTGGAGAAAGACGGTTTTCATCCCCACGTTTTTATTTATTTATTTAGCCTCTCTGCTCCTCTGGATTCTGTTTTCAAGATGCTGTAGGTGGGACGCAGGTTTCTCCACCCAAGATGGCTGAGGTAGCAACAACTGCATTCTCAGAGAGAACAGCTGTGGAGCGTATTCTGGTGACTGGCCGAGCAGCCGGAGAGAAAGGGCAGCAGTTGGCTAGACACAACCCACATCTTGTCTTCCTGTCTTTAGCCTTCTTCATACATATGCCACTATCCTGTTTCAAAAGAAAAGATACCGGGGTAAACATTGTTAGGCATGGCTCTCTTTCCTTTTCTTTCTTATTCTTCTGGAAAAGACCTTGGTCTTAAAATAAGATTATGCATACACAGAATATGTACAGAAGAAATTTGAATTCTTCTAGGAGTGAAATGAGACAATATTTTTTTTTCTTTTCTTGAGATAGGGTTTTTCTGTAGCTCTGGCTGTCCTGGAACTTGATCAGTAGACCAGGCTGGCCTTGAACTCACAGAGAACTACTTGCCTCTACCTCCCAAGTGCTGAGATTAAAGGTTTGCATTACCATGTCTTGTTGGAATTAGATAATCTTAAATTCTTTATGGCCTGAAATGATGCATACAAACCAGCAAAGAGAGGGATCAGAATTTCCCTTTGCATTTGATAGTGTGGGCAGCGGAGATGAGAGTCAGGGGTAGGTTTGGTGAGATGGGATGAATGTCATAGCAGTAGAAGGTGTATAAAATAGGATTTTGGCCAGACATGGTGGCACACACCTTTATTCCCAGCACTTGGGAGGCAGAGGCAGGAAGATCATTGTTAGTTTGAGGCCAGGCTGGTCTACAGAGTGAGTTCCAGGACAGCCAAAACTATATAGAAAGACCATGTCTCCAAACCAAACCAAACAAATAAAAACAACAACAACAACACCCCCAAACAAACAAACAAGCAGCAACAAAGAAACCCAATTCGAATACTCACTGACATATTTGGTAAAGAAAACCAAAAGTCAAAGCAAAACCAAACCAAAAGAAGAAGAAAGACCCCGAAAGAAAGCATAATAGAATGACTTATAGCATGCTAAAGAGATCTCAGAGGGTACTTTGTCCATTCTTTTAATTTCACCAAAGGAAATTGGTGGTCAGGGAGATTGAGGGGCTTGCCTGCTGTCATCCAGCAACTTAATGACACATCCTGGTATTGGATCTCATTTCCTTCTTAATAAACCACTATTTCCATGGTGTCACGACTCCCATGACATCCATTAACCTAATGCGGGCCAAGCTAACGGGTTGGGAGGATTCGGAATGTTTCAGTTGAAGAGACGGAGCTACGGAGCGATACATAACCCAGGACCTTGCTGTGTCACCAAGGAACTGCAGCTCATTCCATTCAAATATATTGCTCTCTAATGGGTGCTTCAGGAGCGGAGTCAGATTTTTACAGTCTCTGCGTCATCCCACTGCAAAGGATCAGAAGCTGCCAAGGACACTGTGCTGCCCAAGACACACGTTAGCTGAAATTAAGATTAGGGGACTGTGTTCTTCGGTTAGATCCATGTGAATGAAGCTACTTTACTTCCCCTTGAAAAAACAGACTTGGGTATTTTCTCCCCTTGCTTTTGTGGCTAAACTTTTGAGTTGTTCTACCTTCCAGATGTTGTGAATGGCTCCTTTGTATTCAAGTACTGGAGCTGCTCGGTGTGTCTCCTTGTATGTATTGACAACAGCGGAAATGCTGGGTCACATGGACACCCTGTTTTAACTTCTTGAGGAATCATTAAATTCCTTCCTGCTGTCACACCTGTTGACATCTCTAGCAATACACGAGGGTTCCAGTTCAGCACATCCTCCTCTGTGCTTGCCGGTGGCTGGACTAACACACGTGAGCTAGTGTCTCATTCTGATTGGCTTCTTCCCAGTGAAGAGTGATGCTGGGCACCCGTCACGGGCTCATTGGCCATCTGTGGCTCTGTGCAGAACCATTTATCCAGGGATGTTGCTCTTTCTTTATGTTATGTATTCTTTGCATTTTTTAAAATCAGAGATAGAATTTGCAAACATTTTTCTCATTTGGTGGGATTTTTCTTTAAATATGTTTTTAATTTAAATAGAATGATATTAATTGTGGGATTAAAAAAACCTGTTTAGTAGCACACAAACTTCTCTTTCTCTCTCTCTTCTGGGGATGGAACCTACATCCTTCTGTCTGGTATTCATCCACTTTGTCATAGAGCTATATGGCTAAGCCCATAAGACCTTAAAACTTTTTTTTTTTTGAGTCAGGTTTTGGAGGATCTCTGGCTGACCTCAAACTTGCTATGTAGTTGAGGATTAACCTGAATTTCTGACCTTCCCCTTTCTACCTCCCAGTTTTGGAACTGCAGGCACGTGTCCCCATGCTGGGTTTGTGCGGTGCTGGGAACCAACTCAGGGCATGCCAGGCAAGTACTTACCCACTGAGCTACTTAGCCCCAAACCTTTCTGTTTTTTTTTTTTTTTTTTGTTTGGTTTTTCGAGACAGGGTTTCTCTGTGGTTTTGGAGCCTGTCCTGGAACTAGCTCTTGTAGACCAGGCTGGTCTCGAACTCACAGAGATCCGCCTGCCTCTGCCTCCCAAGTGCTGGGATTAAAGGCGTGCGCCACCACCGCCCGGCCAAACCTTTCTGTTTTGATGAGACCCCGTTTACTTTTCCTTTCACTGCCTGTGTAAAGCAGATGTCTTTTGAGTGTCCAGTGAGGTGTCGACTCTGTCAGAGTGTGAGGTGTCAGGCGGTCAGTGATCAGGGCGCCTCTTCCTCTCCCAATGTAATAACTAGATATGGATATGAGGGGTTCTGAGTACTGTGGGGAGGATATCTGACCTTCTGGTCCCAAGAAGGCTGCTTAAAACCCAACAGAAGACACACATCCCATTCTCAGATTAATGAGTTGCTGACCCTGACCATGACGCATGCACGCAACAATGACAAGAATGAGCAGGAAATACAAAAGTGTGGATTCAGTTGTGTATATATAAGACAGAGCTGGAGAGGCAACTATGACATGACGGCTACTGGCAATGTCGAGTTCAGATATCCATATTTATTTTGTGTATATGTCATGGATGTACATGCGGGTATGTGCACACACGCCTACAGGTGTACTTGCCCTTGTGTGAAAGTGTACGCAGAGACTTGAAGCCAACAACTAGCGTCTTCCTTGGTCATTTTCCACCTGATTTTTTTCAAGCAGGTGTTCCTCCTGGATCTAGGGCTTGACATTTAGGTTAGACTTGCCGGCAGGTGAACTCCAGGGAGCTTCCTGTGTCTGCTGGAGTCAAGATGCACAGGCCACCATGTCGGAACACGGTCCGGGAATGGAACTGTGTGAGGAGAATTCTCAGTTCTTGTGAGAAAACTCCAAGAAAGCAGGACAAAAGTCCTGTGACTTCAGTTGCTCCAAATCATGTTTTTTTTTTTTTTTTTTTTTTTTTTTTTTGAGACAGGGTTTCTCTGTGGCTTTGGAGCCTGTCCTGGAACTAGCTCTTGTAGACCAGGCTGGTCTCGAACTCACAAAGATCCGCCTGCCTCTGCCTCCCAAGTGCTGGGATTAAAGGCGTGCGCCACCACCGCCAGGCCATGGGTTTGTTTTTGTGATGTATTTTCGTGCCCCTCCCAGGCGTAACAGATAGGAGTGGGCTTGCTTCATTCAGATTACCCATTGTCACTGACTGTTGTCGTGCAGAGTGTTCCACACATGGCTTATCCATACGATGGTGTACAGCTTGAACTCAGGTGAGCTTGGCTCATGTGACCTTGCTTAACCCTCAGCATATAAATTATCTGACACTGTAAGTATTAAAGTTGGCTATTGCATGAGACTTTAGTCGGACTCGTCCTCTGGTTCCGTTCTCCCAGGTCCCTCTGCTTCTACAGCAATGACACTACCACACTCAGATTTTACAGGAGCGCTGGGGATCCGAACCCAGGTCCGCGTGATTGTATGGCCGGCACTTTACTGACCAAGTGACCTCCCATCCCCTAATTTCAGGACCCCAGTGAGAAAGATTTCTCCATGCTTTCTGCCTTGGTTTTCTCATAGACAATGTGAAGGTTGGGTTGTGGAAGCATTTTGTGAGTCGATGCACATAAAGTTCTTGAAATAGCGCTTGGCATATTGTAAGCTCCTGACAAGTGTTCTCTAGAGGATTAATGAATTCCAATATGCAAAGCCTGTACCTGCTGCAGCCAGCATTATTCCCAGCTCACGACATTCAAATGCAAGCTTCCAAAAGAATTTTACAGAAACCGAGTATAGACCAAACAACATATTTCTAAGGGCCAAACCCAGTTCTGGGACTGCCAGTTTGCGACTGAACGGAAACCACAGAAGTTTGTCAAGGCTCCCAGACAGAGCTTCCTTCAGCTTTAACTGGGACCTCAGATCCCTGGTTTGGCTCCTCACACACTTGAACTCACCCACCTACTGGGGTGGGGCTGCCGTGGAACCACAGTGATGATACACTGGACACGCTCCGACGGGAGAATACTGATAACTTTGCAAATTCTGTTTCTTCTATTGATGGTAGCACGAGACGTATGGCGCTTATGCTCCCTTGAGCAAATGTAGCTCTGATTTGTTTTGCATATCTTATGCCGCTCCTTCCTGCATTAATGCATCTCATATTTGATCATTATGAGGATAGAAAAATGAAAAGGGCTTTAGAGTTTTTTTTATTCTCACTATAAAAATGATAGATACCCATCGTGAACAATTCAGGAAATGTATAGAAGTGTAAAAAATGAAAGAAAAAAGTGCCTCAAATCTGTCAATCAGAGATAAATGTGGCTCACATTTTGGTGAATAGCCTCTTGGTTATTTATTTGTGCATATGTCAACATCTATCTAAAAAAGCAAGAATGAACACCACACTTTCTCCAGTGCCTTTTGGAATGCTACTGTGGTCCAATGAGCATTTGTAAATTTTTTAGCATATATTAACCATACATAAAAATGAGTTTCATTTGACATGTGCATGCATGGACATAATGCATTCTTTTTTTTTATTAAATATTTATTTATTAATTATGTATACAATATTCTGTCTGTGTGTATGCCTGCAGGCCAGAAGAGGGCACCAGACCTCACTACAGATGGTTGTGAGCCACCATGTGGTTGCCGGGAATTGAACTCAGGACCTTTGGAAGAGCAGGCAATGCTCTTAACCACTGAGCCATCTCTCCAGCCCTCTCAGTCTCTTCTTATCAAACATGAGCTTCCAATAAATCCCCAGGAAGGGATGGGACCCAGTCAGCATCCCTACTCCCTCACTGAGCTTTTTCCTTCCTTTCTTCCTTTTTTTTTCTTTCAAGACAGGGTTTCTCTGTAGCCCTGGCTATCCTAGAATTCTCTTTGTAGACCAGGCTGGCCTCGAACTCACAGAGATTCACCTGCCTCTGCTTCCCAAGTGCTGGAATTAAAGGCGTGCGCCACTATGCCCAGCTCAGAATCTTCTATATTGATCTATTGAAGTGGTGAAAAGACCCTCTGTTGGTCTCCCTCCATTTATAGGTCTCTATATAGACTGTTGCCAGGTTTATTATCAATCTATTTAAAAAATTCCTTAACTTCTGCCTTTTTTTCTTATTTTATCTCTCCTTTTTTAAATTAAAAGATTCACTATTATTATTTTACTTTATTGGTATGGGTGTTTTGCATACATAGGTGTCTGGGAATCACAGGTTTGCAGTGCCTTTGGAGGCCAGAGGTATGTTGCTGGAGTTTCAGACAGTTGTGAGCAGTCATGGAGATGCTGGGAACTGAATGAGCAGCCAGTGCTCTTAACTTCTGAGCCATCTCTTCAGCCCCCTTTCTCATTTTCATTAGGCCTTAGTTGTTCTTTTTTTAAGTTCTTTATTAAATGTTTAGTCATACGTTGAACCAACCTAAATGGAATCCTGTTTTCTGACCCTGCTTTTGTGACCAGAAGGTGAACAAACCTCTACCCAACCAACCGCTTTCTGTTTTGTTAGCTTTCCACTGGGAGGGGCAGAGGCGATGGGGAGGCTGACCTTCTTATGTGGCATCTTGGGAACAGATGGCTTAGCTGGGTTGCTCTTGTTTTGGAAGCTAGAGGCGAATAACAATGGCATCTGGGATGGGATCCGTTAAATGCAAGGAGCTGAGTTTTCTGAAGGGTGAAGCCATGGCAGTCCCCTCTAAATGTCCCCTCTGACTTGCTGCTCTCCGCAGATGCTCAGCAGTCTGCATGGACTGCGCACTAAAGGGCCTGACATCCTCAGTACTTTTCTCTGCCATGAAAACAGAAGGTTTCTGCTGATTCTGCTTCCTGGGTTGATTTCTTTAGTGTGTCCAGCTAATCCAAACTTAGGCCCCACACTATACAGTGTAAAGTCTCCCCTTCTGGAGGACCAGGGGCTTAGACCGTAGGCCATCAACTCTGTATCCAGCTGCCTGGGAGATGGAACCTTGGTGGAGTCTCTGGCATTTTCGAGTCTTAGTCTTTTCTCCCAGAATACAAGAATAGCCTAAGACTTAAGTAGCCTAATGGACGAGGTAGTGGCAAGTTTCCAAATATTTAGTGGGATCAGTGGCACTGACTATAACATAGGACAGGAGTCCTAAAGGCCCTTTTTGTGCTTTTAGCTCTTCAGGGCAGGGTACCAAAGCCTCTAGAAGAGGTCGTTAGGATCCCTAAGAGAGCGCAGGAAGTTGGCTGTTTGCCAGTCCACATGAGTGAATTTCAGTAGTTTAACAGCTGAGTTTCATTGGAGCTTAGGACACCCTAGAAGCAGAGGACTGATGTGATTGTTTCTGCTAGTATTACTATTGTCATTATTTGTTTTCTTTTTTTTTCTTTTTTCTTTTTTGTATTTTCGAGACAGGGTTTCTCTGTAGTTTTTTTGGTTCCTGTCCTGAAACTAGCTCTTGAGACCAGGCTGGCCTCGAACTCACAGAGATCCGCCTGCCTCTGCCTCCCGAGTGCTGGGATTAAAGGCGTGCATCACCACCGCCCGGCTATTTGTTTTCATTTTTGAGACAGAGTTCCACGTGGTCCAGGCTGGGCTCCAGCTCCCTGCGTAGCCGGCGATATTTGATGGTTGATAATGATACTGTCAACTTGACAGGTTTAACGTTGCCAAGGAAATCTCTGGGCATGTCTGAGAGGAATTTTCTTTCTTTCTTTCTTTCTTTCTTTCTTTCTTTCTTTCTTTCTTTCTTTCTTTCTTTCTTTCTTTCCTTCTTTCCTTCCTTCCTTCCTTCCTTCCTTCCTTCCTTCCTTCCTTCCTTCCTTCCTTCCTTCCTTCCTTCCTTCCTTCTTTCTTTCTTTCTTTCTTTCTTTCTTTCTTTCTTTCTTTCTTTCTTTCTTTTTAGATTGGGTTTATTGAGGTTGGGCACCCACCCTAACTGTGGGTGGCACCATCCTTTGGGCTGGGAGGGGTCTTGGATATAATGAAAAGGAGAACGTGAACTGAGCACCTGTCTCAGCTTCCTGACCACAGATGCAATGTCGCCTCCTGTCACCGTGCCTTCACCATGATGGACCATGAGTCAAATACTGCCTTGCCCTTGACGTCGCCACCAAGAGAAAACTAACCTTGATCTTGAAGTTTCGATCCCCCTGCCTCTGCTTCCCGGGTGCTGTGATCTCAGGTGTTTGCTATCAAGCTGGGGTCCTGCGGGGCTGGGGTTGAACGCAGGGTTTTGCGTAGGCTCAGTAAGAGCGCTACCAACCGATCAACGTCTGAGGCCTGTTATTATTTTACAGTAGGACTAGGACTGGCGTACCACTAGTGTGTGTATCTTCACCCATCGGCTTTTGCTCTCCTCCGCAGAACGGCCTGGGTGCTGATGAGGATGTGGCCTGGCCAAGCTCCTGCTTGTCGGAGCTGTTTCCTATGCAGTCTGCTGCTTCTACACTCTGCTTCGTTCCCATTTGCTCTTCCCTGCCTCTGTTTCCTCCCTGTCGAGGACTGGGCAGCATTAACCTGCATGCTTTACGACTTCTAACGTGCTACTAGGGTAGCACGCCGAGTCTGGTCTTTGGCCTCAGAACCCCAAAACAGCGCTTTGACGGCTTCCCTGTGTTGTTCCAAAGTCTTCAGTGGCTCCCTATGAACTCACCCAAATTGCCAACTTCATCTTCGAGTACTCTTTTTTTACCCGTCATGGTTTAGACTAGTGGCCTTCTCTAAGCCCAGCAGGTAACTTCTTCCTGGCTTGCTCTGCTTGTCTACACAGCTTCCCCCTTCCATCTTTACCAGCCCAGCTTCCCCACGTGTCTTGAAAATACCCTGAAGGTTTCCAGTCTTCGCTCAGTCTGGCTCCCTTTCTCATTCTCTTGGAATGCTTTTCTCCACACTGCTGATGTTTCTCCTTTCTCTAAACACCCCTGACCTCATGACTACATCCTCCATAGAATTTTTTTCAGGCCTTAGCAACTTTCATTTTTTCACGAAGCTTACACTAGAAGCTGGAGAGATGGCTCACTGGTTAAGAGCACCGGCCGCTCAGCCAGAGGATCTGAGTTCAATCCCTAGCACCCACATGGCAGCTCACAGCTGTCTGTAACTGCAGTCACAGGAGATATGATACCCATTTTGGATCCTCCGAGAGCACTGCATGAATGTGGTGCCCAGACACAATGCAGGCAGAACACCCTACCACATCAAAATAGAAGATTAAAAGATATATTTTAAAAAGGAAGCTTACCCTACTTTGTGAGTTCCATGATTTATCGGAGTATCTCAGAGGAGGTTCTGGCAGAGAGGATGCTCTTGCCAGCTCTGTGGAGAAGTGCAGTGAGTTACTCTAGAAGGAAGGCTTTTCACTGCTGATAAAACCAAGAGGGTACAGAAGACAAGGAGGCCAGCTGAGAGTCTACTCGAGTAATTTATGCCAGGACGAACTTAAAGGAAACAGGAATGAAAGGATGGAATGCCATCTGTAAATTATCTGCAGGAGCAAAACAGCAGGATCCGGTCCAACAGATGAGACAGTAGAGTCAGAAAGAAGCTCCGAGGTTTCTGGTCCACTGAAAATGGAAAGACTGGCGGATAACCGAGAATATGGATGCAGAGACTTTTTTTTTTTTTTTTGGATTTGCTTTGAATATTAGTTAACTACTTAATTTTTTTTTTTTTTTTTTTTTTTTTTTTTTAGACAGAATATCACTGTATGGACCTGGCTGTCCTGGAACTCACTAAGCTGAACTTGACCAAGCTGACCTCAAATTCACAGAGATCCAACTGCCTCTGCCTCCTGAGTGCTGGGATTAAAGATGTGTGCCAGTAAGCCCTGCCTCTTTTCTCATTTTTATACAGCCTGGACAGTGTTCACTGTATTGGGAAAGTCTTCCCAACTCTATTGACTTAAGGGAGAGGGTCTCCCACAGGGATGCCCAAAGGTTGTTCTCCTAGGTAACTCTAGTTTTGAGTTGACAATGGAGATTAATCCCCATGGTTTGGAAGTGTTGAGGGAAATTTCTATATTGGGGACACATGATAAGAAAGTGTTCAATCAACTAATGCCATTATTTACCATCATGAGAACATTCTCCTAAGTCCGTGGCCTCAAGAGCTCTCTGATGCTCTTAGTTAGATGTCCTTTGAGCCTGTTTGTGGCTAGCTACGACTTCTCAGGTTTAGTAGGTAAAAATAGAGACTTCCTAGATGAATTTGAATTTCAGATAGCACATAAACACCTTTTAGTCGAAGCATTCCCTAAAAATTGTGGAAAATGCTTATACTAAAATTATATGTGTTATTTACATGAAATTTAAATTCATCTGGGCACTTTGTGTTTAGTCTGTCCATCCTAGTGGCCTCCTCTGTGGCTCAGTTTCCCCATCAGCTAAGTGGGGGATGAGATGATTTCTCTAAGCACTTAGGATGGCGGCTGGTGCGCAGCAGGGGTGCCCTGCAGTATAATAACTGATACCATTCGGAGGGGGCCATGCCCGAGGGAACAGTCTGGAAGCATAATATTGAAGATTGAAGAGAAATGTTTAAAATTACATTTTCATTACCACACATTTGGCACTGATTGCATTTGGTACTGTTTGAAATGGCAATATCATAAGGAAATAAAGAGACTCCATCCTCCTAAGTGCTCCCTTTGGCTTTAATAATTTTTACTCTCCCATAAATTCTCATGGCAGGATTGACAACCATCATGGAAAATTCAATTCTCACTCTTGTCTATTTTTGCAATTTTGCCCCCTGGAGCAAGTGCTGAGCTGGAGCCGAAACAAATGAAATTGCCCAATTTCCCCCTTTTTCTGCACAATGGCGAAAGTCTTTCAGGAAAGATTTTTTTTTTCAGAAGTTTTAAGCCAGCTCAAAACTGTTTCTGAGTCATATAGGCCTTTGGCACTGGGAACACTTTAGACAGGAACACTGAGTCTGAGCTGCGATTGCATTTCTGATGGGGGAGGTGTACTTATTAATTTGAGATTTTGAGATAGACACTGCCACTCTTGTAAGTTAGAATTTGCCATCTTATGGATAGCACAATAAAAACAATAAGAAATTGATAAGAAATAATTCACCATCTCTTTTTTTTAAATTTTGCATCTGAGTAGTGCTAAAGTCATTGAGTTAACAAACCCTGATCTGAGAAGGCAGTTTAACTAGAGTGATATTTTCTGTACTTGAAGTCTCAGTCCATTTGTGTATCAGACACAGACTACCACAGATGAATAACTTGTGATTAACTGAAATTTATCGGCTCACAGTTCCATAGAATGGAAAAATCCAAGATCAGTGTTGCCAGCATTGGTGAAGGTCTTCTTGCTGTAGCATCAGGGTCCTTGTGGACCAATCATCACTCAAAGTGTCCCCTTTGTCCTAGTCAGGGTAACTATTGCTGTGATGAAAACACCATGACACCATGACCAAAGCAACTTTGGGACATCACTGTTTGTCATCAAAGGAAGTCAAGTCAAGGACTCAAACAGGACAGGAGTCTGGAGGTGGGAGCCGATGCAGAGGCCGTGGAGGGGAGCTGCTTACTGGCTTGCTCTACATGACTTGCTCAGCCTGCTTTCTTGTGGAACCTAGAACCACCAGCCCGGGGATGGCCCCGCCCACAGTGGGCCCTCCCACATCAATTACTAATAAACTAAATAAAAGACTCTATAGGCTTGCCTGCAGCCTGATGTTATGGAAGCATTTTCTCAACTGAGGCTTCCTCTTCTCCAGCAATGGTAGCTTGTGCCAAGTTGATGTAAAACCAGCCAGCACATCTTTCTAATACCGTCACAGCACTAGTCAGATGTCAACATGAGTGTTAAAGGGCAAACATTTAGACCACAAGTACCCCAGTCCTTTTAGAACTCCATTGATCCAAGTTCTACCCATATTTGAATTCTTCTAAATCCCCAGAGGCTATCTCTGAGAACCAAGCAATCTTTATGAGAACATATATCACAGTCTGTCTTCGGACAGCTGTCTTACCATTCCTGGGGGGGAAGGCTAGACACCATCTGTGATTTATCTTTGAATTTCCCAGAATGCCTTAAAGTCAATTGGTTGCTCAATAAATATTTGTGGTATTGAGCTGAAAACATCTGAGTACTTGATACCACTTTGATGTCCTCTAGAATAATTCCTGTTTTAAACCAACGACATCTGCATTGGAATCGGCAGAGTTTCCTTTTCTGAAGTAGGTGAATTTCAAAAATGGAAAAAAAATAGAGATTATTATGGTGTTTGTATATTCAGGTTTCACCACTAAAATGAATTTATTGAAGCATGAGCAATTCCCAGTGGACATAGGAAGCAAGCAGTTTTGTATAAAAGTTGGAGCGAGTAGAGAGAGTAGCCCACACCTCCAACTGTGAGGAGACTTCTGTTTCTGCCATGGACAAAGACTGGCCTGAGGAACCATGAAAGCATCAAAGACTGGCCCTCAGCTGGGTTGGTGGTTCCGGGTATGAGGCACTGTTTTTGGCCTCTCTCACCACCCATTCTTGCCCTGGGCTACGCCCAGAGGCTGACCTTCCCGATACTGTCTTAACTGCTGGCTATCTTCCCTGTGAGTTTGGCTAGGAGGGCTGGTGGGGGGGCATGCTCTATTTTTAATCTGCCACGCTGGAAACAGTTTGGGTTTGGTGCCTTTTCCGTGGGAGATTCAGCTCTCACGTCCTGGGCATGGTTCATGATTTCTCAGTGTTCTGGCTAAGTCCCTGGGCTCCTAGGTTTCTCATATCTGAGTCGGGTCCTTTGGTAAATTTTCCTTCCCAAGTGTCTTGAGTAAATGTCCTTGTCAAAACTTTAAGATTAACCATCTACAGCAGGGACTTAAAGCCTTTTAAGCAGAGGTTTAACAACTGCTCAGCTGTCTTTCCTCGGACCGTCACATCCTTAAGCCTGCCTTAGGAACCAGGGTCAGGGCCACCGGGTAGAAGAAAACCTGTCTCTGGAGCTGCTCACATTCGGGTTCTGTGATTGTTCTTCAGATTCTCCCAGGAAAACTTACTGCATAGAAATATGTGTTGGGGACTGCAGACCCTTAGACCCTGAATTCCCTGCGACGCCTTGCCTGCCAGAGTAAACAACTTGTTTTCCTGTGCTTGCAGCTGCTCTGAGCACGAGACCCTCATGAGTTCCTGGTGGCAGGGGAGTGGTTTCTGGTGGGCTTGCAGCTGAAAAGTCCCGAGAGCTAGCGCGTGGCCGTTAGTCAAGGAGAGCCCTATATAAGCTGCCCTGGAACCCAATAAAATTGGCATTCTTGTTCCAAGGATGACCCGTGTCTCTGTGTATGCATGTGTTTCAGTCTCCAGCTTCTTGCCTGACTTGCGAACCGTCCAGTAGCGCAGTTGTTGTACCACAATATGATAACATGTCTTAGCAGTCTTCTGTAGAGCAGAGCCCTACTGTGATAGGGAGAGGAATTCCCTACTTCAGAGATATTGAGTGTGGGCAGCTCAGTAGGCAGCATTCACGAAGCTCTGGGTTTCACCTCTAGTATCTGCCTAAAACTGGACATGGTATACACCCTTAGAAGCAGGGGAGTTGGAACTTGTAGGTCATCCTCGGCTTTGCAGCCAGTTTGAAGTAAGCCTGGGCTGGATGAGAGCTTGTCTGTAAGCACGAGATCAAACCAAGAGAGGGAAGAGGGGCCAGAGAAACCAGGGAGGAATAGTAGCGGAGTCTCAGACAGCTACAACTTTATTACCTTTTTTTCCCACTTCAGGGACCACTTTTCTTCTCAGCTCATATTGGGGGATCTTAAAACAGCAAGAGCTGCTTGTGTCAGTGAGAATTGATTTCCTCTGACTTCTCTCATTGCCCTGATATCTATCCTGAAGAACAAGAAAAAGTAATTCATATTGTGAATAAAATAGATACCATTCCATCTTTGTTACGTTAAGGTAACCACTTTATTATCATTGACCTGGCAGATACCCAGGCACACACTGGTACACACGGGCTGCACACAGGCAGGCACAGATGCACATGTAGGTTGGTACACAGGTCGATTGAAGAAATCAAGAGATGAGAGCAAAGAGAGAGCCTCTGATCTCAAAGACATATTTATACACAACTCACCCCAAAGTGGCAGTTTATTGAAAATAGACAAATAACGGGTCACACCACTGCTTTTCTCTGGTTCTCTAGATACCCAGGTAGCCATCCTTTTGGCTGACTCCTCCTGGATATCCACATCAGTGCCATGATGTCTAATCCTTCATTGGCATTTAGGATCTCCTGTTCCCTACAGCTTGACTGATAGGAAAGACCAATCCAATGGCCAGAATGTATGGCGAATACCACAATCCTGGCCCCAAGGACGAAGACAAGGACCACGTAGTGTATCATACAATAATAATGCACTTGGTTGGACCAGATAGAATATTTCTAGATGATTTTGATTAGAATGCTAATAATGGAGAAATGGATGACTCATTGGCCACACCTGCACAGTCACACACGAAGAAGAGGGAGCTGGGAACTGAGATGGTTCGGGGGGTGAAGAGGCGAGAGGAAGTAGTACCCCTGGATTCAGATGGTCTCTAGATATGGAGGAAGGAAACTTCCTCTCCGCAAGGACGGGTCTATAATGCAGCCTGCAGAATGGCTGTCTCTTACGGATAGGATGTGAACTTTGGGACCAGGGTATGTGGAGCCAGTACAGAGCAGATCTCACAGGAACTCATGCTGGTGGACCTCCTTGGGAACAAGGTCATAGGGAGCAGTGTGGCGACCTTTCCAGTGTCTTGGAGACATAGTTATGTATCTAGTCTGTGAGAAGGGATCTCATAGAAAATGTAATTTCTATAGTACTTGGTGGTTGATAGTCAAGATAGGCTCTGTTCCCTTCAAAGTTCATTTTTATACTTGAAAGCAAAACTTTAGTCTTCCCTGCTGAGGAGTTTCAACATCCTGCTTGCATTTTATTCTCCCACCAGCAGATGCTCATTTGAATATAGAAGAAGAAGAATTATTATTATTAATCTGTTGTTTTGAAAGAGTGTGATTCCTATAGAGGCCTTTTTGTGATTTTCTCTCTCTCTCTCTCTCTCTCTCTCTCTCTCTCTCTCTCTCTCCCCCCTTTCTCTTACTTGTATATATGGAAATGCAGTGCATATGTTGCATGTCACATATGTGGAGATTGTTGTAATATGAGCGGCGGGGCTGCGTCCCCGGCACCCGGCCGCCTGCATGGCTAGCTTATGCCCCAAAATAATTACACAGAAACTGTATTCTTTTAAACACTGCCTGGCCCATTAGTTCCAGCCTCTTTTTGGCTAGCTCTTACATTTTGATCTAACCCATTTCTAATATTCTGTGTAGCACCACGAGCTGGCTTACCAGGAAAGATCTTAACCTGCGTCTGTCTGGAGTGAGAGAATCATGGCGACTCACTGACTCGGCTTCTTTCTCCCAGCATTCTGTTCTGCTTACTCCGCCTATCTAAATTCTACCCTATCAGAGGCCAAGCAGTTTCTTTATTAATTAACCAATGAAAGCAACAGATAGAAAGATGACCCTCCTCCATCAGGAGATCAGAGGGAAATTTACAGGAATTAGTTCTCTCTTTCCATCTCAGATCCAGAGATTGATGTAGGTTGTTAGTCTTCATAGCAAGCACCTTTTCCCACTGAACCGTTTTATAGACCCATTTTGTTTTTGTGATTTTTAAAGAAACAATGGATTGGTCAGCTGTCTCATGATCTACTGAGTGGAAACAATGGATTGGTCAGCTGTCTCATGATCTACTGAATGGAAACAATGGATCGGTCAGCAGTCTCATGATCTACTGAGTGGAAACAATGGATTGGTCAGCTCTCTCATGATCTACTGAGTGGAAACAATGGATTGGTCAGCTGTCTCATGATCTACTGAATGGAAACAATGGATTGGTCAGCTGTCTCATGATCTACTGAATGGAAACAATGGATTGGTCAGCTGTCTCATGATCTACTGAATGGAAACAATGGATTGGTCAGCTGTCTCATGATCTACTGAATGGAAACAATGGATTGGTCAGCTGTCTCATGATCTACTGAATGGAAACAATGGATTGGTCAGCTGTCTCATGATCTACTGAGTGGAAACTGTCAGAGAATGGTAAAGGAGAATGCCTGACACCTTTGCTGTTCTCAGGGTGCATGCACCTGTACTCATACATGTGCACATACTGTGTGTACACTCACACACAAGTGTGAACAAATATCAGACTTTTAAGAAATAAAATTATAGTTTCTGTCCACCTAAACTTGAAAACAAACTTTTCTTTCTTCCTTCCTTTCCTGTGTGTGCACGTATGTGAGTGCACATGCTGTGTGCACATGAGTTAGTCAGAGGATGACTTTGGAGGGTGGGGTCTCTCTTTTCACTATGTAGATTCTGAGGCTAGAATAGGGTTGGCTGGATTAGTGGCAAGTGCTTGTAGCTGCGGGATCATCTCCTATCTCCCATTCTCCCTCCCTTCACACTGCTCCTCCCCCCCCAAGATCTGAGTCTCATGTAGTCCAGGTTGGCCTTGAATTTAATATGTAGTTGTAGATGATATTGAGATTTGGATCCTCCTGCCTCCACTCCTCTTCCACACCTCCTCCTGCCCCAGGCCTGGGATTACATCCCTAGGTCTGGTTTGCACCCCGCCTGGTTATGCAGTACTGGGATGGAACCCAAGGCTTTCTTGGTGTATGCTACTACCTGAGCCATGTCCCAGACACTCTGGCTCTTTTATTCTGCCAACCCAGCCACATCAGCAGCCCCACTTACAAAAATTTCTAGCCTGTGAAGTAATTGTCCAAATGAACACTTTCACAAATCTTATGAGTCAGTGTGTTAAAAATACACACTGAGGGGGCGGCACAATGGCTCAGGGTTGAGAGCACTCGCTGCTCTTTCAGAGAATCTGAGTTCAGTTCTTAGCATCCGTGTCAGGTGGCTCACAACCATCTGTAACTCCAACTCTGGGGAGCTTGACACCCTCTTTCGGGTGTCACATTTATTTGTCCTATACAGAAACACATACATGTACATAATTAAAAATACATATTTTAGGGGGCTGGAGGAGAGATGGCTCAGCGGTTAAGAGCACTGACTGTTCTTCCAGAGGACCTGAGTTCAGTTCCCAGCAACCACATGGTGGCTCACAACCATCTGTAATGAGATCTGGCGCCCTCTGGCCTGCAGGTATCCATGGAGGCAGAATGTTGTATACATAATAAATAAATAAAATCTTAAAAAAATACATATTTTAAAAACAGATGTGCCATTTTCAACTAGTTTGAGGTAACAGAGAGGCATAAAGATGAAAATTTACAAAACCCTCCCCCTACCCAACAACAACAACAACAACAACAACAACAACAAATGGTTTAAAGCCAGGCAGTGGTGGTGCACAGCTTTAATCCTGGCACTTGAGAAGTGGAGGCAGGCAGATGTCTGTGAGTTTGAGGCCAGTCTTGTCTACAGAATGAGTTTCAGGACAGCCTGGGCTATTATACAGAGAAACACTGTCTCAAAAAAAAAAAAAAAGATAAAAATTTACTAAGAAAATTTTATAAATGGTGTTATAGGAGGAAGTTTCTGTGTCCTGCCAGCAGTTCCCAAATAAATAAACACACTGAGGTTTATAATAAATTACAATTTTTTTCAGCTAATAGCTTAGGCTTGTTACTGGCTAACTCTTACATTTAAATTAACCCATATTTCTTTTTTTTTTTTTTTTTTTTTTTTTTAGAACTTGCCTCAAGTTTATTTGTAAAAACAGCATAAGGTCCTGAACATCTGCAAATACTGTGTAGGTGTTCACACCAGTCCATCTGTCTTCACATTGGCAGACTGAGACCTTTTTTATGGGGCCTTCACAGGGGCCTGAGCACCTTTGGGAGCCTGAGCTGCAGCTGAGGCCTCTGCCTTGGCTTGAACCTTGGGCTTTGTTTTTTGGAGCCTACGACCCCTGGCCATGTAGCTTCTAATCCGCTTCCCAAGCTTGGGGTGAGCAATTAAAGCCAGGCGGGTGAGTTTGCGGGTGGGGCCCTTTGGCACCTTGGGCTTCACCACCTGGGGCTTCACCAGGGCCTTGATGGCCTCCGCACGTGCGTTCATGGCCTTTGCATTATTTGCCTGCATCTTCTTCAGGCCTTTCTTGTTGTGCTTCTTGGCAAAGCGCATGTTCCTCAGGAACTTGGGGTCAACCCCCTTGAGAGATTCATATCTTTGTGACCGGGGTTTCTTGATGCCGTTTCTGTGCCATTTCCGGGACTGATTGTGTGTGGTGTGGTTCTTGGACTTGGCCATGGCTGGACTGTAATCGGCAGCTCCCGAAGCGCCTGCGACCGGAAGAGAAAGAAAAAGGCCGCCTTAACCCATATTTCTTATCTACCCTCTGCCATGTGACTCATGGCTCATTACCTCATTTTCTACACATCCTGTTTTCTCTGCGTCTGCTGGCGACTCCCCAGACTCCGCCCTTCTCCTTCCCAGCATCCTCCTCGTCTGGCTTTCCTGCCTAACCCCCCCCCCGCCCAGCTATGGGCCAGTGAGCTCTTTATTAGCCGATGAGAGTAATACATATTCAGAGTGTATAAAAAGATTGTTCCGCAGCATGGTGTTTTCATGTTTGACATGTGGAATCGGAAAGTAAGACCAGGTCTCCAGTGATGCCTTCCTTCCATTCTGCATCGCTATGTGAGATACAAAAATCAAATGTTGAAGTGAAATAAGACGAGGACCACTTTACTCACTTCTCCATCACTGAGTGTTTTATCAAGGGTTCCATTGACCAAACATACGACTTATTGGTCTCGCTGCATGGTACAACAGCATATTGTTTAATTCAGGTACATAACTGTTTGTAAACACTTATTACTTTTGTTTCAATGGTGTTCATGTGTGTGCTTGTGTTTGGGTTTGTGCACATAAACACCGGTGCCTGTAGAGGCCAGAGAAGGCCAGTGGACCCTCTAGAGCTAGAGTTACAGGTGGTTGTGAGCTGCCTTACTGTAGGTGCTGGGAACCGGACTCCAGTCTTCTGCAAGAGCAGTACAGGCTTCTAACTACTGAGCCATCTGTCCACTGCCTTCAGAAAAAGCTTCTTAAAGGTGACTGATGGAAGGGGGAGAGGATATGAGGGGGATTGTGCCCACTGTATAATGTATACGTGTGTGAAAATGTCCTCGTGTAACACAATGCAATGTATTTTGAACATATACAATCAAAATGGAAAAAAAAGCCAAAAATGAAATAAAATAGTTTTCTAATGGCAAAATGGTTTTGCAGTGATATAGAGATCTTTCTTGCATCGTATTGTTGATTTCCATATTTTAGTATGATTTCTTTTCTCTTTCTCTCTGTGATCTGTGTGTAGTTAAATAAAGGTCTGCGTTCTTAGTGAGAAATGCCTTTTAGTGACCTGGATAAAGCACTTGGTGAAGAGCGAAGGTGTGCAAAGACAAACAGCGATGAGGGAGGTGTGGGAGATGCCTGGAAAGGGGGGGGCGCAGGGGGAGGGAGGCAGATGGATCCCTGTGGTTGGTGAGGAGGTTGCTCACAGGCCTACCTATCACAGAATGTGTTTTCACAGAGTGGGCGCAGAGACAAGGTGAGGAAGTCATATCTGGCAACACCAGCGCCCAGTCTCTCAGAGGTGCAATTTCCTTCTTGTAAGATATGTAAAAGGAAGGAATTGTGAGGGATTAAAAATAACATAAAGGGGCTGAGTCCGGGGGGGGGGTGATTGGTTTAGTTGGCAAAGCGTTTCATGTGTGAATATGAGGACCTGATTTTCTAGAAAAAGGGTGGCGTGTGTTTGTCATCCCTTATCTGGGAAGGCAGAGACAGGTGGATATCTGGGGCTTGCTGTCTAGTCATCTCAGCTTATTTCCAAGTTCTAGAACAGTGAAAGGCTTTGTCTCAGAAAAAGAAGAAGAAGAAAAAAAAAGAAAAGCAAATATTGGGAGAAGGGTTGCTTGTTTGTTCCTAGCTGCTCAGCCCCAAAATAAGCACACAGAAACTGTATTAATTAAATCACTGCTTTGCCCATTAGCTCTAGTTTCTTATTGGCTAACTCTTACATATTAATTTAACCAACTTCTATTAATCTGTGTATCACCACGTGACTGTGGCTTACCAGCAAAGTTTCAGCATGTCTGTATCTCCAGTGGCAGCTCCATGGCTTCTCTGTCTAACTCTGCCTTCCTCCTCCCATGCTATAGGCCAAGCCAGTTCTTTATTCATTAACCAATAAAAGCAACGCATAGACAGACGGACCTTTCACACCAAGCAAAGAAAATATGAATGGCACCCGAGGAATGATACTCAAGGTCTTCTGGATTTCACATGCACACATAATCACACACACATACATATAATCACATACATATATAAGTAAAGACTGCTGCGTTTTACATGCATCGGTTCCTAGGAAATGAAGTGATAGTAGTGTTTGTGATAGAGTACTTTCTTGTCCCATGAGGCTTAGCGCCTGACTGGTGTGAGCCCTAAGAAGTGCTGAGCCTCCCAGATAAGCCTGTGATTGTGACATAAAGGTCTCTTGGGTCCCACCAGGGGAGGATGTTTGAGGCACCAATCATTCCATGTCTTGATAGCTTTAGTGATGGAGTAATCACACCCCCACTCCCCTTGTTTTGAACTCTGATTTCCAGAGGTCACTTGCTGTGGAGGCTGACTCATGTCTGTGTGTCTCATTCCCCAACTCTGGATCCTGACCACCTTCTGTGTTTCAGAGAGGTGGGCCCACCCTGCTACCTAGCACACAATGAGATCCCCCAGCTGTCGGTGTGAGAAATGCCTGGGCTAGTTTTTCTTTCTTCAGGTGACCATTTCCACACTTACCTAACGCTAGGGGTTGGAGCCAAGGGTACCATCACAGGACATGTGGGTTGGGATGTGATGGGCATCCTTTCCAAAGAGCTTCTGAACACACTGGGCCCAGCCATGGCATTTCAGTAATGTCAAAACAGAGTGGTTAGAAGACTTAGCTATGCAGGAGTCAGGCTTCCCAGTCCACCAGACACCCTTGTACAATAGGCCCTCTGTGTGGTAATGTCACAGCAGCAATAAAACCTAACTCTGTTCTTTCTGGCTTAGAAGGACCAACCAATGGTTGGCCAAAGTGATGGGGGAGGATAAGGACTTATAAATTGTACTGTTGGTCTTTGTGGTTCTGGACCCTTAAAATCTGCTGTCCTTTGAAGGACAGTGTGATCCAGGCTGAGGTCATGAAGCAGACATGGAACCGTGTCATGCAGTCTACACCCTCCCCCCCTGCCCCACTTCAAGGCCAGTTATTCATTCCTCCCAACCAAACAAAACAAACAAAAATATACAAAACCACAGACAGGGAGTAGTGTGATAAAAAGTCTTGACCAAAGAGAGGAGGCTGTGACCATCTGTAGAAGTAGCCACTTTCTGAACAGACATGTAGCTATGCTTTGTTCCTTGGTGGGGGGATGGGTGCTGCCTGGACTTGATCGGAGCATGACTTAGGAAGCAGTAACCGAAACATGAGGTTTTTCTCCTTCTTTGTTGAAAAGGCAAAAAAGTTAGTAAACTGTGAGAAACAGCCTCAGATATTTCTCTCTCTTTCTCTTTCTGTTTCTCTCTCTCTCTGGTTTTTTTTTTTTGTTTTTCGAGACAGGGTTTCTCTGTAGCTTTGGTGCCTGTCCTGGAACTACCTCTTGTAGACCAGGCTGGCCTCGAACTTCTCTGGTTTTTTGAGACACGATTTCTCTGTGTAACAGCCCTAGCTGTCCTGGAACTCACTTTGTAGACAGGATGGCCTCAAGCTCATGGAGATCCACCTGTCTCTTCCTCCTGAGTGCTGGGATTAAAGGTTACGTGAAATCCTGTATGAAAAAAAAAACAACCCAAAACAGCAAATCAAAAGAAAATAAAACCTCTGTGTGAAACTTATTCTTGCTGATCTCTGCAGCTCCGATTCATTTTACTGTATCTTATTTGAAGAGTTGATTTTATGTAGTCTATATACCACATACATGCAGTGTGCCTGTCGAGGCCAGAAGAGGGAGTCAGATCCTCCGGAACTAGAGTTACAGGTGGTTGTGAGCTACTGTATGGGTGCTAG
Source organism: Chionomys nivalis (assembly GCF_950005125.1). Lineage (NCBI taxonomy): Eukaryota > Metazoa > Chordata > Mammalia > Rodentia > Cricetidae > Chionomys > Chionomys nivalis. The sequence goes on along the minus strand of NC_080104.1, from coordinate 46,498,079 downwards.
GAACCAAACCTGGGTCCTCTGCAAGAGCAAGTGCTTGTACCCACTGAGCCATCTCTCCAATCATTTGCTTTATTTTTATAACTTATTTGTTTATTGTTGATGGTGAATATATAGGTCGTTTCAAATTTTTTCCAAGGCAAGTGATATGATCACAGAAGTTTTGTGCGCCTTGGCTTCCCCAATTTGTAAAATAAAATGAAAATGTCTGTGATACACCTGTATCCTTTACCACTACATTTTAAGAGCATTTTCCAGTTTATAAAAATGCTTTTAAGTTTATTATTGCTACCACCGCAGAGGGAAACCAGACTGTTTCTGAGGTTTTCTCTCCTCAAGCCTCAATTCATTACAGATCTTTACGCTGCGAAACCTCAAAGACTCTCACCAATAAGAAATGGTGCCCTTGTTGCTGAAGAAGCTCTTGCAGAAGGGCAAAGCCACGTACTCTGCATCCTTATCTTTCAAATAGGGTTTCAGGTTCCACAACAACAACAGATGAATCCAATTTCCAATTTTCCACCCAGAGACAAAGAATGCGTCTCAGCGATAACCTTGGCATTTTCCGTCCTGTCAATGTGGCTTTTGGGTGAGTGGCTCTGTAATCAAGATTTCCACGGCTGAAGGAAAACTCCTCCAGAAGTGAGCACTCTCATGCCGCTGCAGATTTCGTGGCAATTCTTTCCACATATTGTTTACATAGCAGGGGCTGCAGTTAGTCTGGTTTCGTGCTCTGGTTTTCCCACTTAACGTTCTAAAGTCCTCTTTCTCCCTCTGTGGAATTTTAGTGGCCAAAACTTACCCAGAAAGGAAGTCTGTGCCTCCAAGGACAGACATTCTCAGAAATGAAGAAGAAACAACAACAAAACTCACCCCTTCCACCCCAAGGTTATTGGAAGAATGCCTCTTTAGAGGCTTAGTCAGTCCTGCTAATTCCTCATTAATTGCACCAGTGAACTTTGTGTAGTTTGGTGTCAATAAAGGTAATGGCTGGAGTTAAAAAGTGTGCAAAAGGGCTCTGGAGGGAGGGCTCAGAACTTAAGACGTCATCTCCCAGAGGATCCAGTTTCTGTTCCCAGAGCTTCCTGTCATTTCAGCTCCAGAGGGTCAGACATTCTGGCCTCTAAAGGTATTTACACACACACACACACACACACACACGCCTGCACACACCCACACACACACATGCACACACACAATGCTCATAAGTAAAACAGAACAATTAAAAATATATAAATGGTGTATTCACAAATACACATGTATGTAAATATAAATGGGCATATGTGGCTATGTTCTTACACACACACACAGACAGACCTGTTTCTTCAAGGATAGCATCAATAAGACAAAAACGACCTCGTTCCTATTATCACACTATATAGAAGAGGCAACTTGACTTTACTCTGACCCTGTGTTATGCTTTAGTCTCTGGCTTCTCCTGAAGGCAAGGGCGCTAAGTGATTACTCACATCAGCCTGTAGCCCAAGTTCGTTTGTCGTTGGAGCTATTACCCATTCCAGATGTTTCCCATCAGTGAAACAAGACAACCTGTGACAGTCGCCCATTCTGTTTATGATGAGGCTAATTAGGATGAATTAAACAGACATGAGCTTACAATACAACTAATTACAAGTAATTAAGGTAGACGAGCTTTGTGGTATTCAGAGACTAACCTCCTCAGGAACCTGGATCTAGCTGCCTCAGGCTCAGTGAACGTGTTCATAACACAAGCCGGGATTGAGCCAAAAAAATCTGCCGTGAAAATTCTTTTTAATGATCCATCATCAGCTTTTAAACTACATCATGGAAAGTTGCTTAGTATTTTAAGTCATAGAGTATGTAAGGGGATGAATTTCCCCAGGCAAGGCAGAACCAATCACGGAATCAATTAACTTTGAAGTTACAGAGTAGAATATATTTTGGAAACGTTAAAATGCTTTTGAACTCATATGAATAAGAGAGAAAGCTATTCTCTATTTGACCCAAATTCATCAAAGTCTCTTTCTAGTTCCAGAAGTATAAAAGTTTCACCTCTGTAGCCACGGAAGTCCAGGAGAGAAATATCATTTTCCTTGTCCTTGTCCTTGTCCTCAGAGCAGCCCATCTCTGGGTGGCATCATTGAGAGGTGGTGGGGAGCACAGCCATTGCTTCCTTCTTTTGTAAAATTTCATATCATTATTACTATCGTTGTTGTTATTTTGCTTTTTGAGATAAAAATCTCTCTATGTAACCCTGGCTATCCTGGAACTCGCTGTGTAGACCAGGCTGGTCTTGAACTCACAGAGATCTGCCTACCTCTGCCTCTGGCGTGCTGGGACTAAAGTCACGTGCCTTAAAGTCACGTGCCACCTCCCCATGGTCATCTCATTACTACTTTCTGATCCGAAATGATTAGAATTGACTGAGAACTAACGCCAGGAGCTCATCTATCTGGGTGTCTGGCTTTCTGGAGACGTCAGTCTGTCCAGTGATTGGTGGACCCGAGGAATTGAGTTTGCGCCCCAGGGACTGTTAAAAGGCCAGGCATGGTGGTACCCTGCTTCTAATCATAGAGCTGGGGAGGTAGGGGCAGGCAAATACTCCAGGTTCCACAGCCACCTTCCAAGCTTACTGGACAAATTCCAGGCCAGTGAGCCATTCTTTCTCAAAACAAACTGTGCGCAAGGAACATCTGAGATTGACTTCAGTCCTTCAGAAGCATGCATACACACACATGTATATGTGTACACATATGAACACACACACACACATACACACACTCACCAGTTCGCTGTTGCAAGAGGCAACGCGCGTCCAGAGAGTGGCAGTGAGAATGGAGAAGAGGACGTGGCTGCAGCATGGTTGTAAAACAGGTTTTGGCAGGAGGCGGGTGTGAGTTGTGTTGAGCACATCCTCTTACACGGGACTTCCCAGCCCGCTGGCCTCCTCTGGCATTGCAGCCAGAGCACTGGCAGGCGGCTCATCTCACTCAGGCTTCCTTCAGCCCTTTGCAGTCGTCACCCTTAGGCTAGGACGGCGAACTTCCCTCTTCCTGCCTGGAGTTTCCATAGTTTCCCTGCCTGTGAGGTTCTGTTTGGCACTGGCGACTTAATGCCCCACTGGGCAGCTCTTGACCCATTGTGCTAAGCCAACAGAAATTGCTGCGTTCCCTTCCCTGGGGGGGAGTCCCGAGGAACAGGTGATGATGTATGCGATTGGTGGAGTTCTTGGTGACCAACTCTGCTGTCTCTTGCTCTTGATCTTGGGATTCCATTGATAAGCCCGCTACTTCAGAGTGGTGATCGGGCTCTACTTTGTGGGTAAACCAGGTGAAGGCCTATTTTCATGTGCTTATAACAGAGCATCTGGGACCGGGTCCAGTTCATTACCTCGTGGAGAATGCTGGCAGGGCCACCCTTGGTTTTATGGATTGAGTGCAAAATCCACCTCATGCTTGAACACTTGGTCCCCAGAGGGTGGCGCAGTTATGGGAGGTGGAGGAAACCTTAGGGGGTGGGGGTGGGTGGGGGGTGGGAGGGTGGTTTCTGGAGGATAAGCCTGCAAGGCTGTAGAGCTAGACACCAGTTCTATGCTCTCCACCTGATGCTAGCACTTGCTGGTGGACCCAGGGCTTTTTGCTGCCGTTCCTTTCCTGCCACAATGAAGGATGCCCTCTCAAGCCTTGAACCAAATAAATTCTCCTTCTTTACGTCGCTTCGTATCAGGCATCTGGTCCCACTGATGAGGAAGTAGCTAAGACCCTTAGATACCACAGTCTGTGAATGCTTAAGTCCTTTAGATCAAGTGGCACGTTTAATGTAACCTATACATCTCCTCCCTTCTGTGTTAAGTCACTTTCAATTGCCTGTACTGCAATGTGAATGCTATGTGAATAACTGTTAGATAATACTGTTTAAGGCACGATGGCAGGGCTAAAAGGTATGTGCTGTTCAGGGCAGAGGCAATACACTTCTCCTAAATGTTTTCAATCTAAATTTGGTTGAATCTACCCAAGTATGTGGGCGCTTCCCCATGACTATAATTTACTTATTTTTTTAAAGAATTTTTTTTCATAATTACCTGTGTATGTGTGTGTCTCTGTGTGGGTTCGTGTGTGTGTGTGTGTGTGTGTGTGAGGGCAGTGTTGGCCAAGATCAGAAGTATTGGATCTCCTGGATCTAGAGTTACAAATGGTTGTGAGCCAACTGACATGGGCGCTGGAAAATAAACTCAGACCTCTGCAAAAGCAATACGCTCTTAACCAGTGTCATCTCTCCAGCCTTCCTAATTTCTCCTCCTCTAGAGGTAAAAGAGGTTTATTTTGTCTTTTTAGAATTTATTTTCACTGCCTGGGACTGAACGCAGGGTTTTTGCTTGTTAGGCAAGTGCTTGCCTCTGAGATAAGCCAACCTTAAGAGGTTTATTTTGGCTGTGGTTCTGAAACTCTGAGATGATGACTCTTGTACCTCTGTGGCTTCTGATGAGGGGCTCACATGGCTCTGTGCATGTCAGGAGAGCAGAAGAGAAGGTGATGAAGTTAGAAGGAGTGCTATGTTAAAGATAAGGCATTGCCTGCTCCAAGATGACCAGAGCTCTCCAGAGTGAATGAATTCCCCAAGGAACCTATCCAGTCTTGAAAGAAGGTCACAAATCTGTCTTAGAAGGCCCCACATCACAACACAACAACGTTGGGACATTAAGAACCAGGGTGATCTTTGATGAAACCAGCCATATCCAAACCACAGTAGACGTGAGACTTGGGTGTGTTGGAGGCTGGGACGGGGGTGTGGCCCATAAAGAGGAATAGAAAATCTTGGGCGAGGGGGCATCAGATTCATTCAGATTGAACCCTGGGTCATTGAAAACACAATTAACAGATCAGAGGGACCGGTCGCCAGAGTGCTCCTGAGATTAGAACCTGGGCTTTTCAGTTCCTATTTTCAGTTTCTGAGCGTTACAAAGATGGTTTCTCAGCCGCTTTTATTTCTCTTGGGAGAGCGGACTGTATTAATTGTCTACCACTGCATAACAAATTAGCCCACAGCTTAAAAGCTGGAAATAACAAGCTTCTATGCCACGAGTTTCTGAGAACTGGGAATTCAGAAGTGGTTTCTGGGGGTGGATCTCACCCCTGACTCCTGGGCATGGTGACTTTTTATGTAAGAAACATTTCCTATCCCTCTATGACTTACTATTCTTCTTTCAAAATTTTTTGTCATATTTTGATCTGTCTATTGTGTACATACGTGTGTGTGTGTGTGTGTGAGTGGGCACACATGCATCCCAGTGTGTTCTGTGGAAGTCAGAGGGCTGAGTACACACACATGTGTGCGCGTGTGTGTGTGTGTGAGTGGTGGGTGCACATGCATCTCAGTGTGTTCCTGTGGAAGTCAGAGGGCTGTGTACACACACACGTGTGTGCGTGTGTGTGTGTGGGGGTGGTGGGTGCACATGCATCCTAGCGTGTTCCTGTGGAAGTCAGAGGGCTGTGTACACACACACGTGTGTGTGTGTGTGTGTGAGTGGTGGGTGCACATGCATCCTAGCGTGTTCCTATGGAAGTCAGAGGGCAGCACGGGGGGAGTCAGTTCTCTCCTGCCACCATGTGGGTTCCAAGGGCTGTCATCAGTCTTGGCAGCCAGCAAGTACCTTTTCTCACCAAGCCATCTTGCTGTTCCTGCCTTCTTACTTTTAATCTCTGTCAGCCAGATCTTTCCATTAATTTTACAAAGTTAACAACTACATTTTGTTCTGTGGATTATACTTGGATTGTACTATGGATTATATTCACTCTTTTTATATAGGCTAACTCTATGACTTTGAAGCTGTAAAACATATATGTAGTTACATACAATAAATTGTCTAGTCTAGAATCAAGGTGTTGACCCAATAATAAAAGCATTCGAAAAGAAAACCTTGACCTGCTAGATGGTTCAGTGGGCATTCACTGCCATGCCTGGGGAACCTGAATTACATTTCTGAGGTCCACATGGTGAAAGGAGCGAATCCATCCACAGACTGTACTGTGCAGGGCACTCCCACACACATATAACAGAGGCAATGAAGTAAGCAAATTTAAAAAATGTCCCAGCACTTGGGAGGCAGAGGCAGGTGGATCTCTGTGAGTTCAAGGCCAGCTTGGTATACAGAGCAAGTTCCAGGACAGCCAAGGCTACACAGAGAAGCCCTGTCCCCCCCAAAATCAAATGGGTGATTGGTATCTCTTTCCTTTCCCCCTCTAAAGGAGAGATCGCTCAAAGCCTGTCATGCTTTAGTTGGTGACTTCCTTGTATAGGAGCTCAGTTTTTTCTGGTATTGTGGACTGTCTTTCTTTTTCTGTGTGTTATATATAAGAAAGATGGAATGCCTTCATTTTATCTCTATGAATGTTCTAGTTCTCTTTCTCTCTCTTTTACTTTGGTTTCTCAAGACAGGGTTTCTTTGTGTAGCCCTGGCTGTCCTGGAACTGGGTCTATAAACCAGGCTAACCTTGAAGTCAGAGATCCACCCACCTCCTGAGTGTTGAGATTAAAGGCGTGCATCACCAACACCCAGCTTCAGGTATATTCTTACAAGAACAGATTGACTTTTATTCCTGCATTGGGATTCTGTTCTCTGGCCACTCCCTTTTCAGAGAGCTTGCATGTGTATGTGTGTGGTGTGGTGTGTGTGTCTGAGTATACACAAACACTGGTACCTGTCATGGATACCCACAAGAATTAAAACAAAGCCTTTTCTTTTCTCCAGGACGTTGGTGTCTCTTAGAGTTTATTAGCTCATTTTGATCTCTCATCTCCACCTTTTCAGTCTGTTCTGTTTCCAGCTCCAGCACACCCAGAGCCCACTCTCTCCCTGGCCTCATCTTTTCTGCACCCAGACAGCAGCTTTTCAGCTCTCTGGCAAGGTGGTGATGACAGAGCCAGCTCTGGTATCCTCCAGGGAAGGAATGACCGAATGGCACAGCCCTGAACTCTGAACTTTAGAAAGAAGAGTCTTGACCATCTGTACAATGGGGATATGTTAGCTGAGGTATTTTTTAGGGGTTAGGGGTGTCCATGATGAAATAAACTTTAGTTTCTATTTCATGATGAATAACAATTTACCGGGCCTTTGCCCATATGCCGTAGAGACGACCTGTTCTTTTCCCTTTCTCTTGAACAACTCAGGAGGTAGTTAACTACCAGTCCTCTCTATACAGGAAGAGCGTCAGCACATTAGGGTAATTCTTCTAAAGTCATTTAGTCAGCAAGTTCGAGTTTTTATCAGAACCTAGCATTTGGGGGGGGGGGGTGAAGGGTGTTTCCAAGCCATTCTGAAGGGTTTTTTCTCTGTGGCTTGACAATAGACAAATAAATACTGCAATATCTCAAAGAGCATTCGTTCTTAAATATTGTGTTCTCAGTTATGCAAAAAGAGCGTTTTCAAGAGTAGCATTTGGTGCGCTCTGCGCCATCCCTCAGTCCCACACTATTTTAAGAGACCGAGCCCTGTTGTTTATTGGGAGAAAAGCTGGTGCAGAATTTTGGAAGGACTCTGTTGAAAACAGGGATTTGTGACTTGTAGACAGAGGAAGGTGTCTTTTCTTTGTCTTCTTCTTCTTCTTCTTCTTCTTCTTCTTCTTCTTCTTCTTCTTCTTCTTCTTCTTCTTCTTCTTCTTCTTCTATTTTTTAAATGAGATTGAAGTTCGACGATCTCAAGGGAAAGAAATCTCTAATTGACTAGTAGGGTGAAGCGTCACGTTTCACTTACTGTAAAACTCAAATGATTTGGGTAGCAAAAGATTTTTTTTTTAAGTTCTACAAGAGTGGGAGTGGGGAATGGAACGCAAGAGTGCTTATGGAGCATGCGCAAAGCCCTGGGTTCCATCCCCAGCACCACGGTGAAGCCTGCAATCCTGCAATCCAAACACTTGAACACTTTGGAGGCGAAGGCAGGAGGCTTAAACATTCAGGGTCATTCTTGGAAGCTATCCCACAGTACCTGAGACCTTGCCTCAAAAAGAAAAAAGTAAACAAGCTTATGAGTTAATTATTAACAACATGGGGGTGGGGAGGGGAAGGGGATAGAGGCCAAAGAGTTCTAGGAATCATGAACTGCGGGTCTGGTGTACGGAGAAATGAGGAACGTGCTTATTAATTTGTATTTTAAACAGACACCCAGAATTATGCAAAAAGCAAAGCAAAACAAACAAAAATCCCAAGCAAAAATGGAGTGCAGAAATAAGGGGATAAAATAACGATACAGGCGTTAGACGGATTCTCTTGCTTCTACACACAACTGCCCCTGAAGTCCGTGCTCTTCCACACAAGCTTTACCAGAATATTTGACATGGAGGTTTCTTTTTGAACATTTGAAGTCCGTACTTTTGCACCGACAGAAGCTCTACCCTGAATATTTGACTTTGATCTTCATTTTTTCTGTGTTTCCTAATCCATTCCTTCCATAAACTCCCTTGTCAGAAGTTCTTGCTAAATTTGGTTTGCGCGCCCCCTACTGGCGGATCCGAGTATTAGTCTCAATTGCATTGGAGCATTTCAGCATTGCTGAGTACCAAGGAAACGTTGTCTTTCATTCGATGTATACTTGTTATGCTGTTCGGACAAAGTTCTACTTTGCTGTTTAATGTTTGCTTGGTGCAAATTTTAAAGTAGATTAAAAAAACATATATTAAAATCTATTTCAGAGCCTTCTCAGAGTCTGTCTTCAGATGTTAGTCTATAGACACACATATAATCCCAAAGATGTTACCAACCACGTTGGGGTGCGGGGAGGAAGGAGTTTCTAGTTCTATATTCCTTTTCTCTTAACCATTTGGGTAGGAATTGAGCTGGTTTGTAGGCAGCAATTCTCCTCTTGTACCTGTGATGGCAGTAATGAAGATATTTTAAAGAGACACTTGGGGGTCCTCCCTTTGGCTATCAGACTATTGAATCAGTGCACTCACAAGAAACTGGAATATCCCCAGGAGTCTCATGCTGGGAAACGGGAAAACCTGGGAGTGTGGTGCCAGCCAAATGCCTGGGCCATGTGTCTTGTCCAGTACCACTTAGCTTTGTATACCTCTAGACCCTAATTTAAACGAACCTGGTTAGAACCTGGTCACCGCTGTTTGGATTTACAGCGGTTTTGCTCAATTCTCTTTGTTGCTCTATGCAGTTTGGACACTAAGTTAAATGTTACCCTTAGAAGCGAGTATCAGGTGCTGGGGAAACCATCCGTCAGGGAAGTGTTTGCCAGGCAAGCATGATGACCGGAGTTTGACCTCCAGAAGCAACGCACCCCAAGAAGTTGGTATTTCCCTGGGGATTTCAAGATGGAAGCCTGTTTGTATTCTCAGTGTTGGGGAAGTGGCGGAAGTAGATCGCTGCTGAGTTCTAGGCTAGTGAGACCCAGTCTCAAAAAATAAATGTGTGGCTCCTGAGGAGTGATACCTCTGGACTCCATGTGAGCATTTATACACATGATGTACAGGCACACACACGTGTGCACATACACGCGTGCACACACACACGCGCACACACACACAGAATGAATATCAGATGTCACCATCTCCATCATGTTCTCCTTTTTCAAGGGATGTGGTTTCTTATTTGAATTTCTTTTCTGCACAATAAAATATATTAAGTAAATAAAGATCACATGCCACATGCTTTTCACTCCAGAATGCAAACGGCCGTAGGCGTCCTTCACAAACGGATATAGTAGCACCAGTCCCGCTGCAAGATTATGTTTTCCTTCTTCCATTCTTTGTTGTAAAATTGGAACTTTTGCCATAACGAACTCAAGAAGCAAATAATTCAACCCAAACTAGGACTGGAGAGCAGTTCATAGTGCTTGCTGCTGGCCCAGAGGAACAAAGTGTGGCTTCCAGTACCCACATTCACACCTCATGACCACCAGGAACTCCACTTCCAGGGAATCTGATGGCCTCTTCTGGTTTCCTCAGTCACCAGCACGCACGTGCATTCACTTACACAAACACACACTAATATAAAAAAAAATAAAATAAGTCGTAAAATTCCCCAAATCCCCAAGGGAGCTGGAGAGTTGGCTCAGAGGTTAAGAGCACTGCCTGCTCTTCCAGAGGTCCTGAGTTCAATTCCCAGCAACCACATGGTGTCTCACAACCATGTATTGTAAGATCTTGTGCCCTCTTCTGGCCTGCAGGCATACATGGCAGATAGAGTACTGTATACATAATAAATAAATCTTAAAGAAAAAGAAGATTTGTTGCTCTTGTTTGTAGAAGATCTATCTGGGTTCATTTTCTAGCATCTACATGGGGGCTTCCTCATATAATTTCAAAACAAAAAAAGAGAGTAAACAAAACTCAAATGAGAATGTACAATCAAGATCCCAACCCCTAAGGGTCAAAAATAAAAAGAAGAACTGGTTCACAGATTAACTTCTGTATAATATTTCTTCTCAGTAAGATAAAGTATGTTGCCGGGAGGTAGTGGCACACGCCTTTAATCCCAGCACTCAGGAGGCAGAGACAGGAGGAGCTCTGTGAGTTCGAGGCCAGCCTGCTCTTCAGAGCTAGTTCCAGGACAGCTAGGGCTGTTGCACAGAGAAACCCTGTCCCAAAAAACCAAAAAAATAAAAAAAAAAAAGATAAAGTGTGTTGATGACCAACACTAAAAGACTGTGGTCCAGAAACAGGACTTTTCAGGTAGAAACAATCCCACTAGGTTTGACCCAAAAGGGGGTTGAACGACCCTTTCACAGAGGTCGCCTAAGACCATCAGAAGATGCAGATACTTACATTACTATTGATAAAAGTAGCAAAATTATAATTATGAAGTAGTAATGAACTAATTTTATGGTTGGGGGTCACCACAACATGAGGAACTGTATTACAGGGTCACGGTATTAGGAAGGAAGAGTACCATAAACTTTTCTTAGTAATTCTAAAAGTATTTGGCCCATCATCAATGTCTGTGGGAACAAAGGGGAGGCTATTGCATGAGCACATAGGTTGTATCCCGGCTTCTAGTGAGGTGATTGGTACTCAGGCAGGACAGGAGCCTGAAGGCAGAAGCTGATGCAGAGAGCTTGGAGGAGAGCTGCTTACTGTCTTGCTTCCCATGACTTGCTCAGCCCACTTTCTTATAGATCCCAGGACCAGCAGCCCAGGGATGGCAGGACCCACCGTGAGCTGGGCCCTCCTCCATTGATCAAAATGAGAAAATGCCTTCCAGCTGGATCTTGTAGAGGCATTTCCTCAGCTGAGGCTCCGTCCTCTCATGACTCCAGCGTGTGTCAAGTTGACTCACAAAACCAGCCAGTACAGGAGCTGCATGGGAGAGAGAAATAATCCATCAACCCTGTGCTTCATGGAGATTCAGCATGAATCTCATGAAGACAGTAAAATGTGAGAAGAGAAGCCGCTCCATGATTTCTTGATCCAGACCCCTTTTCCTAGGAGAGCCTTCGGAGCGAGTGCTTCCTGAGGCACACTTAGGTAATCATAGGCAAAGAAGAATGTGAAGGCCTAGGTTTTAGATATTAAAATGTCTGTTTGAGAGCATGCTGACAGAAAATCTGACTATTTGTTTATTTCCAGACAAGGCCTTTACTGTTTAGTTGCGTGATTTAAAGAATAATTTGGTAGGCTGTGGATATAGCGAAGCTGGTGGAATGCTTGCGTAGGCGTGAATAAGGCCTTGCTTTCAATGCCCAGTGTAGCATAGACTGGACATGCTGGGACATACCTGCAAGCTCAGGGTCAGAAGTTCAGGGTCATCCTGAACTGTGTAATAAGTTCGAGGCTAGTCTGGGTGATGCAAGATGCCATCTCAAAGGAACAAGTCAAGAAAAATTTAGAGTATTTTATTCAAATATTATTTGCTGGGCAGTGGTGGCGCACGCCTTTAATTGCAGTGCTTGGGAGGCAGATGCAGGCAGATCTATGAGAGTTCAAGGCCAGCCTGGTCTACATAGAGAGTTCCAGGACAGGCTCCAAAGCTACAGAGAAACCCTGTCATGAAAAACCAAAAAAAGCGGGGGGAGCTGGAGAGATGGCTCAGAGGATAAGATCACTGACTGCTCTTCCAGAGGTCCTGAGTTCAATTCCCAGCAACCAAGTTGTGGTTCACATCCATCTGTAATGAGATATGGTGCTCTCTTCTGCAGGAAGAATATTGTATACATAATAAATAAATAAATCTTAAAAAAAGAAAAACCAAAAAAAAAAAAAACCCAACCAAAACCAAACAACCAAGCAAAAAACCCAAACCAAACTAACCCAAAACTTAGGTTACCAGTCCCCAGACCTTCACACAGCTGACGCCATGGTGGAAGTGGCGTGCAGGCTGTAAAACTCAGCATACAGACAACGTCACTTGCCAAAACAAGAACAAAGACCTAATTCCTCAAAGTCCATAGCTCTGGGAAAGTCCCTAAATGTACTAACCTTGCTTTTTGGCTTCCGTAGTTCTGCTTCAGGATAACTGGTTCCACTGACTGAGGTGTCTCAACCCAGGATATGGTTTGTGTGATTAAAAGTTGGTGCTGAAGAAGGTTCGGGATTACACTGGGGTCTTGGACACACACCGTGGTTGTTGGCTGGCTAATAAAGACTTTCTATTGGCTTAAACCCATGTCCGAGTAGTCTTCTCTGGTGGGTATCTCAGAACACTCAGTTGGGCCCCTGAAGCAGGAGGGTATAAAAAGAGCTTATGATTTTATGTACTTAGTTGATTGCTCCATTTCCAATGAAAAGACAGATAAAATTTGTTATATGATCATTAGCCAAGCGAGAAATATCCAATTCTATTCATTTGACATTTTAAAAAGATTTATTTATTTTTATGTATGTGAATATTTTGCTTGCGTGCATGTCAGTGCACCCTGTGCACGCCTGGTGCCTGTGGAGGGCAGAAGAGGGCATCGGATTCCCTGGAACTGGCGTTAGAGATGGTTGTGCACTATCATGTGGGTTGCTGGGAACAGAACTCTGGGTCCTTTGCACAGGCTACATGTGATTTTAACTGCGGAGCCATCTTTCCTATCCCCAAACCTGTGTTTTAAAACCTGGGACTTTGAGTGAGTTTATCACTGAGTGGAAAAACAATAAAATTTGTAATCAGTTATAATGATAGCTCAGATCCTGGGGGCAATTTGGCCCTACAGAAGACAGGCCTTGTCTGTTGATGTTTTGGGGTGTCACTGTTGGGTTGGGAGTCATCTTGTTTGCAGCGAGTGGAGGGGATATTCTAAATGATCTAAGGTGGAATAACTGTCTCCCACAACAAAGAATTGCTCAGTCTGAATGTCAGAAATAGTGCTCCGACCGAGGAACTCTGAGCAGGGCGTAAACTCTAAGAGGAGATATTGGGGGCGGGGGGCTTTGATTCAATCCTAAACCATGTGACTTACTCCCCACCAGTACCTTAAGTCTCAACTTTCACCAGCTGAAATCTGGATTGTTCAGGTTCCTTGGGACCCCAGTTCACGGTCATGAAAAAATCAGAATTGATGAAGTGATTGGTTTCATGTGACATTGTGATTGATGAAGAACCACCTAGCACCGTGAATACTTTAAACACAGAACAACCATAGGGCTTAGGCTTTGAGGGCATGTAACTGCAGAGACGATCTGAATCCAGAGGTGGTGCCTCCCCGTGCCTGGACAGACACGAACAGAGCCTATGAGTCATGCAGCCATGATGGGCCAGGGGATGAATGGCTCATTGTGTCTCTGTAGAGTCTTCGCGCATGACTATCCGTCTCCTCAAGCCTTAGCTGAGAGCTCTGACCTCAGATGTTCCCTTAAACTACACCGACTTTTGGCTAGTCTCCTTTCTCTGGTTATACTCAGCCAACCATGTGTGTCATTGTCAATCTCTGTCTTAATCTTCCCTGAGCACGGATCTCCTATGATCTCAGGTCTCTCCAAATGGATTGATACTAGCGATGCTACCTATACTAATGCTACCACTATGGAAAAGAGCTAGCACTACTGACCTGGTGCTATCCTCTAGTCTCCTTATTTTTATTGACTTGTTTAAACCCCAAGAGGCACACAGATATTAAGTAACTTGGTCAAGTTCAAACTCCCAATACAGGGCAGATCTGGGATTGAACTTGCAATGCTTCAGATCCCACAGGTTGCTCATGGATCAACATCTCTCTTACACAGTCTCCCTAAAGTATAGCAGAACCTGGACTAAAGGTTGTTTGCTTTGAGGCTGGGTCTCATGGAGCCCAGGCTGGCTGTGGACTATGGAGCTAGAGGTGACTTTGAACTTCCGATCCTCCTGCTTTCCCTTCCTGAGTACTCTGATGACAGGTTTGTACTGTGAGACCCACCCGACTTTGGGCAGTGCTGGGGATCAAACCCAGGGCCTGGTGTGTGCTAAGCAAGCTCTCTATCAGCTGAGCCATCCACAACCCTGGACCAGAATCCTCAAACCATTCTACCACACCCTTATATTTACCACTCAATGAATCTTTTCTTTCCAAATCATTCCTGCTATCACTGCAGATTGACCTCACCCTGCATTTGACACACTGCCATAACCTTCTAACGAGACGATTGGTTTCTAGACTTTTCCTATTGTTCCATCACCATTTTCTCCAGTCACCTCCTTTTATTCTCAAAACCCTTCTCTGCCTGTGGAATGAAGCCTGGTGTCCTCTACTCTCTGTGGCCAAGGCTTAAGTGTGGCGTCAGACACAGCATCCCCCCCAATTTAAATATTTCTCCTTATATCATGTGCTTTTACAGCATGAACTTCTTGAGGATTTATTAATCAGGGTTGTCCACTGGAACAAAACCAAACATGTTCATATAATCATTAGTCAGGATCAAAAGGTGGTCTCCCAACAGTCACCTGAAGCCAGAGAGCCAGGAAGCCCAGGAGCTGCTCAGTCCAACAATCTGGAAGCTGCTTCCGAGAGAGACCAGTGATGCCACAAGCATGCTGGTGTTACAGATGTGCACTACTGACTCTGATTTTTTTTTTTTTTTTTTTTTTTTGAAACTGGGTCTCACTGTGTACCTCTGGCTGTCCTGGACCTTACCATGTACACGAATCTGGCCTCAAATTTGCTGTCTCTGACTCCAGAGTCCTGGGATTAAAAGCCTGCGTCTCCATGCCCGGCCTCGCATCTGACTCACTAGGTGGGTTCTGGGGCTTGAACTCAGGTCATCAGGCTTGAGAGACGAGTGCTTTCACCCGAGGGGTCATCTTAACAACCTAAGCATGCGGGAATTTGACAACTCATCCCAGAACTCGATTCATAAGTTCTGGATTCAAGCCTCCAGATGAACTGTCGTCAAAGTTCAAGTACTTGCTGACCTCTTCCAGGACTGTAACTTCGTCCCTCCAACCCTTTTAAAAAATTGCTTTCTCTGTTTTGAGGCAGGGACTCACTATGTAGCCATGGCTATCCTGGAACTCTGTAGACCACATTGGCCTCGAACTCACAGAGCTCTGCCTGCCTCTGCTTTCCTAGTCCTGGAAGTGGTGCACCATCACACTAGATGATAGTAACTTTCTAAATGCCAAGGTGGTCTGACTCTGAGATGCCTATGGTGACATTTTAGAGGAATATGAAAGACTGTCTTCTGGGGAAATTTCTTGGGATTTATGAAAACCTTACTTTGAAGCTGGGTGGGAATTTCTTGTTCATGTGACCTGCTTCCTTTTAATTTTTCTATGTTTTACATTTGCTATTTACTTATTATTTGTAGCGTATGTGCATACACTCACACATATGTGTGCATGTGCTCAGGGAATGTGTGGCAATCAGAGGACAGCTGGTGGGAGTTGGTTTTGAACTCAGGATGCCAGTCTTAGTTGCAATTGCCTCTATCTGCTGAGCCATCCTGTCATCCCGTACTTTCTTTTTTCTAGTAGTCATGTGTTGGGTATAGAGCAGGCTTCGCACAATCTCCCTGTTGGGGTTGAGGAATGCTGATGCCATCCATATGTCTTGATTTAACAGTAGCAAGGGCAAAGAGCAATTAGTAAGTTAACGAATTAAAACTCATTTATATGTCTTCTGGGAAAGATTGTTAGGCAAGCTAAGGCTGTTCTCGTTGCCCATGGAGTTGTGAACTGAGCCTGGCTCTTTCCCCCGAGCAGCAAGTTTTGGAGGCCTGGGTTTACTCATCCATCTCTTCCTTGATTCCTCCGGGAGCCATGATTTCAAACGAAGATAAAACATGTTAGTTCAAACGTTTATTCTTGATAATAGAAAAACCCAACCACGACTTTAATGAATGAACTAGAACCTTCTTTCGTTACCCTCTGTTAAAGGTGTTAGCTGGTGCCGAGTGCCTTGGGGGACACATAATTATATTTCTATTTGAGAAGCAGAAGACGCGCAGATTCTGCGGGGCTCCTTAGAGAAGTGACTGAGCCTGGAGGTTGAGGAGATGGTTCCGTGGGTAAGAGCACCTTGCTTGTCTTACAGAGGACTCAGGTTCAAGTTTCAGCACTTACATGGAGGTCCACAGTCATCTGGAACTCCAGTTCTAGAGGATCTGATGCCTTCTTCTGGTCATGAACACACACACACACACACACACACACACACACACACACACTCCAGAAAACCATGACAGACCGAAGTAATGATTGTTCCAAAGTCCAACTTAGTGAACCAAAGAGTTTTATTGCGTTTTCTTGCAAGAGTGTGGGGGAAGGTTTCCTTAGAGGAGCAGCTGCCTCAGTGAAAAGCCTATCCCACCATGGCTACTCCCAAAAGCTGTGTCCCTGGAGCTTTCTGTATTGCTTGCAAGCAGTTCAAGAGGCCCAAGAGATCTCACTACAGCGAGGTTGGTCAGAGTCTCCTCCTCCACCAGTTCTTTACTCGTCTGTAAAACTTGGGTGGAAATTTCCAGAACCCTCTACGTTTCTGCTTTGCCGGATGGAGTGCACTGTTTACCTCCGGAATCTTATGAATCCTCTCCTATCCCCATCGGAGGAAGCTGCTGTACACAAACCTTCAGTTCACATTTTGTATTAAGTTTCATTCTTATGATTTTTCAGTCATTCCTTGGGTAAAAGTTTAAAAGAAGGTGCCCAGAAAAATGAGGTGCAGGGTAGGGGAAGAGAAGGCAAGGCTGGGTGCCAACAGGAGCTGGGACTATTTCTTTATAGCCTTGGAAAAAAGTCAGGAAGCTGAGCCAAGAGACACCTCACCCAGAATGGCACTCCCACAGGGAGAGGGCAGAGGGGACAGGCCAGGAGGCAGAAGCTGTTAGAGCCAGGGCTGGGTGTGGCTTTCTGTTTCCAGCCTGAAATTATCCCTGAGGGACTGAGGGTGCACAGCGCAGGTCGTGGGTGGGAAATTGCACTCAATTACCGGAAAAGCACAATAAAAACTTATGAAGTTTACTCCATGCTTCTTCAAGGTTTGATGATGGAACAGATGGCTGGTGTCCTCCCTGCTCTGTGTTGCACTGAGGCTAATGTTGATAGAGAGAGAATGGCTGTGGTGGTTTGAATGAAAATGCCCCACCCCCCCCCTCCAGACTCCTAGGGCATTGTTGGAGGTGTGGCCTTGCTGGTGCGAGTGTCCCAGGGGGTGGGCTTTGAGGTTTCATATGCTTAAGCCAGGCCCAGGGTCTCACTCTCTTCCTGCTGCCTGCTGATCTGGACGTAGAACTCTCAGCTACTTCTCCACCACCATGTCTGTCATGAGGGCCGCCATGTTTCCTGTTATGGCGATAATGCACTAACCCTCTGAACTGTAACCAGCCCTGGTTAAATGTTTCTTTATAAGAGTCACTGTGGTCATGGTGTCTCCTTGCAGCAATAGAAACCCTAACTAACACAATGGGTATAAAAGTTTATTCACAAAAATTTCCCAGAGTGCTGATTTCAAGCCTAAATTTCTTCATTCATGCCAGACGAGTGCTGTACCACTGAGCTATCTCTCCAGCCTAATCATATTTTCTTTTTCTTTTTTCTTTTTTGTTTGTATCAAGATAGGGTTTTTCTGTAACTTTGGAGTCTGTCCTGGAACTCACTTCATATACCAGGCTGGCCTCGAACTCACAGAGATCCGCCTGCCTCTGCCTCCTGAGTGCTGGAATTAAAGGCTGTGCCAACACCACTGGCTCATATATTCTTTACCTATTTACATGTTAATAGACACACAGACCAAAGAAGGTATTATGTAGGCATTTGATTCTATTTAAATAATGAGGCGGTCAAAGGGCAGCACAGGGTATGGGGCCTGCTTTCCACTTTCTTTGAGTCAGGGGCTCTCTATTGTTCACAGCTGTGTTCACTAGGCTCCTTGGCCTTCAGGCTTCTGAGGATTCTTGCCGCTATCATCTTGTCCTAAGGGTGCTGGGATTCTAGGCTACAGTGCCGGCTGGAGGTGAGTTCTGGAGACCCAGACTCTGGTCCTCACAGTCAGACAGCATTGCTTTGCCCACAGAGCCATCTCCTAGGCTCCAGATTCTACATTGAAAAGAAGCTCTTGTTTTAGTTCTAGATTTTCTGCACAGAGGCAGATTTCTAGTTGGAAGAAAGAGGATGTTGGGTGGGTGGGAAGGAGGACTGGAGGTATTTTTTGCAAGCAATGTTGCTTGAGAAAAAAAAAAGTCAATTGTCCTGTTTATTACCTGCAAAGTGATAATAAAGTGGGCATTTTAGCATGATTGCTGGTACATAGCCTACTTCCACAGTTTACTAACTGCCTCAGTTGGTGCAGTCTTAGCAACGAGTTGATAAGGCCTAGAAGACCTACTATGCAGCTGGGCTAAAAGCGTTAACGTGAGCTCTGCCAATACTCAGGCTGTAACAATAGGTGTAGACAGAGTTAGCTGCCGAATGGAGAGGGAAACACTGTTTTTCCCAGGGTCAAAACTGCAGGAATAGAATGCTGTGGTAGATCCTCCCTTCTGATGGGGGTTGCTTTCCTTCCAGTTAAGACAAGGCAAGTCCTAGCCGAGACATAAAGACTTTCGTGCTTGACCCCTGCACTCCGAAGCCTTAGGATGAACAGACAGACAGACACCAAGGTCTCATAAGACCACGTTTCTCTCTGCCCAGCCAATGTTTCCTTACCAATGTGACTTTTTTTTTCTCACTATTCGCACTGCATTGGGAAACACAACTATTGACAGTTCAAGAAGTATTTGACCACTTTTATTCTCAGGAAGGGTTGGAGTTTTTCTGATGTCAGCAAGGAAGACCACAGAGACAATGCCAGTTGGTTGGTTTGGGTTAACCAGGTGTCCAGCACTCCTGGATCGATTGGCTGGCAGAGGTATAAGACTCAGCAGAACATGTGGTAGAGAGGAGAGGAGCATTTTCCAAGTCTCCCCTCCCCCCTTTTTCCTTTCACCTCTTGAGTGCTGGGATTATAGGTGTACCCAGGCCTTTGTATACCCCAGTCAAGCACTCTAGTAACTAGGCTGTATTCTTTGCCCCTGCATCTTTTGGATGTAGAAGCAGCACTACCGTCCCCAGGAGGCTAAGATTCTAGGTGGGGACTGGTTCAGGCTTTCTCTTTTGCTTTTTGAAATAAGACTGGTATTTATTTGACCTGTGCCCTCAAAGCCCAACACAAGGACCAGCTTCAGAGGAGCAGCCAACAGAAACTTGTTGAATGGAACGACAGGTGAGCTGGCTGCTGCCCACAGTGAACCTTCTCGTTGAGAAAAAGGGGAGTGTGATCATGGAACGCCAGAGGCAGGTAGCAGACTGCAGGAGGTCCGGCTCCAATTACTGTCTTATGATTTTCCCTATTGAGGGGAAGTAAGCAGACAGAGGTCACATAGGGGAGATTTCTTTTCTCTGTCTCTCTCTCTGTCTCTCTCTGTTTCTCTCTCTGTCTCTGTCTCTGTCTCTCTCTCTGTGTGTGTGAATGAATTAGAGGTCTCTTTACAGATTGAATGATGGGTTTAGTTTCAGTTCTCCCATTCTATCGGCTCATCTGGTGGTTGGTGGCTGCTCCATCCTTGAGTTCCATGGATCATCTGTATTATTGCAGTCTGTCTTCCAGGCAGATGCTTATTTACCCTCTGCCCTGAGTCACCATTAAAGTCAAGGCTAAGCCCAGCAAGAAGATGTCCTTGTTTCAATGGCGTACATTTTATCCCGTGGAGGAAACACTACGCTCAAAAGCAGACCTTGTAGAGTTGGCCAGTCACTCAGCATCTCATTAATGAGGCCAGCCCCTTTCTAATCCGATGGACTTAGTATGTTTCTGGATGTCTGTGGGTTCGTGCTGAGTGCAAAGAAATTTCATGCCGCCATTCATCCAGCCACTTTACTTCCCATTTTTTATTTAATGTAGCGCAGAAAAGGCACAGAATTTTTCAATCATGAAAACCGAAGACTTCAAAGGGTATTTGACATTCATGGTTTGAATTCTGTGATTTCAGAGGAACCTCTTCGCTAGTGAAAACGATCCCGAATGGGTCTGCTTTCCACAAACACTCCAGTCCAATTTTGAATGTACAGCCAACATTTTATTGAAACGGTGGTTTGGGGGTGCTGTCGGCTATGAGTGCAGAGGAAGCTGAGGACTTTCTCATCAGAACTGCCAAAGATGGGATGACGTCAGCTCCCTCTGGGAGGTGGCTTTCAAAGGTCGTCATTTGAGATGTGAAGAAAAACAAAAGCCACGGGTGAGGATACTTTCCATTATACACGCTTTTAAAGAAGGGAATGAAGAGAGGGGCCCCCGATTCTGTCCTCCTGCTCGATGGACTGTTGTCAAGTTGGAGCCAGCTCTGTCTCCATGTGGTCTCTTTAGCCGGGTACAGACGACAGGGTTCCCGGAATCCTTTTCCCTCTTCTGTGGGAGAGGAGGACTGGAAGGTAGAAGAGGGAGGAGCCGTTGCTTTCCTCAGGAGACCAGAGCCAGTTGAAGACAGGGAAGCCCGAAGTTATCTTGAGTGTCTCGTATGGTGTGCAGTTCTGTGTTGTAGGCTGAAGTTTTTAACATTGACTTTTTTCCCCACAGATCTTTCATCTTCCCTAATTCCTTGCCTTAAACTCTCCGTACATGGAAACTGTGGAATAGCTTTTGTTCTATACTTGACTGACATACCCTTTATTCAATGATACTCTGGCTCCCCCACAACCCATGTGGCTGTCAGGATGCTCAAGGAGAACTTAGCTTGCTGTGGGAAGCAGTACGGACGCACATACATACACACAGATAGACAGAGAGAGAGAGGGGAGAGAGAGAGAGAGAGAGAGAGAGAGAGAGAGAGAGAGAGAGAGAGAGAGAGAGAACTGGGGGTTGGCAGCTTGAAGAGGGTCAAGGATGATATGGAGCTGGTCAGAAAATATTTTATGTTTCTATGCCACCCCACACTGTGACTTCCAGAACACCTGCCTTTGTTTTTTAGAAGGAGGTTGTGGGTAGAATTTTCACCCCTAGCACAAATGCCATGGAGAGAGTTTCAGGAAGATAGATGCTTGTTTTCTTAGGTCCTACACTATACCAGGTAGGGTTTCTAGGGGAACAGAACTAATAGAATGTATACATGTTATAAAAGGAGACCTACACATTCAGGGTTGAATAATCTAACCGTGCTGCAGAGGCAAAGAACCTGGCTGCTGCTTAGCCCAGGCCCAATTGAAAGGCTAACGAGGTTGGACTCTGATACCACTCAAAGATTCAGCAGCAGCAGCAACAATAACAACAACAGTAACAACAGGACAGCATTTGACAGCAAGAAGTGAAGGTAGTCAAACAAACAGCGTTCGTTTTCCCTCAGATCACTTTGGATCTGGGCCATCTGTTTGGAGGTCACCTGCTTGGGGTAGGGTCTTCTCCCCCCACTTGATCCTTCCTGGAGATGCTCTTGTAGATCTGGCATGGCTCTTAGTTGATTTTAGATCTGCGTGAGGCTGACAATCAAGATGAACCATCATGCACCCTGTAGACGGCCATCAATCTCACTTATGCCCAGATCTTTGATCTGAGCTTCAGGGTGGCTTCTCTGATGTGTCTGCCTCATATGCAAGCACAGTTTGGGAGGCTTTGGATAGGGAGAGGGAGCTGGCAATGATAATAGAGTCTTCTTGTATGCATTTCCCCCCTAGAACTCTTCCAATAAAGTGAGTGTTGTATTTTATCAGTCTAGATCAGTGTTTCTCAACCTGTGGGTCATGGCCCCTTTTGGGGGTCACATATCAGATACCCTGCATATCGGATATTTGCATTACGATTCATAATGGTAACAGAATTACAGGTCTGAAGTAGCAATGAGATAATTTGACAGTTGGGGGTCACCACAGCTTGAGGAATTGTATTTAAGGGTCACAGCATTAGGAAGGTTGGGAACCAGATGCTGGTCAAGAGATGAATGGGTAAAGAAAGTGTGGCATACATGCACCAAAGAGTACTATTTAGCTGTGGAGAGTATGCAAGTATGAGGACCTGAGCTAGCATCTCCAGTATGCACGTAAAGGGTTGGGTGTGCCCTATGCACTGGTGGCCCCAGAACTGTGGAGGGGAAAGACAGGAGGATTGTGGGAGCTTGCTGGCCGCCAGCCTAGCTCCAGGTTCAGTGAGAGACCCTGTCTCAAAGGAACATGGCAGGGAGTGGTTGAGCAGGACACTCGATGTCCCCCTCCAGCCTCTGCGCGCGCGCGCGCGCGCACACACACACACACACACACGACATGAAAATAGAGGGACAGGAAGAAGCAGTGTGAGGAGTGGGGGGAGCAAGGAAGGATGATGGGCAAGGAATGTAAACGAAGCACCATGATGTGCACATATGGAAGGGGCATAATGAAGAACGCGATTTTGTCAACTAAAAACCAAGCCAATATTAAGAGTACTGTCCGCATTTCTTTTTCTCGCTGTAAAGTAGATACAGAATTGGACTGCAGACCATAGCAACTCATTGTCGGAGGAGAGAGCCGCTTATTGGTTCCTGGCTGCTTAGCCCCGAAATAATCACACACAAAAAAACTGTATTAATTAAATCACTGCTTTGCCCATTAGCTCTAGCTTCTTATTGGCTAACTCTTACATAGTAATTTAACCCATTTCTTTTTATCTGTGTATGGCCATGTGGCTGTGGTTTACTGGCTAAAGTTCCGATGTCTGTCTCCGGCCGGGCTACATGGCGTCTCTCTTTATTCATTAATGGTGATCACAGCATACAGAGGGGAAGCCCACATCAAGTCATTCTGTGTCCAGACAAGACGGTCAGCAGGGAGGACTCCTGCGAGGCTTTGTCTATTGCACTGGTAGCGGCTCAGTGCTGGTGATGACTT
This sequence comes from Chionomys nivalis, assembly GCF_950005125.1. NCBI lineage: Eukaryota > Metazoa > Chordata > Mammalia > Rodentia > Cricetidae > Chionomys > Chionomys nivalis. The sequence continues at coordinate 46,474,886 of NC_080104.1, read as the reverse complement.
CCCTACTGTGTTACTGCAGGCTGGCCCTTATCAGAGGTGCAGCCTCTGGGTGGTCTGTTTATTCCCTGCTTTGCTTTGATAAGTAATATTGGTGATGACTCCGAGAGCGCACATAAATCTAACTTTAAAAGGATTAGTTGCGGGCTATTATGACTTCCTCGCTGCGGGTATTTTGATGAAAAGGGAATTCTCAGTAGAGAATGGGAAACAGTGAGGCTCCCCTGGCTAAAATCATTCATGCTAAATGCTTATGTAAGGCAGAACCAAGAAGCTTTATAAGATAAAGGTCTCAGCGCCTCAGCTTTCTCCTTTGCCTCCTCTCTTATCTCGAACCGAGGTCTTTGAAATATAAATGTATCTCGTCTGAAATGATAATTCACTTCCCAGACTCAAAGCTTTCAGACTCCCTCCCCCTTCAGAGAAAGACATAGATCTCACCCTGTCTCTGTTCTCTCTTGGCGTTTGCTGCTGTCAGCGGAAACTAGAGAAGACTTCATCTCATGTCTCAAAGCCTGGCACGGTTAATTCTTAATCTTACAGCAGACAGCCAGTGACTCCTCCCAATAGGACTCCATCAGATTTTGTCTCTAATTCATGAAGTGCATATCCACTAAGCCCTGATGGTGTACCACTAATGTGTAATCGTCACTGGACTCAAAATGGTGAGCAAGATACCCTCGGGCAGGCTCTCTCTCTCTCTCTCTCTCTCTCTCTCTCTCTCTCTCTCTGTTTCTTTCCCTCCCTCTCCTTTCTAGTGGAGATTGTAACTTTCTTCTCTCAGCTCTTACTGTAGTGAGAGAGATAAACCAAACCAAACCCAGATGATGTGCTCTTTGGTTGAAGAAGAAAATTTGTTCTGGGGAGTGATATTCAAATTGCAATGTGAGGAGTAAGAGGCCGTGATTAGAGTGAAAAAGGAGGGTATGCGTGTCTAGTGCCTTCTGTAGGTGGGACTGCATGTGCCGTGAGTGCTTTGTTTGCTCTGAGTTCAGTGTAGATGGCATCCAAATGTTTAGGTGGCTTTAGTGGTTGCAAACCCTCCCCCAACTACACACACACACACACACACACACACACACACACACACACACATTTTTGTGCACTCAGGAGCTCATTCACACATAAGTACTCAGTGTCGTCCCCCCATACAGAAAGGCTTAAAAGGGCTCCACACTTGCCTGGGAGTTTTACTGTCATGTATAAAGTCACTATGATTTAAGCACAGCTCTGTTCAGTGCCAGTGCTACCGTGAACTGAGGCGGACAAGGAGACCCACAGCCATGCCCAGGGCAGTCTGCTCCAGCACCAAGGAGAAATCGTAGGCCCGCCCTGCACCTGGTGGTGCCGGGCAGTCAGGCATTACTCTGGTGAGCAAATGTATGGTGTTGCATGGGAAAGAGAGACAGAACATGTCCTGTGAACAGAGACATATCTGCAAGAGGTGACAGTGGCCTGAGATGGGTGGCTTCATTGCCACTCAGGGCTGTGGTGATGTCTGGGCCTGAGAGGCTGCCAGGACCCATGTCTGTGTTCGTGGCCCTATTGTCATGATGTCCAATGGCTCCTGGTACCACCCAAAGCAGAGAGGATAGGATTGTACAGAGTTGGCCCCACCCCTCCATGGCTGCAATACCAGGGAGAACTGATCCTGCCCCTCACCAGGACCTGGGAGAGCAACTCCTGTACCTCGCCTGGGCGGCACCATAGAGCTGACCCTGTTGATGGGGCACTGGTGAGCCTGGGAGGCCTGGCTCTGGTGGTCATGGGAGATCTGGCTCTGGTGGGCATGGGAGATCTGGCCCCACCCTGCATCTGCCGTATGGTGGCATTGGCAAGGGAGAGATGCCCTCCCCACCTTGCTGCCTGTAGCAGTTGAGAGAGCTGTCCCTGCCCCTCACCAACTGCAGCACTAGGGAGAGCAGGCCGTGCACCTTATCTGGGCAACACAGTAGAGCTGACCCGGTTGGTGCAGGTGTGGGTGAGCCAGCTGTGATGGCATGAAAGCTAGAGAACTGGTCCTGCCCCTTGCGCATAGCTGCATAGGGCAAACTAGCGGGGGCAATGTGGGAGAGCTCACTGTGGTGGTGAGGACGGGGGTGGGGTGGGGGAGCTGGCTGACTGACCAACCCTGTAACTACCCAGGCCCAGAATCAGGGTTATGAGATGGCCCACCCCAATATCCACCCCATCTATGATCTGCTGGAACACGCAAAGGGGCATCCCTGTAGATCCAAAGCTGCAGGATCTCCACGACACAGGCCAACAACAGGATATTCTAGAGGAGCCCCCTTGAGGGCCCAGTATCTATGGTGAAGTAGAAACCAGAGGCCTTGAACCAGACCATTGACTCTTTGCAATGAACACTTGCAAGTGAAGCTATATAGACAGAAGCATCCACTGTGAGTCAGGGAGTTACGGTATAGCTTCCTTAATGAGATGAGAGTTTTTTCCTCTTTTCTTCTCACTCCCTTTATTTTCTCTTAAATTTTATTGTGGAGGGGAGATTGCAAGGGCAGTGGGTGAATACGAAGGGACGGGGAGATGAATGGGATTGAGATGCATGATGTAAAAGACGCAAGAAGTAAATAAAAAGAAAACCAAAAGAAATAAGGATGTTTTTTGAGCAATGAGCCTAATCACTAAAATTACAAGTAATTTTTCACTTTGTACTGAACTCTGAAGATTATGTAAAGGAGAAATCTTATCTAGAGGCTGCTGTTTTTATCCTTAGTTCATTTGAGATGGATTCAGGGTTAGAGAGTTTAAACATGAACATGCCATGACAGGAAGTGTTGTCTTCAGAGTCCTGGCTTTTCCCTTTGTTATTTCTTGTGTGACTCTGTCTACTCATTATTGTATCCTCATGCAGTTTACCGTCTTCCATTGGTAGTACAATGAGGTACATTTGGAGCCTTTAGAGTCCGAGCGCTGTGCCACTCACCAGCTCTGCATCGTTTTATTTTGTTCAGGACCTGGCTCCCGTCGGAGCGGCACGGTGATGTTAGAAGCTCCCGAGGAGACTTTTCCAGCTCTGGTGGGTGGGTACTTCCACAGTTTCTTTTCCTGTTATGATAGAATACCCCGACCAAATAAACTCCAGGGAGAGAGGGTATATTGTGGGTCATAGTTCCAGGTGATAGCACACCATCGCAGGGAGGTTACAGAAGTTTGCAGGAGCTGGTGACATGCCGGTACCACCAAGAAGCAGAGAGCCATATATGGAGGGGAGGCCAGGTCCCTTTGGGGAAGGACTCAGCTGCAATACTCAAAAGTCTTACTATTAACCTTTCTGTGTTCATACAGGCCTAGATTGCAGGCCAGTGGGTGATAACACCAGTTAAGAATTGTCTTCCCACATGAATGAACATAGTCAAATAATCCCTTATGACATTCCCAGGGGATCATCTCTTAGGTGGGTCTAGATTTCGTGGACTAAGGCTCTTAACCTTAGTTGAACCTGGGATCACCGGTAGCTGTCTGGGTCCCATAGCCACGTCTGGTATGTATCTCCCCAAATGTAGTAAGTAGTCTGACAACCACAGGAGTCACACCCTGCCCAGGTGCGGAGTCAGTCTTTACTGCGTGGCCTTTCATCAAACTACCTCTGTCTTTCCGGAGGCTGGGGATTTGTAGACAGCTCTCTCTCATCCTCCCATCTCTCCCTTGCTCCCTACAGCCGCCTGCCCTGACCTTCCAGCTATGAGCTGCCGGCGAAGATAAAAGCAGTCCTCAGTGGTTAATGTGGGTGGCTGGCTATTTCTCTGCCACGTGTTCACTTTAAGTACAGATAACAAAACTGTGAATTTTTTTTTTTTTTGCCATTCCCTCTCATCTTTCCGTTCAGATGACCTTGCTCCCCATCCCTACCCTATCTTTTTGTTTCAGAAATTTCTCTGTTCTTGTTTCCCTAGGAAACCAGAAACAGAGTTTAATTTTACACAGATCTCTTTGATGTACAGTGGACACCACTTTCTCCGAAGATCTTGTTATTTTTCTCTCTGTAAACAAGTAGTAGCCTTAGACTGGAGTGGAGTTCAGGGGTCACTCAGTCCTGACTGTTCATATTACCTGGTGGTCTCTCAAAGCTAATTCTTCTCTTCAGGATCCAAGTTTGATCAACTTGATGTTCAGGTTTCCCATCATTAGGGCTGTTATCCCATCTCCCCAGGCCTCGAGTGGTAGACTGAATTATTGTTCTCAATAATTCATTTCCTCTTCTGGGTAAGAGGACTCCACAGCCTTCCTGGTGCCCTGTGGCTTGGGCAGACTTTTTTCCATCCCAGGGATGTCAGACCAAACCATGGTCTTATTTTTTGGCGGATAAAATACGAGTGGCCGTGTCAGTGAGGAGTTATGAGCAGAGAATTAGGAGCCATAATGTGGTCTGTCCTTGCTCTTGAGGTTGCCCTCTATCACAAACAGCACGAACTCAATCACAGCTGCCCAAGTCCCAGGAGGAAAGAGATTCCGAGGAGCGCGCAGCAGAGCCACAGCCACACCATAGTCCGCCGGCAGAGGGCAGGAGAGTTGGATGCTGATTTCGTTTTGCTCTTAGAGCAATTTCTGTTTAAGAATTCCTCATTCTCTCCAGCACGTTACCTAGGGAAGAACTATTTGTTGTAAATACTTGATTTTTTAAAATATGTGTGTGGTTGGGATGCTAATGTAGCCTTTTCTAAGTAAAAGCTCCCTGGCATATCTCTTTTTCCAGGAGGATAACTGGGTACCACGGGAGAGAGGCTTCGATATAAGCATCTCTAAGCATCTCTAGTTTCCTGTAACCTCAGCATTTAACTGGATGAGATTATGCCCTGGCCGGTCTCTTGGCCTGGTCAGTGCATGTAAGGCCCGGTCTCTGCTGCCTACTCTATCTCGTCCCTCTTTGATGACATTTGGCTTTGAATGCCAGACTCATCCCTTACACGGCTCTTGGGGCTGCGTCACTCAGTCTCCGGTATGGAGTTCCCTTACCTCACAGCAATAACAACATCTTGGAAGCCCCCGCCCTGCTTGCCTGGACCGGAGCAATTGTCTGCAGCACCTTTGCTTAAGTGTGTTGCATTCCTGTCTTGCCTCATTTGCGATTGCCAACCTTTGGCATTGGGCACATGAAACCACGTGGTCTCCCGTCTCAGTCATTGTTCTGTTGCTGTGAGGAGAGAGCATGACCAAGGCAACTTATAAAAGAAAGCATTTAATCTGGGCTTGCTTATAGTTTCAGAGGGTGAGTCTATGCCCATCATGGTGGGGAGCATGGCAGTGGACAGGCAGGTGTGGTGTTAGAGCAGACACTGAGAGCCTACATATGATTTGAAAATTGGAGACAGAAAAAGGGAGAAAGAGGAAGAGAGAGAGGAGGGAAGGAGAGAGGGAGGAGAGAGAGACTGGGCTTGGTGTGGGCTTTTGAAACCTCAAAGCTCACCCCCTGTATGTCACCTCCTCCAACTAGGCCAGATCTTCTAATCCTTCCTAAATAGTTTTACCAACTGGGAACCAAACATCCAAACATGGGAGCCCATGGGGGCCACTTCTAGTCAACTTCCACATCTATCTGTGATTTTGATCTAATTGGGTGTGATAACCTATATTTGTAATCCCAGGTCTGTAATCCTTGAATTTTTTGGCTACTTATTGAGCCAGCCTAAGGTACATGAAATCTTGTCTTAAAAAAAAAAAAAAAGCATGCACTTGAAAAAAGTGTAGAAGACATCAAGGAAGAAACCTTTGCTGCGATTGCTGTCTGTATCTTTATTTTGAACCTGTCCACTTCCGAAATGCGCTTGTGTGTCCATGGCCTTCTCATCTGGAAGTAAGATCAAGGAAGCTCTTATTTATTTATTTTTAATTCCAAGCCTACCTCCTAGAGATTGGAGTGTATGGCACGGGAAAGAAAAGCACACTGGCTTCCCATTGCCTCAGATTTGAAGGGATACCGTCCTGTCCACTCATAGACTAGGCAAGAATTTGCCACATGGTCTTATCTGGATACAAGGGGATCTGGGAAGTTTAGGTGCATGGCAGTTCAGTAGGAGAGAGCAGTTTTGAACTTTGCAATGCCTGGTCCTGTTTTGACCGTGTGTCTGTCACCTGACAGCAACCGTGTCTGAAAACATGTTAGACACACATATTAGAGGCAGTGAGGTGGCTCGGGGGTAGGTGTTTAGGGCCAACATCAGTGCCCTGAGTTCAATATCTGGGTCCTACATGGTACACACACACACACAAATATAATTAAAAAAAAAAAAAAGAAATACAGGTTAAAAACCCCACATGCAAAAGTTTGAGAACCAGGGCTGGAAAAATGGTTTAGTGGTTAAGAGCTCTCACTGCCTGTATTAGTCACCAAGAATATCCATCACACAGTAATTCCGGAGGATCCAAGTTCGGTTCCAGCATCACGTCAGGCAGCTCACGCCGCCTGTGAATTCATCCTCAGAGGTTCTGAAACCCCTGACCTCTGTGAACACCTGCACCTTGTGTGCATTCCCACACAGAGACACATAATTAAAAGTAAAATAAATACTAGAAAAAAGCTTGAGAACTGAGTGTAGAACGGGGGTGCATACTTTACCCATCTTGCTTCATCTCACTAGGGGACCCTAAAGCAAAGCTAACCCCAAATCGCTGAGCCTTACCCAGGGCTGGGAAAACCTGAGCCATGGGATCACATTCTGGGGTGTTCTAACTGTGGCCTGGGAGGGGATTACTATACTCAGTGGGGAAACTACAGTTTCTGTTTCTTTTGCTGTATAGTACAACAGTCAGTCCTTATGCGATTAACTTTCAGTTAGTCAGTTAATGTCTCTGAACTTTTGTTTTCTTATTGATAACATACGTCTAATTTGGGAATCTACCGAGTTGTGAGGATTGTAAGAAGTGTTTGCTTTACAGAACAGCTGATGCATTCTCCCTGTTCAAAAAGAACTGTTTCAAAATTTTAATTTTGGCTGGGCAGTGATGGTGCACACCTTTAATCCCAGCAGATTAGGAGGCAGAGGCAGATAGATCTCAGTGAGTTCAAGGCCAGCCTGATCTACAGAGTGAGTTCCAGGACAATCAGGGCTACCTAGAGAAACCTGTCTCGATAAACAAACAAACAAACAAAATTAAATTTTGGTTGCTCTTTCCACATAACTGTACAGAGAAAATATGTTTGCTAAACTTAAACCCAGGGGTGCGTTTGTTACCTTATTCTTTACAATGAGAGAGAGAGAGAGAGACAGAGGAGGAAAGAAGGAAGGAAGAAAGGAAAACTCACATGAGATGGTTTGAATAAGAATGATCCCCATAGATTCATAGATTTGAATGCTTGCTGACACTATTTAAAAGGATTAGGCTGTGTGGCCTTGTTGGACTAAGTGTGGTCTTGCTGGAGGAAGTATGTCATTGGGGGTGGACTTTGAGGTTTTCAAAAGCCCAAGTCAGACCCAGTGGCCTTCTCTCTTCCTGCTGCCTGTGGATCCAGATGTGGAACTCTCAGTCCCTTCTCCAGCACCATGTCTGCCTGCACACTGCCACACTCTCCACCATGATGACAATGAACTAAACCTCTGAACAGTAAGTCAACCCCAATTAAATGCTCTCTTTTATAAGAGTTGCCACGGCCATGGTGTCTCTTCACAGCAACAGAACACTGAATGATACACAATATTTATTTGTTTACTTTAAAAGTATGCCTACACTTACTGCGTGTGTGAGTGTGTGTATGGGTAAAGACAGTGCCCTGGTGGAGGTTAGAGGACAGCTTTCTGTCACCGGTTCTCTCCTTAAAACACATGGGGTCATGAGGTCATTAGGCCAAGCACAGTCTCCTTACAAAGTCCTGCCCTACATTTTTAGCCCCTTAGTCCCTCTCTTGTAAAAACTCGGAGTTGGAACTTGGAATTATTCACCATATGGGATGATAATTTATTATCATTTTTCCTCTTAGTGCTTGTGCTATCATTGCTTCCAATCATACCTCTCTCAAGCCCTGAAACTGGGAGCATCATGCAACCAGTTTGTGAAGTGAAAAGGGTTTTCCCCTCTCTGCTATTGACTTGGTGACCTTGTGTGATTGGCACTAGAGAGGCCTGCTCAGCATGTGCGAGGAACATTGTTCTAGTATCTGAAAACGGAGGGCCACTTGTCCCTCTGTCTCTGGTCTGCTGCCAGGAAAGAGAAAATAAACATATTAGTTGCAAAGATCTTCCTTTGCGTAAATTTTGCTATAATGTAAAATTTTTATGGAGTGAGGATTAGCTTAGATGTTGCAAGCAGAAAAGCTCCTAGACAGAGCTAAATATTTTGCCCTTATCTTCACGGAATTAAATTAGAGTCCGCGTCTCCCAAAATGAAATGGCTTCTGTGTCTGGAAAGTTAACGCGTGAGATAAAAACTTGTGTTGACCAGTGACATTCTCTTTGGTTCGTGTCTGTGCTTTCACGGCTCTGGATGGCAGCTGTGATACACTGGATCTGGAACCAGACAGAAATTGGTACCTTGTTTGATAGAGCCCATGAATCACGCCAGGGTTAATACTCTGACAGCAAAACACCTGTGTTTAGACTTCGGAATGGATATAGATGGCCCAGTCCATTCAGATGCTCTGGCAGGAGTGAATTTAGGACCAGGCTAGGAGGATGGCTGGCAATGAGCATAATTTTCAAGGAAGTAATCACAAAACTGGGTGTTGACAGCCTTGAGTTCAAATTTCAGGCTCTCCCTGTAATGCGAATAAATCAGTTCTCGCTGGGTCTTCTTTACCGCCTGCAAAACATGATCTGCTGTGTTTCCTTCACACATATCTCATTGTGCCTCTCAGATACGCATCTCAAGGATTAGGAAGTAATTAAAAATAATTTCGTGCTAAATTACAGTCATTTAGAGGGCACACAATTTTTCCCCTTCTGGAAACTTCTTTACTCCCTGGGTCTGTTAAAAAAGACCAAAAAACCAAAAACAAAGGAGTCTTTAATCAGTTCGCTCCTGGAAGCAATCTGAAACATGAGTTCATCCTCAGCTGCGAGCCTAGTTCTGCCCAGAGAACGTCAGATGCTAGGAGTGGTGGCGGCGTTCACATCATTCTCATCGTTTCTGTGGGGAAAATCTGACTCTTGCAGGGTCATTTCACTATGTGGGTTTGTTGTTCTGGCTGACAAATGGAGAAAGACTGCCCGAGACGGCAAAGTATAACCCCCCCTCCACACTGGCGGGTCCTGAGATGCAGGAAGCAGTTCCGGCCAGGCAACCCAGTGGCAGTTCAATGAGCGGGTTACTTGAGGGCCAAGGAGAGAACACCTACGTGCCCCAAGAATGGTTTGTATGGCGTCTGCCTATGCATTTGGCAATGTTACAGATGATTCTGGTTATAGCAATTCTACTAGGGTACCTGCTCTTCATGTTCTTTTTCTCCTTTCACACCAGCAGCTTCTGAAAAAAATGGATGTGCGGTGCGGTAATATAAGTCTTCCTGATCTGATAGAGCGGGCAGGCGTTAAAGCTGTAAAGCAGGTCTTGGGGAAAAAAATCTGACTGGTGAAAGAACTGGGGGAAATTTGGAAAAATGCAGAAATTGTTCTTTGCCTGATTATGAAACCTGGAAAACAATTTATACTGAAACAGAAAGGAACTTGGCTATGATGAATACTATTTCTGAAGAACCTAGTGCTTTGGGGCTAACTGCCTATGGCCCTATACATTAAAATGATATGTATTGGAATTGTGAGGAACAACAATGGGAAAGGTATTACAATGGAGTAAAACCCACTGAACTATGCTTCTGTAAACCGCAAGGAGTTAGCCTCTGAGGTGAAAGCCTCAGAAGTTGTTTTATGATTAACTCAGCTAAGAATTAAAAATATAGCGGCTGGCATGGGGCTTGGGAATTGGGAAAATATGATGGTGGATGAATGATGATGTTCTGATTTCAAAAAAATCTTTGTACTTTGTGTGAACTGCTCTGCCCATGTCATGATTAACCTGTGACCAGAAAAAGAAAGAAGGATTTTCCTCGTGTAAAATTTACAATAAAAGACTCAGGCTTGAAGCTTGGGGTCAGAGAAGAGCCTGCCCTGCAACTGATAACCTGTCAGCTTGCATCAGAATCCTGTGTTTGTTGGCGTCTCCTTCCAGATATCCCAGACTGGGCAGGCATCGCGGCCCGTCCGTATCCAGATGCTTAGGAAATGGAGATGGGATCCCAGAAGCAAGCTGGCTAACTAAGCTATTCAAATTGGCCGGCTCCAGTTTCATCAAGAATCTTGCCTTAAAAAAAAAAAGGTGCAGTGCGAGTGAGGAAAACACCTACCAGTAATCTTTGGTCTCCATCTACACACACACAACCACACACATCATATATATGCACATACAACCGCACACTCTCTCATGCACACACACACACATACCACAAACACATACACCACACTTACCACACATGTATACATACACACACACCACACATATACCACAAACACATATACACACCCCTCACACACACAAAAAAAAACCACACACTCTCTCATGCACACACACACCCACGCATGCATGAGCATCACTACCCACAAACCCACAAAAATGTCTCTGATGTTGCTGGAATATAATTGTTCTACAAAAGAATCATCCCTTTGCCTAGATGGTTCAGGTCCCTGAGCAGCCCTGCCTTTGTGTGTAGTGGTGGTCCTAACACGTTTAGATAAGCACATGTTGCAACTCAGTCATCCATGGAAGTTGAAATGGGATGTCCTTTAGAAGCTAGAGGCATAAGATTCCAATTCATTGCCAAAGAAGTTAGGAATGAGGAGCTTAGGTTTGGTGCAAGGGGCAGAAGAGGGTTGATTCTGAGGCTAGGTGTAGTTGATTATTATTATTATTATTATTTTACTTTTTACTCTTTGGGGGTCCACCTCCAAGCTCCCAAATAAATACATGGAGATGTATTCTTTCTTATAAATGCCTGGCCTTAGGTTGGCTTATTTCTAGCCAGCTTTTCTTAATTTAAATAATCCAGTCTACCTTTAGCCCTGGGCATTTCCCTTTCTCTATTTCTGTATATCTTTTCTTCCTCCGTAACTTGCTGTGCAGCTGGGTGGCTGGTCGCTGATGTCCTCCTCTCCTTTCCTCATTCCTTTGCTCTTCTCTTCCCAGATTTCTCCTCCACTTACTCTCTTCGCCTGGCAGCCCACCTACCCTTTCCCCTTCCTAGCTATTGGCCGGTCAGCTCTTTATCAGACCAATCAGGTGTTTTAGACAGGCAAAGTAACACAGCTTCACAGAGATAAACAAATGCAACATAAAGGAACGCAATACATCTTTGCATGGCTAAACAAATGTTCCACAGCATAAACAAATGTAACACGTCTTCACCTAATATTCCACAACAGTTAGGCACTATGCCACTGCAAACATGACACATTGTGGTCTGAATAAAATTTCTGCAGGAGTTTCATCAAAACCTTGTCTGGTTGCCCACTAAGTTTCAATCTCTCTACCCTCATCAGAACAGTTTCTCAGTGCAGTGAACAGTGGTTAATGCAGAAAGTCACAACTGGTCAAAGTGCCATGAATAAGTATCTGTACAGAGCTCAGTCCCCAAACGTGACATCTGTAATAGATGTCTTTGCCAAGACTCAGAGGTCATTGAGGAGGAGGGGACAGAAAGGTTGTCAGAGCCAGGGGTTGTGGAAGACTAGAATGGAAGTATCTCCTGGACATGACAGGTCTGTCACACTCACGAACTCAAAGCAGCTGAGGTCACCTGCATAAGACCTGCTTAAGATCAAGCCAGTCAACCTTCCAGCAGGGAGTGGAATGGTCCGTGAGCCTGGAGTCTTAACGGAGGAGCTGTGGATAGTGGATGGCTTCTTGGGGGACAGGATGATTCAGTTTAAGGATCTGGCCCTGGTAGGTTGACCATGCTCCAGTGGATGGCTCTATGTCTAGGAGTATAATCTATGATTTCTTAAAAAAATGATACAAAATTGCAAGATATATCTGGGAGGAGTTGGGTTAAATATGATCAAAGTACATTCAATGAAATTCTCAAAGAACTAATATGAATATTAAAAGAAAAGCCTTGTTTAACAATGAAGACATAGACGTTGGGTACCACTCATTTTGGTAGTCTTGACAGTGATGGGTGATAAGGATGATGTCTTTGTACAAGTGTTCCAGTAGAGGGGAACAGGGTAATAGTGCTGTGTTAGCATAATGAGATGCTCAGACATTAGCTGCGTCACCGTGTGGTATTCTGTGTCTTGCAAGCTTTGGCTATGGTGACTGCAGGAAGTTCAAGTTTGTTGCAAAGCCTCTTTACTAATTCCATCAGTGCTTTGACAAAACATTGGTGTGTAATGTACAAGGCTTCAGGAGCCCTGCCACGTCACATTGCGTCGCTCAGTACATTCCTGTCAGAATTCAGCCCTAATGCTACGTGAAAGTCCAAGCTTCTGTGTGGAGACAAGAACCAGGGCTTCCAGCTGACAGCCAGCATTAGCAGCCAATCACAAGGGATGCCGTTTCGGACAAAGCTGTATGCCTGCTCCACCTGACAACATACAGATGAAAAGAACCACTTGGTCCAACCATGGAGTGACTTGGAAGTAATGAATTCATCATAGTTTAGGCAACCAGTGGCTATTTGCAGTGGAAGACACAGAGACTAGGCTAGAAAATTACGGGGGTAGCAGGTCTCATGGAATAGTCAAAAGGGCAAGTTTAGAGTGTGTACGAGAGATGCCCAGAGGATTCTTAGAACCATGAGGGGGATTCTTAGAACTTTTTGGGGGAACCGGACTGAGGGACTCCTCATTTGTTCAAGGGGGGATGGTAAGAGTAACCTCTGTGGGGTCAGAAGTACATGTCGATGGACATTGTATACGGAACACTACATGCTTGTTGGGTATACCTGCAGTCAGTAGTAGCCAGTGTTGCGGCTCTTATCTGAAGCCAGCTTTCTAGTTTGACCCTCAGCAGCAGACAACTACATTGGTTTGCATGCATCTTATTTTCACAGTAGACAGAAGCCCTCTGAAGGGCAGATGGTGTAGTTTATACTTCTCTGTGTGATGTAAACTCCGAATAGATTTGTTAATTGGCTAGAAATAGTGCCGAGTCTGTCACATGTCTTTAAGGTTTCTGGTCTTCTGTGTCAGTTTGCTATCGTAGCTAAATTTCTAAAGTGGAAAATGGTAAAAACAAAAAACAAAACAAAAACAAACAAACAAACAAAAACAAAACAACAACAACAAAAAAAACCAACCCAATTTCCATGAACACTGGTATTTATTGGTAGGATACTAGGTAGGGGTCCCATGTGTGTTTTTCAAGCCATACTGTGAAGCCAGGGATTCTTTTGTCAAGAAATCTAATCCTCTTGTTTGTTTTTAGCTGTTAGGGTCAGAGCCTGAGGCCCTGGCAGCCTCATTGACCTGGGTTCACCACCCATCTTCAAGAGGACAGTTAGAAAAAAAAAAATCACCAATAAAAATGAGCTCTTCCCTTGGTTGGCATCGGCCTTTTCCTTATTCTACCGTGGGGCTCCTGGGGGAATTCTAATTTTGTGGGCCATTGTTTCAATGACCTGATAACCGTAGGAAGGGCCCAGCTGTTCCTTCAGAACACCCTCCTTCCCGCTGGGAAGGCTGCATTAGCCACACACCTGCTGTGAGCTCCAGGTTGCTCTCTCTGGGGCTGTGAGCAGTGCCCTTCAGTCAAGGGCAGTCACCATGACAAGGGGCAGAACAGTGTCAACAGGCATTGTGCTAGAGGAACCCTCGGAACTAGCCCAATAGTCTCCGGCTGCACCGTTGTCACCCTTGGTGACAGGGAAGGAGCCACAGAGCCTCTTCAGTCAGTACCGTCCTGTTGTTAGCTGGGAGAGTGTGTATGTGGCTTTGGTCCAGGACGGCAGCGGCAGGTGTGTGGGGCACCGTGTGCATCTCAGGCATGTGTGGACGGCAGGTGCCGAGCGTGACACGGTTCTCTGACCAATATAGCACATTCTAACTTCTTTTTTGGATCTGGCCACTTGTATCTATCTAGTCACAAGGCATTAAATTTCATGTGTGTGAGGCAGCTGGGATTTTTTTTTTTTATAATTTTCCAAAGGAATCAATGATTAAAATATCGGTTTCCACAAAGCAGCTAGCTTTTCCCAAAGCATCCCCTGTCACTTGACAAGGGCTCCTGCTATAGGAAGAACGAGAAGGCAAGAAACTGGTCAACAGCTTCTATAAATAGAAGGTGAGGCAATTAGCTGCAGTTCTCAGCAGACGACGGGAAGGAGTGAATTACATACAATCTTCCGATGAGATTCAGGTTAATGAATGGCTTTATATTTAGACACTGCCCCTCTTCCAGGAGCTCAAAGTGGTTGGGCTGTAAATTTAATGCAAAATTATTTACGTGGTGTGATTTGTGAGGAATTGAGTAGAAATCTCTGCCCAATATAGCTTCTTCTTTTCTTTTTTTTTCCCATCCTAAATGATTCCGGCTGTGAAATTCTACTGTCAGAGAGATTCATTCTCTTACATTAAATATCACTTCTGAAATCCATTTTGGTTTGAATGTGAAATGTCCCCTATAGTCTCTTGTGTCTGAACACGTGGTCCCTAGCTGGTGATGTTCTTTGGAAGGGAGGTGAAACCCTTGGAAGGTGGAGTTTGCCTGGAGGAAATGGGTTGCTGGGGGTGGCCCTTGAAGATTTATATCCCGGCCCACTTCCTGTTCATCCCTGCTCCTGTGGACAGGGCACGGCTTACCCACTGTGATAGATTATATCCCTTGGGAGCTGTGAGCCAAATAAACTTTTTGTCCCCTAAGTTGCTTGTCAGGGAGTATTTTATTATGACATCCCCTTTGTTGGAAGTGGACAATTCAGGGCACCATTTCTATTGTTATGTTTTGGAGTAAATTCTTTTATTCAGTGTTTTGCTCCCTAGTAAAAGGGGGGGGGGAGGTAGTCATAGAATGAAGTCTCACTAGATACATACAGAAGGGGAAGAGGAAGGAATGCTGGATAGCAAGCATTTGTAAGATATGCTTCACAATATGTCCCATAGGTATATATTATATCTTGAGGTTACAGTCTTATAATTTCTAATATAAAATAGAGAATTTCTTTCAGTGATCATCTTTAAAAACCTGGTAGTGAATTCTGATTCTCCAAGCTATTATCATATGCCCAGATGTGGGGTTAATCACTGTGACTGTAGGTTTGGAGACATGTGATTGGTCAACTTAGGCCATATTGCTCAGTTACTCTGGAAACCAGGGGCAGATTATACATTATGAATGGCAGCCTCATCAGAACCACGTGGAGTTAGGGAAAAGAGTTTCCCAAAGGCATTTGGGGCTGCTGTCTGCTACCTGAATTCTTATGGTTCAGAACCATCTGCATTTCCAGCTTCTATGGTATAAAAAGATTAATTCTTACCCGAGGAGTGTGTATGTAGTCAGTGCATGAAGGTTACATATTGTGTTCGTGAAAACAGAGCCCGGACTTGGAACCGTCCAGCTTCTCTCTGTGTGGAAATTGTCTCACATAGAGATCTTTCTCCATCTCAGTTTCTCGACAATGATTTTCTTTTTTTGGTCAACTTTCCTCCACTGGTTGCAGGCAAGCACTTGTTTGCTTTCTGTTATCAACCCTTCTGAGGGTCTCTCATAAGCAGAATTGACTCCTTGCATATCTGACATTTTCTTTTGAGACAGGGTCCCACGAGGACTCAGCTGTGACTGGCTTGGAATTTGCTATGTAGACCAGGCTGGCCTCGAACCCACAGAACTCTTCTGCTTCTTTCTTCTCCTGAGTGCTGGGATTAAAGACGTGCCAAGCTTCTGTCTGAATCTTTTTTTCCTTATTATTAACTTTTTGTGATTTGTCTATATTGTAGCAGAATTCGCCTCCTTTTTGGTGCTCAGTTGTAGCCCTCAGATCTGCTGATTGGTGGCTCAGTTATTTCTAGTTGTGGCTGTTCCCACTGCTGCTGGCTGTGAACATTTGTGTGCAAATGCACGGGCATCACCTTCTGAAGGTTCCTCCACATTTCTGTTACCATGGAGACTAGATGTGCTACGTGGTTCGTACACACACAGGCTGTATGTCACACAGAGGGAAAGAAAGGCAAGATGGAACAAGAGGAAATACACTGAGTGGATGGAATAAAAATTTTCTTAACATATTTCAAATTTCACATATTTATTAATAGAGGTGGGAATTTTAAAAGACTGTGTATGTGTTGTATGTATTTGTGCATATGTTTGCATGTTTATGTTGTGGGTATATGTTTACATGTGTGTGTATGTCTTCAGGTGTCTGAAGAGTGGGCATCGGATCTACTGGAGCTGGAGATCGACAGGTGACTGTTAGCAGCTCATCATGGGTGTTGGGAACCAAACTGGGGTTCTCAGGAAGAGCAGCAAGGGCTCTTAAACACTGATCCAATGCCCCAGCTCCTAAGTCAGGATCTGAGGCAATATATATGTATGTACACACACACACACACACACACACACACACACACACACACACACACACATTTCATTAGGCATGTTGACTATTGATCTCTTAGGTCTCAGGTAAATTTTAGGCAAATTCACTTTAGGTAAGTTTCACTGCCAGTAGAAATGAGTTTGAGAACTTTTGTTACTGTTGCTTTGTTTTGAATGTGTGTATATGTGTGTGAGTACATGCATTCCATGGCACACATGTGGAAGTCAGGGGATACTGTGGGAACTCCTTCAGCCAATGGCCTTTGGGATACTGGCCCACTTTGGGTGTGGTCTCGTGTACTAAAAATGCAGATGTAGGGGTGTGCGTGAGCCCCTTGGCTGCTGGATTCAGTTCCAGTTCCCCACCCACGCAGAGGACTGTGGATCTCTACTCTTTCTGTGAGCTTGCCCCCAAATAAACAAACCTTTGTTATACTCCATTCTGGTCTAGTGTGGAACTATTCTGTGTCCCACCAGACTGGTGCCCAGTCTGGGGGAAGACTTGAAATTTTCTTTTTTCACTTCGTGGGTACCTGAGATAGAACTTGGGTTGTCTGGCTTGGCAGTAGGCACCTCTACCTACTGAGCCATCTTGCCAGCCTGAGCATTAGTTTTGCCCACTCTTCCCCCAATAGAACGTGGTTAGCTTTGGTGTCCCCCACTATTGTGAAGGAAGAGACGGTGGTGTCCTGAAGACACAGCAGGGTGTCCAGAGAACACAGCAACCCCCAGTCAAAGAGTGAAAAGAGGTGAAAGTGAAGGGGGAAACTGAGGCTAAGCAGTGGTAGCTGAAGGCCTGCAGGATGGACATATGTGGGAAGTTTCTGGAAGACTCTCGATTGGAAGTAGCTTTGCTAGGCATGATGGGTAATGTTGATTGTCAGCTTGACTGAACTTGGCATCACATGGGAGACAGTCTTCTGAGGGACTGTGAGGGGTTTTCCAGACGGGCTCAATTGAGGAGGAAAAGCACACCCTGGATGTGACTGGCACCATCCCATGGACTGGTCCAGGCATGAATAAAAAGAAGCAATTGTGCTGAGCACCAGTGTTCCTCTCTCTCTGCTTTCTGATGCAGACAGTGTGACCTGCTGCCTCATGTGCCTGGCATCACGGCCAGAGATGCTCTCACCATCACCCCGCCACCACCACCACCACCACCACGATACTCCTAAACCGGGAGCCAAAACAAATCCTTCCTTCCTTAAGGTCCTTGTCACAGCAACAAAACCATAACCAATAAGTTGGGGTTTGTGTTGTCAGGAATGGGCGAGAAATAGCAAAAACCGTGCAATGCGGGAGGAGGAACTGTCAGCATGGGTGCCTGTGGAGTGAGTGACCAATGAGAGTTAGCAAAGCTTCCTCGGAGCTGCTCATTGCTTCTCCTCTTTTGGTACCTATCAGTCTCTCCGGGACTTTCGCAAAGTACAGAGCCCCAGATAGTACTGACTGCATTTGAAGACCTGTGTTTAAAAGCGAGACCCAGTTAAGACTTAAGTCTGAAGGGGGGCTTTAGCCATGTGGACATGATCAGGGAAAGTCAGGTGAAGAGTCAGGAAGCGGGAAACAGGTTCAGAAGCTGGGTGACGTTAGGCTCCTCTGGGTAGACTAGAGAGAACACCGAACGGTGTGACAAGGGGTGGGGGTACTGGTTTCCGGGAACAGAGAGTAATGATTTAGGAGTCAGCCGAAGAAGAGGGACGCGCGTGCTGTATCATGTTGTGGTGACTCACAAATCAGACGCCGTCTCCCATTAACTCATAGTCCGCCCGCGCGTGGGAAATCTGTAACATAAGCTCCAAGATACTAACAAGGTCAAAAGCCTCGAAAAGAAAACCATGCATTCAGAAGGAGAAGACACAAAGCGTGGGATTCTATCCTGATGTTTTAAAATGGGAGTTGCCTAAATAGCATCGTCTCCCCTCCTAGAAGGCGCGCAGCTGTCAATTCTTGGCAAGACGCCCGGTGAGAGGCTGCAGCTCCCTGGGAGGCAGAAACCCTTTGCAAGAGCCTGTTCGCGGTCACGTTTGTCATGCAATGTGGCTCTGCATCCTCTAGATGGCGACAAGTCTCCAAAGACCGCCGAACCTCCCCTCTCGGCATCACGTTTTTTCAGAAAACTGCTTTCTTGGGAGATGAGATAAAGAGAGAGAGAGAGAGAGAGAGAGAGAGAGAGAGAGAGAGAGAGAGAGAGAGAGAGAGAGAGAGAGAGAGAGAGAGAGAGAGAGAGAGAGAGAGAGAGAGAGAGAGAGAGAGAGAGAGAGAGAGAGAGAGAGAGAGAGAGAGAGAGAGAGCGCGCGCGAGAGAGAGAGAGCTGAGAAAGTTCCCCTTTGCCTCTTACTGTTGCGAGGTTTTGAAATCCTGGCCCGAGTCCAGTGTTTGCTATGCTGTGATCTATTCAGGGATGGAGCTGTTGCGCCTCCAGATTTAAGGGCATCTTGGGGCTGGGATGCAAGACTGCGACAGGTGTTCGTGTTCCTCAGGAGCCACCGCTGTCCTACACTTTGGAGTCTGCGCTTACTAGGGCCAGGACTGTTCGTTTCTGGATCATTTCCCACAGGAGAGCTGGTGGCAACATGTGAACACTAATCCCCCACCCTACACCCCTTCTTCTGTTTATCTTCTATATATATCTTTTTGCCAAGTGCTTTGGAAATATTCAGCCCTCTCAAGCAGATGCTACTGTTTTCTCTTATTGATCAATTGCAGGTTTGTGCATGAGGCTGTGCGTCTGTATTAGGGTGTCCTGGTTAGCATTAACTGTGAGCTTTAGACAGCCTAGAAATCACCTGAAAAAGGACTATCAGAGCCAGAGAAGTGGGTTTAATTCCCAGCACCCACACGGAGGTTTGCAAACATCTTTAACTCCAGTTCCAGGGCATCTGGCGCCCTCTTCTGGCCTCTGAGAGCACTGTAAGCACACAGTGTATACAAAACACCCACACATAAAATAAAAATAAATAAATCTTTTTTTACATTTATTTATTAATTTTTTTATTCTTTTTAAATTAAAATTTCCACCTCCTCCCCATTTCCCATTTCCCTCCCCCTCCTCCCACATATTGCCCCCTCCCCCCACTCCCCTCCCCCTATCCTCACTCCTCTTCTCCTCCCTCCACTCCATTCCCCCTCCCTCTCGAATAAATAAATCTTAAATAAGAGCTTTCAAAAAAAAAACCAACAAAAAAGGAGCCTCAACTAAGTGACTGTCTTTGTCGGATTAAACTGTAGTCATGTCTGTGAGGAATTCTCTTTAACGATAGTTGACAGGGGAGTTCCCAGCCCACTGTGGGTGACATCATTCTGTGGGCAGGTGGTCCTGGGCTGTACAAGGAAGCCAGCTGAGCCTGAGGCTGAGTGAGAGTTGGTGAGTGAGTCGGCAAGCAAAATTCTTCCATGGTTTCTTCTTGGGTAACTGCTCTCATTGCTCTCAGAGATGGGCTCTGATCTGAAAGTGTAACCTCAGTACCCCCCTCCCCCCTCATTTAAGTTGCTTTTGGTCAGAGCCATTTTATCCCATTAATAGAAAAGGATACAAGAACAGAGGATGTGTGTGCACACAAGGTGGGTGCAGGAGACAACCTCAGATGCTGTCCCTTAGAGTCCTCCCTTTCTCCCTCCCTCCCTCCCTCCCTCCCTCCCTCCCTCCCTCCCTCCCTTTTTTCCTTTCTTTTTGAGACAGGGTCCATCATTGGAATCTGGGTTTCACTGATTCACCCAGGATGTCCCGAGGATCCACCTGTCTGTCTTCCCAGGGTTGGAATTGAAAGTGTGTGTGCTACCACTCCCATTTTAAGACTGGGTTCTGGGCATCAAAATCAGGTCTTGTTGCTTGCAGGGCATTTTACCAACTGAGTTATCTCCCCGGGCCACTGTTTTGCCCTTTATTTAAATAAGGAAATGCTTGCCCAAAGTCACTGCATCTGGGATTTGATTCAACAGCTTGGGTTCTGAGTCATCACGTTAAGGACAAGGACAATGTCTTAACATATTCTACAGCTTCTGGAAAGACCTCTGTAATGAGCCATGAGTTAGTTAAACGTCTCTCGGGGCAATGCTCAGGACACAAGAGGATAAGGCGGGGGTCAGGCTGTCCGAAGCAGGGATAAGGAATCACTGGAGAGAGATGGGAGGGGGGGGAGGGGGAAGGTGTGGGAGCTTGGATGGGACGATTCTTCGTTAGCTCCATCTGTATCTGCAGCTGGACTGCTAACCAGCCGAGAGATTTTGACTTCTTGATGATAGTCGGTAGCTTTCTTGGAGGGCCGTCAGCCAAATGACCTACTTAGAGAAGGGAGTTAATGCAGATCTTGTCTGGAGACAATTGGCAGTTGATGGCCTGCTGGCTCTCCGGGTGACACTTTGGTGTCTGTCAGACATAGATCCCATCTGACATATGAATGCGGAGGAGGCCTTGAGGTCAGGCCTGGGGCTTCTGTGTCCACCGTGAACTCCTGACAAGAAGTCACCAGTACGAGAGAGCAGGGGCTGCTGTAGAGAATGAAGGTGACAGATGCTAAGTCCCAGGCCTTCCTTTTCTCCTGGTTTGTCTTTTGGATGTTTCTAAGTTTTGGGCAGTAACACGTGACCAAAGCAGCTCAGGGAGGAAAGGTTTTATCTGGCTTACACTTCCACATCACAGTTCATCAAAGGAAGTCAGGACAGGAACTCAAACTGGGCAGGATCCTGGAGGCAGGAGCGGATGGAGAGGCCCTGGAGGGGTGCTGCTTATTGGCTTGTTTCACATGGCTTGCTCAACCTGTTTTCTTATAGAACCCAGGACCACCAGCCCAGGGACGGCACCACCCACAATTGGCTGGATTCTGCTCCATCAATCTCTAATTAAGATAATGCCCTACAGCTGGATCTTATGGAGTCATTTTTCTCAATTGAGGTTCCCTCCTTTCAAATGACCACAACTTGTGTCAAGCTAACATAAATCTAGCCAGGATATGGTCTATGCAGGGCCAGCTCAAGAGGTTCCAAGAAGGGAACAAAATTAGCAGCATTTGTGTCAGTCGCTGAGTTGCTTGCCGGAGTTGTGGGGATTAAGAAAGCTCTGAGGAATGGGGGTGGGGTGTTGAATTAGTGATCTATCACTGCACGGGCCAAGAGGCTGGGAAAACTCAGCCCTCTCTTAGAGGGACAGAGCCCATTCCACCTCCAAATGAATCCCCACCTGCTCCTCGGGTCTCTGGGTGAGTTATAGAGCATTTCCCAGAATGACCAGCAGATGGCACTAAAGGCAAGGCTCACGGACGGTGGCTCCCAGCTCAAGGCTTAATTCAAAACAGCTTTAATATTGCTGCAATTTTGGTGCCCGCATAACAGCACGCTTGTCCACCCCCTCTGCCGACCTCCTCTTCCCCAGGGAATAATAGTCTCTGAATCTTCCGGAGCAAAACCTGCCAAATAGATTCCAACACGTGCCCTAATTATTTGGGTCAATTCTCCTCTCTGAACGGCGGCGTTGGTTTCGGTGGGACTGGCTCCCTGTGGCTGCGGTGCTGAACATATGGCCGGGCATGTGGCACGAAGGGAAATAAGGACCAGCGCGGGAGACCCCTTCAAGGCGCCAGCTCCAACTAGGGGAAAAGAGAAAGCCCAGTAATTCAGAAGCCCACCTGCCCAGCACTGTTCAGAAACACAGCCAGCCAGGTGCGTCTCCACCCCAGGAAGGGATGGATGCCATTTCTTCTCCCTGGGGAGCGATGCCATGCACTGCTCCTGACTCCAAAGTTTCTTCCCTTAGACTGAGCAGTTCCTGGAGTTAACACTTGCTCGTGGCGTGGGAAGACCTTCCTTCACGGTACCTTGCACGGTGTAATAGTAGAACGACTATTCGATCTTACATTTAATGAATGTATGTGCCGTCTACCTGACAGTCAATCCCACAAAGGCGGGACAAGTTCTGCCCTGGCCAATTCTGTATGTCACAGGCCTGGTTTAGACCCTGGTGCAGTTATGGTACAGTCTATTGCACCATACTAATTCTATCATTATCCATTACCTATGTAGTCCATGATAGTGTTACCATGGACACCTTCCTTGGTTACTTAAGGAGAGAAGTATGAAGGCAGAGAGCCATGATGACCTGGCTGGAAATGTTGGGTCTTTGACTGGTATGGTTGGTTTTAATGTCAACTTGCCACATTAAAATCCCCTGAACAGGGAACTGTCCTGATTGCGGTAATTGATGCAGGAAGACCCACCCTGACTGTGGGCAGCATCTTCTCCAGGCGAAAAGGGCCCAGTGGAGGAGGGTTTCTCCCTTTCTGCTTGCCTGGCCTCGCTCTTGCCCTGAGCTGCTTAGCTCCTATGCTGCTGCCGCTGCAGGTTCCTTCGCTGATAGCTGAACCAGTGGTTCTGAGTTTTCATCGTGGACTAGGGAGCAATGGCTCTCCAGGAAGGTCCAGTCTTCCAGGGCCAGACTGGAGCTGTTGAGGCACTGTGCACTGAGCTACCCAGCCTTATGCACTGCTAAGATACTCAGCAATGTAGGCTGGGCAACAAGCCATTGTGAGTCCACCAGGACACTGAGACCAAGCAACCACTGGATTCCCAGTGCTCTGGTGTGATTCTTCTGTTGTTACTAGTTCAAAGTTGACTTAAATTCTTATCTATCTATCTATCTATCTATCTATCTATCTATCTATCTATCTATCTATCATTATCCTATACAATGACTTACTTGACCTATGTACTGGGCTATGTTGTATATGTGATACAAACTTGAGTTAGTTTAATCTGTAAAACGAGGATCAGAATGTCACCTGCAGGGTGATCACGTGCATGCAATATGATAATCTATGTGAGGTATTTATTACAGCATTTCTTTTTCTTTTCTCTCTTCTCTTCTCTTCTCTTCTCTTCTCTTCTCTTCTCTTCTCTTCTCTTCTCTTCCCTTCTCTTCTCTTCTCTCTTCCCTCCTCCCTCTCTCCCTCTCTCCCTCCCTCCCTCCCTTCCTTCCTTTCTTTTTTGAGATGGGCTTTCTCTGCATAGCCCTGACTGTTCTGGAACTCACTTTGTAGACCAGGCTGGTCTCGAACCTAGAGATCCGCCTGCGTCTGCCTCCGGAGTGCTGGGACTAAAGGTACATTCTCCTCTCCCACTGCCTGGCTACCACAGCATTTGAAATGAGTAAATCAGGAAACATGGTTGGCTTGTGTGTTGGAAGCTGCATTTGTCAACTCCTGGAGAAACGGTCTGTTTGATTTCGTGGGGATGACAAGGTTAAGAGCTTGGTGGACCTGTGAGAAGAGGGAGGGAGGCCGCTGGGGGCCACTGGGGGCAGTGGCAGTACCAGTACAGTGAGCAAGAGCTTCAGCAGTCTTAGCGTTGTTGAGCTGCTCTGTCCCCGGACGGGGTGGGTTGTGTGGAATGCACTGCTTTGAGTCAGGATGGACAATCAGCTGGGCTGCTGAGAAGGCTCAGTGGCTGCAGGTGCTTGCTATTAGGCCTGAGGACCCACATGATAGGGGAGTGAACAGACTCCCAAAAGTTGTCCTCTGACCTCCGCAATACGTTGTGGCTTACCCCACTCCCACTTCCCAAATAAATTAAAGCATAATTAAGAATTAAACATGAATTATAAGCTGACGAGGTGAAGTTGTGTCCTGGTTATGAAAAGAACAGAGATCACTGACTGATGTAAGAACACACGGCTGAGTAAAACCATCAGACACGAGTCCCCTGAAGTTAGTTCAGAATGTTCCATTCTGCCTTACACCTGGGGGAACAGTGAGGCAATAGGAGCTGAGGAGG